>NW_024498795.1:13313124-13835112 GCF_017590055.1 Onychostruthus taczanowskii
TTAAAAACCCAGCAAGATGGGAGAGAAAAAATAAGAAGGGGAAGGAAATAGATACAAAAAAGAAGAGTGTCAGCAAGGATCAGTGTTTTATATTAACATTGTATTCAGGATTTGGTTTTAAAGTGTATGTAGCAATTAAAATGCAGAAATAGTTGTTTTCCCTTTAAAAAAAATAATTTCAAAAGCAAATGATCCTTTTATTTCAGGGATCCAACTACTAGACTAAGCACATCCTTCCCCTGTAAGGAGAAGGGTTATTCATTTAAGTTTCTGCTTTACCTGATCCTGGCAAAAGCCTTCATTTTATCAACCCTGCATCATAGATGAGTCCTGCTTATTTGACAACTGATGCAAATTTTCTCAGAGTGTCTCCTGTCAGAGGTTTTTTATATTTTAATAACTGAATACTCACTGATGTAGAGAATCTTGAACTCTCACACCCTAATTAAGTGGTTCACATTATCTGTCGGCTACCTGTCCACCAAGATACACTATCTGTCTCTTTTTGCTGGCTCAAGAGATACTTAACACAAATTACAGAAATCTACAAAGTGTAAGATCCTGATTCTGCAGACCTATGATGAGATTACACTCCAGGAATGTAAAATACCTGGTTTCAAAGGGACACTGTATTATTCAACTTGTTCCACTATTTCCAAGCTTGGTATAATTCACAACAGTGAACATTCTATAACTTACAAAGTACTGTCTCTGTCATCTTAAGAAAACAAACCTTACAAATCTCTCTTTCTGAACTCAGATGAGAGTTTTAATTAAATATTCTGATTTCAGTAAATCATCCCTTTCTAACCAGAAGTCAGAGCAAGTTTTGTGACTCGTTTCAGTGGCATCTGATTTACAGATTCGGTTAAGAGATATTTTAGAATCAGTTATGCAATCTCACAGCTGCAGCAATATTCCTGTAAATATGTGATAGAAGTAATGGTGTGCATTACAGATTATCTGTCTCCACCACCTCCAGCAAAGACTTCAAAAACTTACTCTTTATTACTCAAGGTATAGTTCTGTAGCTTCAGGAATATACCACTTCAATTTGTAGGAAGGCCCAGCTTATTTTCTTATCAAGTGGTATTTTCAAAGCAAGATAAAAAACCTGCAACCTGAAAATAAAAAAGTCAAATCCCATCTGTTTCAAATTTTGCAGTTTTAAAATAATATTTAGCAACAGGATGAGCTGGATTTTGATAACCTTGAGTGGCTTAAAATCAACTTGCATTTAGGAACTTGTTTGTGGGATTTCTTAGGCATCTCTAAAGATTAGAATAATACTGAGTTTTTAAGAGCAGAAGAACATGCAGACTATTTTGTGGGGGTTAAAGACCCCCACAAAATAAGAAAGTATTGGAGAAAGAAGATGTGAGAGAGCAGAATTAATAGATAGATGGCTGACAGACATGAATGAACAGCATTTCAGATTAAAAAAGAAAACTTCATATGAAAGAAAAATATCACCTTGCTTTATTAACTTGTTAAATGTATCATTCATTGCTTTGCTACAAACAATATAGAAGAGCAAGTGGTATAAAGTATGAAATATTCCAAATCACTTTTATTTTTGAAATATAAGTTGATTCAGAGTTTCTTTCCATAATCTCGAAAGTGGTAATGCTATGAAGAAAGTCCTGCAAAACTGAAGATGTAAGTGGTAATCTCTGGGGTTTTCTTCTTTCGGCATGAATATTGACTTTTTATTTCCATGCTACAAATTAGAGATATTTTGAGAAATGTGGTATAGAAAGGATGGTCATTAGAAATCTTGTGACCATACAGCTGTAAAATACTTGCATCTCCATGGGGTTGTAAAGTTTGAGTTGAGAGGAAAAGGGGATTAGACTGGGATGAGTTGCAAAGAATTTTGTCAGGGAATGTGAGAAGCCTTTAAGCTATTTGATCAAAATATGCATCCAGAATGATCTTGGTGAATAAAGCACAAAGGTGATATTCTTCTTCTGGGAAATAATTTTTTTGCTCTTTCCAAAAAAGTTAGTAGAGCACCTCTTTTGGTATTTCTACCCCAAGCAAAAAGAAAAATTACCTTCAGGAAGGCCAAGTACTTTTGAATTCTTTCAAATTAACTTTTAAATGAATATGTCCTAAAGCTGCCAAATTAAGAAAATTAAAGATTGGATTAAGTAGAGAATGTTGAAAGATGTTCGCAACTTTAACAGCAATAATAATGATAATTATGCTCTGAGGGAACAACTCCTTCCTTACCTTGGGGGAGATAAACATGGTGCTTCAGGGGGACAGCAGCAGGTTTTAGTGATTTAAAAGAGTGGTGAAGTATTTTTGTATGAATTACATTGGAGCCTTTGCTTCCTTTTTTAATCCTGGAGGACAGTTGATTGTATGTTCTGACTGAACAGCCCTTCAAAAGATGAGACGTTTTTCAGAAGGGAAACTGAAACAAGGATACTACATTATAAAAGTGAAGTCATCTGAAGTTGGAGAACAGTGGGGAATTAATGAACACGTAAAGCAGCAATTCCCAAATGTTTCTGTAAGAACCTGTTGCTCACCCACTGAGAGCTGTAGCACAATTACTTGTACTCCCAAGACAGACCTCGAAAAGCTTGAAGGCAGCTCTGAAATCTGTCTCATTATGTGTTATTTTCAGACTTAGGACTGGATTTGCAAATTATATAGAAAATAACAGCTTTAGTGGATCCTGGGAGGAGCTGCTTCGACTAAGTGCACACTGCACGCTCAAAAGCCAGGAGGAATTGGAAGCCACTGTGCACCAGGAAAACAGTGATATAATTGCCATCATGAGAACTGTAGCTGACTTATAGAATTGCTGCAATGGATGGCTATAAACTCTCCAGAAGGGGTAAGTAAGAAAGGAGGGTATTGATTGTCTGTATCTGAATGATGGTGATATCGTTGAGTGTTCATGGATAACAGTGAGGAGGAAGGCCAACAAGGCAGGTATCATGGTGGGAATCTGTTGTAAATTACTCCATCAGGATGAAGAGGCAGACAAAATATTCTAAAAGTATCTGGGAGAAGTCTCACATTCACTAGCTCTTGTTCTTGTGGGATACTTCAATTTGCCAAGATGCCTGCTGCAAATACAATACAGTAGAGAGGATAGAGTCTAGGAGGTTTCTGCAGTGTCATAAATAGACTTTTCTGGTGCAGATGTTGATTGTTCCCCACTGAATCTGTAGTTTTCAGACAGAAGAGGGCTTATGGGTTGGAGGCCAACGTGGGCACAGCATGATAGATTTTGATGTCAGAGAAGTAAGGAGTGCAGATCAGCAGAACTGTTACCTTGAAATTCCAGAGGGCAGCCTTTGACCTTTTTAGGAGACTGTCTGATAGGACCCTTGATAGACATTTCCGAAGGTCAAAGGAGTCCAAGAAAGCTGGACATTCTTAAAAAAAACAAAACCTCTTAGTAGTGCATCCAGGCCATCCACCTATACCAAAAGTCAAACAAGTAGGGAAGACCACTGGCCAGGATGAAAGGAGAATTTGGCTGGAATTCAAGAAAACAGAGAGAATTTATGGCTTTTGGAAGAAGCAGTAGGCAATTCAGGAAGACTACATGGATATTGTGAGGAGAAAATTAA
Organism: Onychostruthus taczanowskii; assembly: GCF_017590055.1. Taxonomy (NCBI): domain Eukaryota; kingdom Metazoa; phylum Chordata; class Aves; order Passeriformes; family Passeridae; genus Onychostruthus; species Onychostruthus taczanowskii. The sequence goes on from NW_024498795.1 coordinate 13,316,721, forward strand.
AAAGGCCAAAGCCCAACTATAACTTAATCTGACTTCTGCCTTAAAAAAAAATAAAAAATGTTTCTATAAATTCATTAGCAATTGAAAGGAAGGCTAAGGAATAACTCCATCTTTTATTGGATGTGGGGGGAAAGGATGAGAAAAAGACTACATACTTAATGCCATCTTTGATCAGTTTTTATTGGACAGACCAACTATTCTCGGAATACCTGGTCCCTGAGCTGGAAGACAGCAAGGGGGAGCAGAGTGAAGTCTTGATAATCCAAGTGGAAATAGTCAGTTACTGGCTACACCACTGAGAGACACAAGTATATGAGGCCAAATAGGATTCACTTAAGAGAACTGAGGGAGCTGGAAGTATTCACTGAGCCACTCTCCATCCTTTTTCAGCAGTCCTGGATGACCAGGGAGGTGCTAGTTGACTGGAGATTAGCAAATGTGACAACTCTTTGGTGGCTGGTCACAAGTGGTGTTTCCCTGGGCTTATTACTGGGCGAGGTCTGTCTAATAGCTTTATCAGTGACCTGGATGAGACGATTAAGCACACACTCAGTTTGTAGACAGCTTCATGTTTGGTAGGAGAGTCAGTCTGATGAAGGCTCTGCAGAGACTTCTGGAAAGGCTGGGTTGATGGTCCAAGGCCAATTTTATGGCTCTGAAAAAGGCAAAGTACTGGATTTTGCATGAGTCACAACAACCCCAGGGAACTCTCTAGGCTGGGGCAGAATTTCTGGAAAGCTGCCAGAGAGAAAAGGATCGGGGCTTTCTGGTCAACAGCATCTGAACACGAGCCAGCATGTGCCCAAGGGGTCGAGAAAGTCAATGGCATCCTGGCCTGTATCAGAAATAGTGTGGCCAGCAGGTTTTGGGAAAGGATCATCTTTCTCTATTTTGCACTGGTGAGACCACATCTTGAATTCTGTGTTCAGTTCTGGGTCTCTCACTACAAGAAAGACGTTGGTGTACTGGAGTGTGTCCAGAGAACAGCAGTGGAGATGGTGAAGGGTCTGGAGCACAAATCCTGTGAGGAGTGGCTGGGGGAGCTGTGGTTGCTAAGCCTGGAAAAAAGGACGTTTAGGCAAAATCCATGGGAAATTGATAGCCAATCCAACTTGCTGCAGAAAGTGTGTTTGTCAGTGATGAAGGTAAAAAAACAAAAAACAGGGATGAGAAGCTAACTGAGCTGTGAGGGTGCAAAGCAAAATCAGTAAGATGCTTTTCTTAGTTTTTGTTTCTGCAGGTTATGAACTTCAAATTTACTGGTGATTATATGTTTCCAGTGATGTACTTCCTGGGCAGGGGCAGAGTTAAATTGCCATTCTTCAAATTACTCTCTAGGATCTGTATTTCAATGGACAGTTATCAAATAATACCTTCATACACATATGGGGTAAATAACTGCAATTTTTAAAAAAATTAATATACCTTAAAGCAACTGATATAGACTAAATTGATCTGTACCATCTCCAGAAACATAAGGGGTGTTTGCAAGACCAGCAGGAATATGTTATCTGTAATTACCTCACTTGAACAGTAAATCTGAAAGGTAATGTTGGCAAAAAGAGCCCTGCAAGGGAGGTTATGGTCTATGAGTGGTGTTGCTTATGGGGTTAGAGAGATGTCAGGGATTACTGGGAGTTTTAAATTAGGGAAAAAGTGGTGAATGATTTTGAACCTCAGGGAAAACCGTTCTCTCATTAAACTCACAAGTGCACCAATTTATTCTTGTCTCAATAAACACAAAGTAGTAAAAAAAATAAGTAACCTGAATTATATAAATAACAGTGACTGAAAGGAACTGTCAAAGTTTTGGAGGGACATGTCCCTTTGATGAGAGTTTCTTAAACTTTCTTGATCTGAAACACCTATTTTTACCACAAAAATAAATAGCTATGCTGAAGTATTGAAGTTCCTACACCCTGTTGCCTGACTGGTGTGATGCACAACTGTACCATCAAAAACAAGTATTTATTTTCCAGAAAAAAATAGCTTTACTGAAGGAAGAAATGGCCTAGCTCTCAGAATGAGTCTGTGGGATACCTCTAACTCTATGACTTCAAAGGTTGTTTGACACAAACTAGCTGTTCAAATAAGAAAAGTACTCTGACCTTTTGAGTCAGATAGTACATCCAGATTGCAGAGAACAGGATAGCTAAACAAGACTGTCAAGCACTGTCCTCTGAAATTTGATCTATATTGTTTCTTTACGTTACACGACACTTGGTTTTTTAACTCTTAAGATTCAGAGGCAAGCATAGAGAAATTTCCAGCTGGATGGTTTGCCACAAGCTAAAGCAATCACTTATCTTGATAGGAATATATGGTGTGAGGTTTTTGGTTGGTTTTATTTGTTTTTTGGTTTTCTTTTTGTTTGGTTGCTATTTTTTCTCATGGGGTGCTGTTTATGCCTGCATTCCAGCAACTGGAGGTGTCCAGAATCTTTACTCTCTTCATCTGCAATCATGAAACTTGATTACACATGAATATTTTAAATGAGTCTGCTAAATAAAATGCTGAGTAGAACATTAACTTCAGATTTGTCTTAAAAATGGCATTTTCACCCCTAGATTCTCATAATTATCCAGACCTGCCTTCCAGTTTCAGGGAGATAGAGTATTAATTTGGGCAAATTCACGTCAATTACCATTGACTTTTCTGATATTTCTCATTAAGGATTGCTATATCACTTGCAACTGAAATGATTCATTTGAGGTGTCTTGCTTTAAAAATTTCTGTTGAAACTTATGCATTTATTCCTGCAACCTTAAGAATTCCTGTCCTAAGTATCCTAAGATGCTCTTTTAGGTGGCTGAAAAGTGACATCCTAGAAACAAAGTTTTGAAAAAATTGGCAGTCTTCATTATTACACTAAATGACACAACTGAGGCATATTGGTATTTTTTTCTTTACTTTTCTTTCTTTTTGCTTTTAATGAGGGGAGGATGGAAAATGTAAAGGAATGGGATCAATTAGTTCTAAGTTGTATCTAAAGACAAACTGAAAAAAGAAATTAAAGAAAAAAATTCAAGACTTTTACCAGAAGCAGTTTCATACCTCATGGAAAATAACAAATATTAAGAGGGTTCTATTCTGACACCTCCAAATACATCATAGAAAGAGATTCCTGTAGATTTAAATAATCTCAGAATCTGTTTTCTCATCATGTTGGATCCATTGTTATTGAAGACAACAATGTAATAGGGTATGAAATATTATTAACTAGAATGATAAAAATTGCCTTTATTCTATGTAATATTTTGTTGAAATTTTGTCAAAATAGATGCATACAAGATTTTATTCTGTTATACCTTCTCTGAAATCAATGAATTTACTTCAGCTAAGAACTAGGGTTTTGCAAAATAGCTTTCATTAAAAGATATGGTGTCTTGTATTTCCCCGTCTTTTACAGTGTAATGAGATTTCCATTGTGTCTTGCTCAGTCTTTTCTTTTCTCTGACCCGAGTGCTGTTCAGATAAACTTGTTTTCTCTTTTAAAATTCAGTAGCAGTCTGGATTTATTACTCCTGCATGTCTGATATTCATTTTCACTTTTTACTTATGCATATTTCTCACTACTAAAATAGATCTTTATTTCCTCTCCACAAATGTCAATTTTCAGATGACCTGGTACTGATCTAAAATCTTTGCTTAGAAATTGTATGTATCTCATTGTTAAGGCAAGCCACCCAAATATATTTGAAGGCAAAATCACCTGAGAATCCTTTCTAACCATTTTAGCTTCTTGCTTACGTATATATATGTAGTATGTTTATAGTTCTGTTAATGCATAATGTTTTTGTAGACTTATGTATTTCCCTTCTCAAGAACTGAATCATGAATTCCAATCTTCATCTTTGTTGTGGTCCAATACCTGCTGTCCCAGTACTGAATTTCTTGAAACCTTATGCATTGTGTCTTATACATGACCATTGTTTTCACTTACCTCATCTATCAGAGTTCTTTACTCTCTTTTTGAATATCTTTTAATATGCCCTCTCAGTTGAGCATTGTATGCACTAAATATGAATAGCAAAATTTTTCTTCACTGTCGAGATGAGTAAACACTAATTAATTTCTTTGCTGTGTATTCTTATATCTAATATTTAACCATGTTTGGCTTTTCTTTAGCTAAAATGCACTGGTATTTTCCCACTTTTTCTGAATACAGAGGTTTTTCATGCAATATGTGAAGCATGTGATGCTCTAAAAGACAAATACGAATATATGTGGAGTTGTAGTGGCTTGATTAATATTGCATCAACATCTTGTTCAGTAAATAATGTACTTATTGCTGCTTTTAGAAGACTTTCAAGACAACAATTTTTACATTGCAGACATATTTTTTTAGGACTAAAACTTGTATTAAAAGAGACTAAATACAGCCACGGGATAGAAATATGCCATCTGTGTAACATACTGCCCAAAAACATCTTCTGACTTCCATTTAACTCAAAGCTGATAAAACAGACATGAAGACTTCTCATTCCTGATTGTTCTAAAACATTTTAAATGTTGAATTCACTTGAGAAATTTAAAGGAAAAAAAAAAAAGAAAACTGTCCTCTTCCAGAAGACAAAGTGATTTTAAATGAGATTGTATTGAATCTGCTTACCTGACTAGGCTCCTGCTCTACCATGAGTCTAATCCTGTTTCAACACTTCATGTCAGTGTGATATTGTGATTTCTCACCTGCTTTCTAGTTCATACAACATCTAAATATGTTATTATGAATGTATGCCCTGTTCTAATATTTATTGTTACAACCTTGGCCAGAAATAGATTATTGTACTTTAGTTTATCAAATTCTCTCAAACATTAAAAAATATTCTTTGTATTAAAAAAGTCTACCTCATGAGCAGTAGTGCCCTACTGCTGAAATAAATTACACAAACATTTTTAGATTAATAATAAATAGATTAGCAAACAAATTCAATTCTCAGGTGTGGGGTTTTTTCATTCAAAAATACATTAGTAGCATTTACTAATTATGTGAGAAACAATCTCTATGTTTGAAAAGGTAGGAAAATCCCTAGACTTGTTTGACAATTGAAAAGGAATAAAAATTCCAGTAAAGAAATATTAAAATAATTACTAGCATCTAGCAATTGACATTTAACAATTGCTATATAATGACTGAATTGAAAAGACTGTGGATTTTTTACATATATACATTTTGATAAATCTGTCATTTATTTGTGGTTAATGACCAATTTCAGGCAATTTTGAGTGTAGAAAATAGCCCATTAAGTTATAAATTCATTGAATTTATAACTATACATAAGCTGACATAATATAAAAAATATTTGAAACACTCCATAATTAAAGTTTCTAACATGTAATAACCTGGCTGCATGTTTGACAGTTTTTTTACATATATCAAAGTTTAGAGCAATGCAAAATATTGCGTAAATAACAAATTAATTTCTAATGTCTTGGATTTAGAGTCATTCAGATAGAAAGGATCATGACTGCAATAAATTTATATTCTAATCCTTGGGTTCGGTGCCTTCCTGTTATTTTGAAGGCCAAGGGTCATAATGCATTTCCAGTGTCTACTAAATCACCAGGAATTTACTGAATTAACTATATACAGACATTATTGGTAGTGTTACAGAAGTGTTACACGTAATGGCAAAGTACAGAAAAATGGTTCCTTCTGGTGTGATTTCTTTTGAGTTTCTCTATCCTACAATGCTCTTCGGCCTAGATGGTCAAAAGCTTTTTCTGCTTTGTGCATTTAAACAATTCTGGGAAGTACAGCTCATTCTGCGAATGGCACTGGCTCATCTGACTGGGGTAGACCACAGGAGCCACAGCAGGATGATGTCTATTCTCTGTTTCCGGGTCAGTCAGCTTTAAGAGCAGCTTTAGTGGAGACCAAAGATGCCAAGCTCTCTGTTGAAACACACAGGTAAACCTCACCGATTCTTCCCATTCGTTGCCTCTTTGGGCAGCTAGGAAAAAGACATTGAATAACTGATTTGTATTCTCGCTTTTTTGCGTCTTTTTTTCTCAGGAAAAGTTGGCTGCAAAATAATCACTTTACAATTTAATGTGTTAATTCTAGAGAATTAAGAGTTGAAAAACTTACAGCTTCCTCCAGCAGGCTTTCTCTAAGCTGGGTTTGCACTTGCAGTGATAACTCAGCTTTCTTCCTGACCGTATTTTTCTGATGCATTCATTATTGGGTCACCAATGTCTCATGATAATTGGAGACAAATATGCAACCTTTCTAATACTGCTGAATCTTCATTATTCTGTTTCAACATTTTAGGTCATCTTCTTGGAAAAGTTGAATAGATGAAAGTGGCAAAACACCAGAACTATTATAGTGAAGTTATAGGGTTAAATGGGTTACCTGATGAGTGACATCAGCATTTAGCTCCATTGTACCAACAGATACTGGTTCAAAAAGTCCTGCATCAACCTACTTGGTCACCGGGTGTTCCTGGACCATAAGAGTTTTTAAAGTCATAGCTAAGTCAAGGAAAATGATCAGTCTGAAACTGAAATATACGGTATAATACATATTCTTCCCTCTGTTTGTCTCTCTGAAGCAATAAGACCATTAGACAAAACACCGTAACAGAAAAAGTGAGTTTTAGGTTCATTGACTCAATTAGTTTAGCAGCTGGACAGCAGCAGGGGGACACAGCATAGACAGAAAGTTCAGATAAAATTCCTATTTGATAAGTATTGTCATATATTTCTTCTTCTCAACATTTTTTCCTTCATCGTACATTTTGAAAAAAAAGTTTCCATGATACTTTTCTTTATAAACAATTCTTTATATTGGCAAGTGATAGAAAAAAAAAACTACCTGAAAAAATGCTATGTAGTTTTATTTTAATATAACATTTAAATTTGGGTTTTTAATTACTCTTCACTGTTTGCATGAATAAAGTAATTCAAAATACATGAGAACTCTGAAATGGTGATTTGAAATCAGATGCAATATATGTATATAATATTTATTCTAAAATACAGTGATTTATTTATTTTAAAAGTTAATACACAATTCTCCTGTTTTCTAAAACTCCAGTATACATAGGCAGGTATTTGTATGGTACAATATTGCCCTTTATTCTTTTTATTAAATCAAAGCAGGCACTGGGAAAATGAAAGTAGGGAATGGGCATTATCCAAACACATATGATCCATTTTTCTTTTCTTCAAAATCTGACTCTATTTGATCTCAGTAAAAACATTCTAAACTATTATAAAATAGGTTATAAAATACTATTATAAAATAGAGGCTGCTCAGTAAGGTATCAGATTGATTTCGAAAATCAGGAAATTTTAAGCTAATAAACTTTACCCAAGATAGTGCTTTTTTATTTAAGTCTTACCAAAGAGTTTGAAGGCTCTTTTAAGTGCAGGTAGGAGGCTTCCTAATCTTTAGTGCATCTTAGTGATGCTGATATTGGAATTTGGTATCTCCATCAATAGCTCTCTTTTACACCTAGGTGAGAAAACTTAATTGGTGATTTCTAAGTCAAAAGTGAATGCTGCTTTAAGATATCCTTTGAGTTATTGTGTGGCTCTTCATTTATAATTTTTAAGGTCTTAAGTTAAATATTTCTATCCCAGTTAAATATTGTGGACATAGAATTAAAAAAAAAAAAAAAAAGTAAATCTGATTAAAACTATGCTTATATGATAGAGATAAAGATCAAGAATTTATAAAATTGATATAATTAGACAAAAAGATATGTATTAATGTCACTTTACACTCGTTTTCTTGTCTGATAAATATCAAGGGAACATTTTAAAAGGATTAAAGTTAATTGTAAGTTACTTAATCTTCTATTAATATATATGCTCTCTATAGGTATACTTAAGACATATATTTATATATATACGTATATACACAGAGTATACATAAATTATATAATGGTAAGTTACTTAACAGTAACTTAAACTATTTCAATATATTACAAGTGTATAAGACAGAAGTTTGATAATGTTTTGAGAAGATATTTCCTTATCAGTTGAGATAGAAATGAAGTGCTAACACCTAAAACAAACTCAAAAGCCAGTAAATAACAATTAGAAATAAATACTGGTGATTAATTGCAAGAGAAAATTTTAAACTGGAGACTTTAACAATTCATGATAATGTCTTGACTTTTATAGATAATTCATTCTTATTATGAAAAATAAGAAAACCATAAACCATGATAATTTTGATCATATTCTGCTTTGAAAATATCTTAAGCTACCTATTACTCTTACAGTGTTGAAGAGTGATGATATATCACAAAACTTTACAAGAAAATCTTTTCCATTCCAAAGAAGTTACTCTACAGTTACTTTTACAGAACACTGCACAGAGCAGAGACATAGCAATTTTTATTTAAAATTATATTCAGCATTAATTATTACACTGAAAGAAATGTAAATGCTCTTCCTTCAGGAAATAAGTTAACACTTAAGAACAGGCTTGAGGGCAAAACAATCATGTGGGGAAAGAATTGTCCCTATCACTTGCTAATCTCTTTACATCTTGACTGGAAGCAAATGGCACAAGATCAGGAAGAACTTCTGAGAACCACATCAGACTCCAGAGCAAAGAATATGTTTACGCTTTTATAGCCCTTTTATGATGTCATTTTCACTCTTCTACCCTCAAATAACATCTTTTTGTAATTGGATGCCTCAAAATAACTCCTGTCTTCTACCCTATTCAATGCTAGCTGTCTTTTGCCTTTTAAAGCCAAAAGGATGTCATTGTCATCATGAGTTAGATCCAGGCAGATGTTGTATACTGCAGTAGTTTCTAGTGCCTGAGCATGCAACTCCTTGTGCACTAGAAAGATTTTCAAGGTTGTTGAACAATATCAGAATTGCAGCTATTATTAGCTTTCATATACTTCTGCAAAAAAAAAAAAAAAAAATAGTGAAGTTGAGAAGCTCAGTTTAAGGACAAATAGCTCTATATTAGTCTAAATCTGTTCCTAATATGGTATTGAATTGAGATTTAGACCCTCAAATCACAAATTTCTTTCTGATACATTTACTTCTTATAGGGGGCTACAGATGAAGAATGTTTACATAGATTCAGAAAATTATTTAAGAAATCATGGTGAAAAATTCCCCTGGCATTACTAAATACAAGGTACTTCTGATTGTAATCCCTGATTATCAGTTTGCCATGGCTTGGGAAAGAGGACTACATCCCCTTTTCTCTTTCCTTTCACTTGCTACAATGCAACTTGGTCTTTTTGATATTTCTTTGATATCTACTTGCCAGTTCTTCTGGTGGAGTATTTTTGTTTTCTGACTAAAAAACAATGTAAGGAAAGTTACATTTACTTCATTATGGAAAGCTGACCTGGAAAGATTTTAAGTTGAATAAATGAGACTAAATTAACTGGGATATTGCTGATTTTAACAAAAGTTTCATTAAAAGTATGTGTCATCAAAAAGATTAAAGGAGATAAAGCACAGGGAAGATAAATCATGTAGTAAAGTTAGGAAAGGAAAATGGAAGCTAATGAAATTTTGAAATAACAAATTGAGGTTGACTTTTGATGTATGTTCAGTTTTTTCTGTCAATGCAAATTTTAAATTCTGTTCAATGGAAATAAGACTTAGGATTGATCCATTTTTAACTTTCAAGTAGTGCACGGATCACTGTTGCCTTTTAAAAATCTATTATTTTGATTGGGACATAAAGAATGATATTTGGCATGAATATCCCTTCCAGTGAATGTTTGGAACACTCTTCCTCCCATCTTTGAAATCCTGTAGAATGAGATTAAGGTGATAACAAGCCATCCATACAGTGATTCAGCAGTACAAGGATTGCCCCTTCCTCTGTCAGAGTCTGTATATCAAAGGTCATTGCATGTACCAGCAGCATGGAGCATTCAGCCTCACTGGTCACAAAATCCTTCCTTGCTTGGAGTTGAATGTTAACAAGCAGACATGGTATTCAGCACTTCTGAAGAGCAGAAACTTTAGTGAAGTGTGGGCATCCATAGAAAATTAATTTAAAGATAAACCTGCTTCCAAAAAAAGAAGAAAGGAAAGTGTGATCTTTTGTTGAAAGACTTTAAAAACTTAACCATGGATTCTTAGCTGGACAGCTACAAATTGTTCTCAACAGTTCAAAGCCTTGCTTAGTGTTCTTGTTAAAGGGGAAAAGGGTCTCCATTAGGTGCTGAAAAGGTATAGAAATAGATCATTAAGGTTCAAAATAGGGACATTTTTTTTCCTGTATTGGCTGTAAAACTATCATCAGAAAGTGTAGACAGTAATCTAAAATACTCCACCTCTTCCCTTTATTAAGGTAGTAGTATTCATTCCAAAAGCTTGTTCTTTCATTTTTTGCAAGCTGTTATGTTTCTCATTAAATTTATTCATTGGGTCAAGTTGTGGAAAGCTCATAACGTGGACTTCTGTTAAGAGAAATAGTAAAAGACACAAATAACTGTATTTTAAAATATTGTTAAAGTTAGTATATGTAGAACCATGTGCTTTCAATTGACATTATTAACCAAATGAAAACTTTCCACATTATGAACTTTCCTTAAGAAAAAAATTGTTTTATGGAAGGCTTGCTAAAACTGATAGTAGCTTTCTGTTGGTGGCTTTTTAATAGTCAATGGATGCTTAAAATGTATAAAATAAATATGGAACAGGAAGTGAAAACAGTATAAGGGCATGTGAATTTAGTTTAAACTCCTACTTAGGTATTAGTTTACTCAATTGTTTTTGGATGATAACTATTGCCCCCTTCTGATATGAGTTAGAAATGGCCCTCATTTTCTCAGCATGTGGTAGCTCTCAAACCTTTAAGAAAATCTGTTCTGGCTTCCCCCCTTCTATCTGCACATGTAAAAATGGAATAGCTTTCATCAAAAGTTAGACCATTGTACACAAGTGTTCCACTGGAAATGTGGGCTTTCACTTCCACAGATATCTTTATCTCCTTTATAACATCTCAGAAAAAAATGCACTGTGCTTTTTTAAGGTGCCCATAATTTTATTTTCTATCTAGCAAGAAAATGTGATCTTCTCATTAGGTTGCAATCAGCAAGAGATCATGTGTAAGAAGCATCTAGGAGATTAATATTAACCAAGCATCACCTTAAACATTTAATTTTAAGGAAAGCATAAATAAAACTTCTTCTTATATTGCAACAGAACCAATTATTTTTCCCTAGATCTGATTAAGTACTCTTATGCCTGATTGTTGATATTAATCTGGAGTCTCAACAGATCAGTGCTCAAAGCCATGAAAATATCTGCAGAGACTGGTACCCTCCTTACAGGCAGCAAGGTTCAGTTGCATCTCATCACATTCCAACTGTGGTGTGCTTTGAGGCACTTGCAAGGGCAAGTGGAGGACAGGGTTGGAGGCTACTTCTGCAAATCTGGTTCCTGTTTTCTGGAACCGGGAATACAGATATAGCTGCAGCTTGAGTAAAGCTGTGGTCAAAGAGAGTGAGGGCAGATTTAATTCAGCTGAGGTTTAAGTAAATATCAAAGATATAATAGTATTAGGAGCATTTATCAAAGATGGCAGGCTCGAGAGGTGCATTTAATATTGTCCTAAAATTAGAACTTGATTTATCGATTCAGTGTGTAGAAGAAGTCAGGAATTTCCCCACTCCAGAATACAAAAACTGTGGTTTTGGCATTTTCTCAGCATGTGTAACTTATTCAAGCAACAGAAGGAAGGATTTGTGTCACTGCACTGTCCTGTTTCCACTGTGCAAGAATCATGAAGCGAGTAGGGAGGTCTGGTCATGTACTGCCTCAGTACAGAGCAACATGTTCAGCTCCCATGCCTACTGTTCAGTTGTCAGTTCCCACAGCTTTTGATCAACCCCCGTGTCAAGGCCCAGAACATCTGGTATAATTTGAACAAATGACAAAGTTAAAAACAGAATAGCAGGTTAGTCTTTTCAGATCCTCATTCTTAGATGTGTCTTCATTTCTGTCACTCCATCACTTTCAGTTTTCTTGCCACAACAGCAAGATGACAGCTCTCTGTGATGGCATTGGCATGTTCATACTATTTATGACAGTTGTTAACAAAATATAACCTATTAGAAAAAGATAACTTAATTTTGCAGACTTTTGGCTTTTTGTCCTGATTTCATTCCACTTACTTAATCTCAGAATTTGCTCTGAAGTTTTGAGCAATGTTAAGGTCACCAGAATGTCTATTAGCCCATCACAGCAGCCAGTATTAGATATTGGCTTTGTTAATTACATTTCAGGCACACAGAGCCATCCCAGCTCAATCCATTTATTAAGATATTGTGGCACAGTATGCTCAGTTGCCATGCAATGCTGTAAGAGAGTGGTTTGCAAACCCTGGAGGAGAGTCTGCAAGCAAGATGAGAGCAAGGGTCCCAGAGGCTTTGTTCAAGAAATGTCCCTTCAATCAGTGTCACAGAGAGCAGCAGCAGGTGAGTCAATATGCCAAGAGGCTGCCTGGAGAACCCTGTGACACCATGGCCTTGTCTCTGACTGGAAGTCTTTACAACTGCTTTACACAGCTTCCTTTATCTGTGCACGATGAGCAATTGCAGGCTTCTGCACAAAATTTAAAATAACTATTTTTCCAAGAGGAACAGACTCTCACTAGGTATCAAATCCTATTATATTAAATTAAACCTAGTCTAATCTGCCTTTCCTCCTCACTTGGTCATCCTAAATATTTAATTTCATCTAGATTTACCTTTTTATTTTGCCCTGAAGATCATAGGTAGAAACCAGGCTTACTACAATTGTCAACGATGTGAGAGTATGGTTTTGTTTATCCCATTAATTACTGTTCTTGGTTTGGTCTGTTCAGGGAGGGGACTTGGAGCCATTGTAGCATGATGGATATTAATTATTTTAATTGTTAATCTTAGACAAATTATAATACTATTATTAAATATTAGAACAATATTCTAGAGGGAGTTATTATGAAAGGTAACATTGAATTTTAAGTTTTTCTTATTCTGTTGTATTCAAGTCAGGAGAAAGCAGATTAAATTTCTATAGTTATTGTGTGGCTGTTTGTTTTATCTTGGTTTGGGGTTTTTGGATTTTTTTTGGGGGGAGGTGGTCTTTTTGGTTGGTTGGGTTGGTTATTTTTATTCCTTTTTTTCCCCCTAAATGGATAAGATAAATTATAGTTATACCTGCAAATGGCTTCAAGAAAATTTGCTAAGCTATAGCCTGTTATTTTAAAACTCCCATCACTCTGCTGTTAGGGTTTTTTCTCCTATTTTTTCAAATGAATTTAATAACCATGAAGAAAAGCAAACTAATTGAAATTATTCCTCACAACATTACCTAAATTTAGAGAATGCAATTAACTATGGCATACACATCAACACACTTAATTCTGTAAAACACTTATCTTAGGCAGAAATATTGCGATTACTAATTATAAAAACATAATCTGCAAGAAATAACTAATATGAATAAAATGAACAAGCAAATTGTATTAAAAGTTGAAGGAATGCCTGAAGAACAGAATTAGAGGTAGGAAAAAAATGGATTCTAGCCTCAAGAAACATGCTCAGTGATGTTTCTGTTTTATTTTGTATGGCATGAGTTGGTCTGTAGTTGATTACAATACAATCTGCTTATCAGAAAATATTAGAAATTTACAATTCTACCTGCTCTGCTGTAAATAATTTTTTTTTTTTTTTTTTGGAATTTCACATAATGGAATACATTTATCCAATGTTTAAGTAAACTTTAAATCTGATACCATATGCAAAATGTGCTGCTGTTCAGGTTCAGGATTTCAACTTCTTTTCATACATTTGGTGTTTTGTTCATATAGACTAGAGCATTCAGCTTCAATCCAAGTAACACCAGTTCCGAGCCTGTCTTTGTCATTTGCCTGAAGTGTAAAGACAGGGATGGCCACCTCTCTTCTCTCTATTGCTAGTTTCATTTAAAAGCTCCAGACTTTTCCAATAAAGGTAGGGAGAACTATTTCTGCAGAGTACATCACTCTTGCCATACATTTGATTTGATCTGACCATGCCTCCAGACTGGATTTTCTTCTCCATGTAAGATTTCCTCTGCTCCCTGCCTCTACACAAACTTCATCTTACCATTTTGACTTATGAACTCTTTTGAACAAATTGGCCAATTTCACAAACCCTGATAAAATGGACAATTATCAGGCTCTAAGAAAAATTTGTTTGCTCCCATTCACCTATATTTCATACCAAATTGTTGATGCATGGATATGAAGTGGTTGCATTCTTAGACACTAATGCATTTCTTACACTTTACAGGCCATTATATTCAGAACATTTCTGAGGAAAATAAGTTCATTCATTTGGAAAGCACTGACACTCTGTTGTGTTACCAGAATCAGCATCTTTCACTGCCTTTTTTTTTTTTTTAATTTGTATGTGTAACTTTACACCCAAAATTTTTTTCCTCAAGCCTCTTTTAGAGCCCTGGGTTCTCCACCTCCTGTGTATACAAATACTCTGTATCTTGCTGAGCTCCATCTACTTCCTTGATTTTTGTTTTCATTGATGTAGAATATCCTGCAACTCATTCACTTATAAATGAATTTTAGAAATAAGCATATAATTGTAATTGAAAATCTACATAATTCCTTTAACATTTAAAATTTTTTTTGTTTTATTTTTTACTTATTTTTCTGACTTGTGAAACTTGTTTTGCAGGTACAGAATGGGAGACCATGGCATCAGATTTTTCTAACATTGGCAACTGAAATCATAGATAAAAGAAATACTAAAACAAAAAATGCTTTGCTAATATCCTCTGTCAACCTGCTGTGTTAGGATAAACATTGCATGAAAGTTTTATGCTCTGTATTCATGCAATAAAGTACAGTGCCTTAACAGCAATGCAAAGTGAAGCATTATGATTGGGTCTTGATCCTGGTACTTTCTATGTTTTGAGTGATCAAAGGTTATGTTCTACAATAAACAGCACTAAAATGTTCAAAGTGCTTCAGGTAGTGTTAATTGCAGTATGTTAGGGTGTTGACATTTAATGTATTTATTTTTAGTTTCATAGTTGCCATTATGTGGAGGAGACAAACTGTTCTTTCTAGCAATCATGGCTTGAGTGTCTTAAATTTTATTTTTGCCCAAAAAAAATTTGACATTTTTCTAATATTTTGCTGCTATAAGTGTGGGAAGAATCAAGGCCAAGTGCAAAAAATTTGTTTTATAAATTTATTTAAATACAATACATTTAATCCCAAAAATTCATTTGAAACCACAAACAGTACCAAAAGAAATCGGAGTTGAGGGAGATGCTCCTAGTTGTTTAAATATCAGCTGCACTTGAAAGTTTCTCCTTCCTTTTTAAGTGAAGTACTGGGTTTTGCTGCTACTTTGATCATAACAAGAGGCAGGTATGATATTTAAATCCTGTTCTTTGGATATTTATATCTGCTTATAAACTTAGAACAGTCTTTATAACTGCAGGGTCAGGATGCCTGCCAAATTTTCTGATGCTGAGATGCATAGGTCTGTTTTATTATGGCAAGAACCATGAAACATTGCTGTAAATTATTTTTACTGACAAAGCACAAGTTGCAGCACTCATACTGTAAAAGTGAATTTTTTCAGCCTGTGAATGTCAGTGGCTGTTTTCAAGGACATAAATTATCTTCTGAGAAATCTGAGTAATTTATATGACATATTAAATTGTGATATGGGTTCAGTTAGGTGCTGCTTATTCAAGAAGAAATCTGAACAAATATTAGCATATCTGTGAGACTACCAGAATAGTAAGCTATATAGTTACTATTGTTCATGTAAGAAATAAGAAATATTGTAATACAGTTGGTAGCCAGGACTAAAATCAGATAATACTCTGAAAGGACTGTAATCTAGTTTTAAACAGTGCCCTAATTTGGCACTTCAACATTACCTTCCCAACATACTGGGAAACCCTACAGGTTGCTTACTTGTCAGCTGGGAGCTCCAAGCCTCAGTAGAGACATTAATCCTTCCTTGCCTAAGCATCCTGTGTTTCCTGCTTTCCACATCTGAAAAGATAGACAGAGTTTTTTTTCCTACTACCTAAAACCAAAATTAAACTATAAACTGTATTTTCTACTTTTTTGTTGCTGTTGAAAACTTCCTTTTATTCTCCATTTCTAATTTTGTCTTTTCTCATTTTCTCATACCAGAGGTACCTAATTTCTGATGCATTTATTGTCTTCATCTTAGGGTCTTGTATGTTCTTTTGTTTTGCTGCTTCCTTTTATTTTTAGGGTGGGGGGAGGGGGCTTATTTCTTTTTTCCAAATAAATTTCACTGCAATTCATTGCTGCACAGTAGAAAAATAAGGAGGGATACTGTCAAGTTGCCATTGATGACACAATACCAAGCTTTGACTTCACTTGATGTGGAATTGCTTGCTACAGGAATGGGAAACAGCATTAGTTTTCTCTAGTAAAGTCTTTAAATGAAAAACTCATAAGTGAATACTATTTTTTTCAAAATCTGAACACTGCTACAACAGAGTTCAAGTTGAATGTATTCCAAGATCCCTAACTGTAGCTGGAGGTCTGAGTCATGGATCTTTGGAACAGCCTTTATTTTCTTTATCTCATTATAGTTTTCCATTGAGCAGATATGGGCGTCTATTCACTGAATTTGTGAATCCTTATTGCAAGGAGGATTCTTTCCTTTTTCTGCTAACATAATATTACCACTTTAAGATCTCAGTCCACTCCTCTGAGGTTGCTTTGTAGACTCTGTGCGTGCAGACTCGAAGTACAGATATATAATCTGCTCCTTGTGTTTGCTGGGCAAAAGAAAACAGTAATTGATGTAAACAGCCTCTGTTTGCCCTTAGCTCTTTGTTGCTTGCTGTCCTGAAAGAGAACAGCAATGCATGGAGGTGAAGCACTGCAGTACAGAGGAATAGTCAATCTGCCCCTTTAAATAAACTCACTTCTGCCAATACATGAACTCAGAGAGCTGGAAGGGACCTTGAGGTCATCTACTGCACTCCCCTGCTTCATGGTTGCATCTCCTACTGCAAGGAGTTACTCTAAGGAGATGCCTCATTTATCTTGTTCCTAAATACCTCCTGGTGACAGAGTGCACATAGACCTCTAACACTGCTCCTAACCTTTACAGTTTTCCACTAATTTGTAACCTGAAGATCCCAAGAGGAAATTAAGGTCCTCGCAAATTTTCCCATTCACCTGGAATTACAGGCAACAGGTTGTCCTTACAAATTTCTCCCTTTATGAAAAACAAACATTTAAAATTGTATTACATTTGAGTGTCTAGGGCAAAAAGTACAGCAAATTCTCAAAAAGTAAAGCTGCTCCAAAAAAGTTTACTATAAAAGGGCAACTTCTTTCACAATTTCTTTTGTATAATATTTCTTCTAATGAAGTCCTGCAAAGTAACCAAAAACGGGAAAGTGCAAGTGATTATTTCTGCAGTTGTAAATATGATACAAATGTAGGTGTCCCATGACCCAAAACAGTTCCATGTTTAATAAGCACTTGGAGAGAGATTCCTCCAATATATTTAACTAAAAATTGCCTTGATTTTTCATGTGCTAATGTGCTTGCTGCATACAGCATTAAGAAAGTTAGAAAGTTGTCTATGACTAACACATTGTAGCTTGACCAAGAAGTCAACAGTAATGAAAAATTTATTATATTCCACTAAACAGATGGCTTTCTGGAGCCAGTAGTGACATAAAGGTCTCTGTCATGCTATCTTTAAATATCACGTGTCCTAGAGTCTCTTAAATCCTTACAGTAATTAATAAGATGAGATCCTGATTACACATAATGACTACTAAAATGAATGTGGATAGTATTACTTTAATCAAGTTTATATCTAGAGAGATATATTTTCTCTATAGTCTATTTTCTTGCTATACTTAGGGTTTGGGCTTTTTTTTTTTCTGTTGAACATTTGGGCAGACTTTCAGAAGACATTGCAAAAGATTAGACTATAAGATACTAACTTGTGAAGATGTGCCAAATACATGAACATTTTGGACAATTGTAAGTATATTAAATAGCTGTGCTCATTACAAATTACAGAACAGTGTATTCCCGAGAAAAAATAGCAAAGTAAAGAAGAAAAGACCCAACTAAATTCCTTTCTGTTGATCACCAGATATAGCTAGCCAGAGAAGGAGCTGGTGTGCTTTTCAGTCATTACAAAGGCTGCAATGAAACAATGCCATTTTTGGTATAACAAAACATAATAAATGAAACACTTGGGAACTGGCTAGCTCATTATACAATTCAAATGTAATTACATGTTGCATCCCAAATTTAGAAAAACACAAAATAATCTTGGATTATTTGACAGAGTTAAGAATCCAGGTTTTTTAGATGTTTCTGAGCACCTAAAGGAGGCAGTCCCACAGCTACATGTATAAAGGTTTTTTTTCCTCAGGTAATTTGAGCTGTAAATCAGAGCATGCTCAAGCTGTAGACTATTTAATGAAAGCTCCAAATTGACTTAATCTCTTAGGATTAGCCCAGTCTTCAGTATGTTGTACAATATATTCAGAGGTGGTTCTCAGCTCTTGCAACACCAACCATTTTAATGTTGCAAGAAAATCTATATGCCTACAGAACCAAATATAATTTGAGCATGTTCCAAGGTGGCAGAACCCTCATATGGCAGTTAAACAATATTTCACAGAGCAGGAGAAGATTATTGTCAGTTGCCCAAGATCAGCAAAGGAAAACTCTAATGGTAGAGTAGCAGTAGTATGCTGTTAAAATATGCATGCAAGCATGTTAGCTTGCCATAGAGTTTCTGGTCCATTCTTTTTGTTTCCTCATTTCCTTTTAACTTGACTGATACAATGTCTTATTATATTTTATTTCAATTAAAACTGCCTTCAGTAAATTCACAGGGGAAAGAAAGCAAATTTTACATTCAAATATTAGACTTCAAAATTGCAAAGTAATTGCAGATGAGGTTGATTCTTATGCATTCTTTCAAAATAATTCCTGTTCAAATTTTAGGACATTGATATATATTAATTTTTTAGTATCAAAATTAACTTTTTTCTTCTTCTTGCAGGGAAGGAGGGAGATTTTTTTCCATGATACACATTTTAAACCTATTTATGTTTTATCGCATTTCTGTTGTTACACACTTAATTTTTAAAAACCCAATGAATTTTGGGCACTAAGTAACATTTTTTATTCTTCACTGAGAAAGAAACAGCTCACAACAGTCTTCATCAGTAATCATGCCATTGAAAAATGTTGTATAAACCTGGCAATAACCTGTTCTCACCATAGATCTACTTAATTGCTTCTGCATTTATAATAGACACAACAGATGATTAATGCTTGGTGCACTGAGCAGCAATCTTTGGGAATTACTTAAATAACTTCTGTATAATACCTTAGGCCATAATTATAAAGGTTTATGTAACTTGCACATGATGCAAATCATGTTTTCTGCAAATATTTAACAAAACACCAGCAGAACAAACTGTGTTTCTGAACAACTATAAACTGCTCTTCATTTATTTGGGGCATTCCATAAGTTAAGCTAATTATGGTTGTTAGCTGTAGATAAACACATTACTAAAATACCCTTTAGTGCCTTCAAAAAAAGAAATATGAAAGTTCTACAGTTATTAAATTGCTCATGAAAAAAAGATTGAGAAAATATGTCTCTTTCAAAACTTGGAACAGAAGAGATGCCCCCAGCACCTGTAAATTGTCATCTCCAAATTTCTATTTTTAACAAGGAAATTATTTGTTTATAGCCATAGAAATTATTATGAATCCATATTGACACCTTGCGGATAACTTGGTCAAATGCAGTGAGCAAGTTCCTGTACTTATTCATCTTGGAATATATTAGTCCTATTACCTAACTCATAATTAAGCACTGGGCACTTAAGAGCTTCCATTTGAAGGTCTTATAGTAGTTCTGCATTTTATGAAGGGATTGTATCTAATATAGTTTTTAGATGTAAAAAAATACCAAAAATAGATGGATGTTGACACCTATAAAATATTGGTCTTGTCAAAACTGTTTAGCATCATATTTCTTTTTAATTACTTAACTTTAGATGGGGGAAAATGCTTCTAGAGCAATCTACCCTAACCATTAAACTCCTCAGCTCAAATAGAAGGACTTCAAACTTATGGAGGGAAAATTTAGGTTAGATATATAGAGAAAATTATTTATTGTCAAGGTGGAAGAGGTTGCCCAGAGAACCTGGCAATATTCAAGGCCAGGTTAGATGTGCTGTTGAAAAACTTGGTTCTAGTGAGAGGTGCATATATATAAGATAATATTGCAATATTTATTTTTCATATCTGTTGTATCGTGCTTTTTGTTTTATCAGTGGGTCTATGGTTTGATTTGTGATTTAGTGTTTTTCCTGGTGCTGGTTTTTCCTTTTGTCTCCACCGTTTTCCCAGAAATGTCGTCAGCTAGTTTCTAGTTTCTATTTCTCCAAATTTTACCCATTTCCTAAAACTGTTTTTCTTCCTTGGAAGTTTATTGGTTCACTCCTGTTATTCCCCACCTGGGTTTTTACTCCCAACTCTCCTGATTTGTTGGAAGTTGGGTCTGCCCCTGCCTTTCCCCTGAGATATAAGTCTTTGATGGCCCCTTCATGGGGGCCCAGGAAGAAAGAGGGGAAGAAACACCATCAAATAAAGTTTCCCTGGGACCCCTGTGCGCTGCCTGTGTTTTATACTGCGCCGAAACAACTGACAACTGGGATTCAAGGAGCTCCAGGGGGAAAAATGCCGTCCCTCACTCTCAACATCAGCTAGCCGGGGAAGCGAAGCGGCACATATCAGATTCTGAAATTCCTTTGCCAAGTAACTTTTTTGTCTACAGAACTGTGGAATCCGTTGCACCGTGCAGAGATGTGCCATGAGTGTCTAAATGGCTTATAGATCGTTTGCAGAGCTTAAGGAATTAGATGTCAAGAGCTCAGTCAAAAGGAATGTCTTCTGTACATAATTACAAGAAAAAGGCAAATGTTTTGCTTCTGACAATGACAAGAAACATGAATCAGTCCACTGAAGAGTAATAGGCATCAAGACCAAGATCCCCCACTACACTTTTCCTCATTCTCTTTTTCTCTTTCCTTCCCTTTTCATTTTTATTTAAATTTTCTTTTGTTTACCACCCTCCAGTTTTCATTTAGTTTTTTTTTTTTTTTTATTTCTTCAAATAATGTGTTTAGCTATTTTTTATGCACTTCAACAAATCAAAATAC
Organism: Onychostruthus taczanowskii; assembly: GCF_017590055.1. Classification (NCBI taxonomy): domain Eukaryota; kingdom Metazoa; phylum Chordata; class Aves; order Passeriformes; family Passeridae; genus Onychostruthus; species Onychostruthus taczanowskii. Next base: position 13,337,934 of record NW_024498795.1, read on the forward strand.
ATGTTAGGTCTTAGGTCTACTAGGTGTTAAGTAGAAGAGATTGATCAGCATTTTCTTAAGCAACTGAAATCTTTGCCTGAATTCCTTTGATAGATTAGAAGAAACTACTGATGTGAAGCTATGGAAATTGGTTATATAGAATGCACTGTTCAAAAAACACCAAGAAACAAACTAGAAAAATAAATTCAAATATTTGTAAATGTTTTCTGTCAAGGATTTCTGAGTTAGAATTCTTCAGAATAGATGTGATTCATATTTGTAAAATTAATAAATCAATACAATTTTTCTCTCTACAATTACTTACATAACCAAGAGCAAAGCATCAGCCTCTCTAGGGATGCCATGTGTTGAAGACTTGAAAAACCTGCACAGCAGATAGACTGATAAAAGAGAAGGCAGGTAAGTGATCACTGTATATAATTTCTAGTTCTACTCTCCATTCAAACCTCTTCCAAACAATTCATTTAGGAAATCTAACTCCTGTACTGTCTGTAGTTGAACTGATTTACTTCAGTGAATCAAGCTACATGAGCTTGCTACACAGGATATGAGCTTTTAGATTACTGAACCATGACCAATATCAGTAAATAAGAATAGCCAGCAATTAACTTCTCCTCTTAAGTCACTAAAGACTTTCAGATAATGGCCTGGATAAAAAATTTGATAGCTTAAAATCTTGACAACAACAACAGCAAAAAAAAAAAAAAAAAAAAAAAAAAAAAAAAAAAAAATACAAAGACACCCAAAAAAACCCAAAAAAAACAAAAAAAAAAAAACCCAAAAAACAAAAAACCACCAAGCAATAACAAAACCGAACCAAACCAAAGAAAACACCACAAAAAAGTCTATATTAATGTGATAGTAATTTTAACTGGCAATTTTCTTCACATTTTCCTTGGATCTATTGAATGTTTAGAGTTTCTCTAACACTTCAGTGCACATTTCTTGCTTTGACTTTCAAGTGTCAATGCTGTACAGTAATACCATCTCTCATGTTGTCAGAATACTGTTATTCATCTGCTTGGCTGATAATGACACATGCTGTTGGATAAGATGCTGCTTGGAATATACCTGTGTCTGTCTGACTCTATTCCAGTCTGTTCAGGAGACTATGTTAAGTTTTAAAGAAGCCAAACCCATTGGCTGTCCTTGTAGACATTTGGAAAGGTGGCAGAATTAACAATGGTATTTGTGTGCAGGTCCAGGATCAGTGGAAGGTGGGTCATGACAATGTCTAGACCCAAATACTATTTTATGTATTGGTAAGAAGGCATTTTGGGAATGAGAGTTAGACAGAATGGAAAGGAAAATTAAAGGTATAAAATGGAAGGATCAGATGTTGAAATGCAGTGAGGTTTTGGAAAATATTTTGGAAGATTTTGGAAAATATTTTGGATTATTTGGAAGATATGTTAATAAGACATCAGAACATAAATAAATATATCATTTAATGTGGGACCTGAGCATAGTAAAAATTCCATGGAACACAGGGTGGAGACTGTCTTAGTCTGGCTGTATTGCAGTTACCTTTCTTCACAGCAGTCCATATGGTGCTCTGTTTCGTGTCTGTGGCTAAAACAGCACCGATAAGACAGCAGGGTTATGGCTATTGTCAAACAATGCTTGCACAGTGTCAAGACCTTCTCTCTTTCACATTCTGTCATATTCTCCTCCTCCCAAATGAGTGGGCTGGCACAAGAGGCTTGAAGACAGCACAACTAGGACAGTTGACCCAAACTGACCACAGGGTTATTCCATACTATAATACATCAAGTTCAGCAAAAAAATCTCAGAAAGAGGAAGATGAGATAAAAAATAAAAAACAACACAGAGAACTCCAAGGACAGAGAAGGAGGAGGAAGATGGCAGAAGAGATTTTCAGAGTACTATAAGGGAGAAGGATTACACAGCACTTAACTGAAGGATTATAGCCCATGGAGAACCCTTACTCAAGGATAGAAAAAATGTCAGAATGAAGAAGTGGCAATGGGAAGCTGTTATGTACTGACCACAGACCTCAACCTCACCATTATGCCTCATGGATCAGTGGGACAGGGCATCTACATGTGGACATCTGGATGTGAGACATAAAAATTCAGCTCTTCATTGATGGGGGGACTTGTCCACTTGTGCAGGTTATCTATGAAACATGCACCATAATTCAGTAAAAAAAGTATGTCTGAATGGTGAGTGGAATAAGTAGGTCTGGCAGATCAATTGCACTGGACTACTGCCACAATCTACAATTCAATCACTGTATGCTTACTGTGATGGAGGAAAATGCCGAGTGGCTGAAACCAAACTTTGCAAACCACTCCAGTATCCAAAGCATCATTCTGCATAAGTCCTGTGGCAACATGACACCCCAGAAAGAACTATGATGGGATTCCTTTCTGAAATAACCCCTGAGATACCTGGGCCAGGAAATGGAGCATTGAGTGTATCACCCTATCTCCCACCAGGCCTGGAAACATTGCACACTGTATGGGACTGTTAAGTACCAGGCAGTGAATGATGGAAACTAGGGGATAGAAACCCTAGGGTGCACATTTAGCAGAGCCTCTTGTCAGGTCCATAAAAGATCAGAGAAACCTGACCCTGGCCAAACAAAGCCTCTATTCTCCTACACATATGTCTTTTGTCATTAACAGGTCATGAATACATACTTATAGTGTTGGAAATCATTAGTGAAGGTCATCTTTATTGTTGTGGTCATGTTATGATGAGAAGGTTTCAAGTGCTGTGGCAATGTTAATACTGTGGTCAAACCTGTCACTGTATCATGTCTTAACTATAGTTCATCTTCAATAAGTGACTCTTCTACACTGCTAGGAGACACAGTCATTAAAGATTTTTAATGATATTTTCCTGAATTCCCTTGTTTATCTTAATTCTCAGGTGGTTTTGGATTTCACTTTCCTTATTTCTCTTTTCTGTATAAAGAACAAAATTAGAAACAAATAGCAAAATGTTCCTTTCGTCTAAAATTTATAAAAATATTCCACTAAGTGATCATTTAGGCCAGTGCTGTCTTATATGTAGAATATAAATGAAGAGTAACTCTAAAAGGAAATAGAAAATAAACTATTTTTTCTCCTAAAAATAATCTACAAAGCAAGAATGGGGGTTCTGTACTTTAATTGTTTGAGCTGTTTATGAGAATTCAAATATACTACTCCCAAATTTGAATATAGAATTTTATTATACATTTACGTTAAACAGCTCTGACTCCTCTGAAATTGTACCTGACACATATAAATATTTTTCAATATTATTAAATTCTGAAACAAAATAATGGTATCATAGGTAGAAAATATTTATAGAAAAATGTAAATTCACTTTTTTTAATGGTGTAGCAGAATATTCTCATAAGATGTATGCATATATGTATACTATATATATGTACACACATCTATCTTAATTATAAGACATTTCTTTTTTTACTGAGTTACTTGTTACTAAGCAAAATAGCATATGCTTATAATAGCATATGTAAATCTATATATTGGAAATAATTTTGCAAGTTAAATGTGGTCCTTTATTCTTGTAATTGTTTCTGAAAATATTTTCATGACTCCATCAGGACTGGAGTTCATATAGTTTTGCCTAGTATTCTTCAAACATCGGTCTTATGGAAATCTGTGATCAAAAAAAGGTACATGACTACATAGTGGTTAAGTATGTTTCCTTAGATCAGTCTTTCATGCATTTTGTCCATAGATATTTTAAATATCTAGTTGAGGCAGTGAGAAGCCTTGATGGTTGTTATACCATGTCCAGTTTACATAAACAACAGTAACCCAGGCACAGATCAGCCTCACTCCTGATCAGCCTTACTCAGTGCTTATAAGCACTTACCTCCTTAGCAAAAAGGCAGCGATCAAAATGCAGATCACTCTATATTTTTTTGATGTATATTTAATTAGATGTTTGATCTGAGTAATGGTTATGGAAATGTCTTGTTTGCTTGTTTATTTCAACTTGTTTCAACTGCCTTACAGGGAACTTCCACTTGCTAGATAATTGGGAACACCATACAGCTGGCACAAACAGGTCCAGGAGAATCCTGAATCACCTGGATGGTAATTCATGGTATAGGTACTAGAGGTACTAGGAAAGATGCCCCTCTTGATTTGTTGCTGACTGAAAGAGGGTGTCTCAGGAGTGAAGTGATTGGTGGCCACCTTGGCCACAGTGACCATGGAACAACTGAGTTTAAATCAAGTATGACTGGACAAAAAGTGCAAGCAAACCTTTAGCCTGGACATGAGAAGAGCACTCTTCAGGCTCTCAGGGACCTAGGTAGGTAAGATCTCCTGGGAGAATGTTTCTGAAGGTGCTGGAATCTGTCAGTGCTGATCACTTTCTGAGCACCACATCCTAGGAGAACGGGAGCAGGCAATTCCAAAATGTCAGAAGTCAAGCAGATGAGGCAGAGGTGTAGCCATGGAGTTGTTCTGTGCAGGGACAGGAACTGGACCTCAATGAACATTCTGTGTCCATTCCAACACAGGATACCTGTTGTAGCTTTACAGACAATGAGGTTCATAATGTCAAAATCTCGTCAGCTCAAGCTAACTTGTGTATTTTGATGTCTTTGGTCACATATTCATGTTAGATTTTGAAGTAAAAATTAAGACATAAATAACACTAAAATATAATTTAGACAGGTAAGAATGGTCAGTTCTAAAGCATTTCAATTCCAGCAGAATTCTCACTTGTTCAGGTTATTCAACAAATCTATTTGTCTTGCATGCTACATAAGAATAGATTATGTCATTTATAACAGTCACTGCCTGCAGTTTCTGAGGAGAAATTAAATTATTAAACTATTTCTCTGAGCTTCTAGTATGTACTGACTAAATTGCAAGGATAAAATAACATATTATAAGATATATATCAGAAAATCAAAGAGCTTTATGTAAGCTAGGAAATAGTCTCATACATTTCCATGCCTTATGGGGAGTTTTTAATTAACGGATTGTTGATATATTGTCAAATCTCAAACAAGTAAATGTAAATGCGATATTTTCTAATTTTAAAACAAATTATAATGAAATTTATCTCTAATCATAAATTCAAAATTCTACTTCATAAAACTGAAGATGGATTTTGATCAAGGAAAGTGTCATAATTCTGGATTTTTCAATGCGATATCTCTAGATCTACTTATATGCAAGTTGCACTGACCGCTGCTCTCGGATTATCAGTGGTTTGGGAGAAGAGGAATTTTATCCATAATTTTTAACATCTGATTCTTCATAACTGTGCAGTTTTCAATTAAAGATCTTCCATTCCAGAACTGTTATTCGTAAAGAGTAAATGTAATCAAGTTCTTGCAAACCTCAGTTCTGGCTTAACAGTTGATATGTATTATTTATCCTATACTGGTCAAATCTTTTTGAAACCAGGGGATTCGCATGAATGAAAATGCTATGAGCCATCTCACATAACTAATGCAAAGATTAATTACAGTAGAAGGGGCAAAAGTGAACTGATTTACATACTTCCAAATGTAGCAAGTGTAAAATATTCTTCAAAGTAAATTATCACTAACTTGATGAGCTGAGAGACAGAACTGTATTTGCCATGAATCGCCTTTATCTTCAAGACTGAATATAAGAATGGCACATTTGCATAAAAATCTGAACTGTGGATCTCAACATTAACTTCTAATTGAATATTCCTGATTAAAATTTTAATCCTTGAAAGCAATCACACTTTCTTCTGAAGACATTTTTGATTGATTCCTTCAGTAAAGATGCTGAGAACTCTTTGGAAATAATTTTAACAGTGTAAAACTGGTGCCTCTTCACACATCAGCCTCCTGGGAATGGCTAATTATGAGCACTATCTACAGTCAGGACTTCAGACTGGTTCTACATTTATGTGAACCTATTTCTTCCCAGCACTGGGAACACAGCTGGCAATTGAACAAAATATGCTAATACAGCAGGCCAGAACAAGTCAAAAATCATGAACTTTCTGAGAAAAACACTATTAATTGTAGAAACAAGTTATTTCTATTTTAGCTGCTGCAAAAAGATAGGCTCCTACTTTCCCCTTGCGTTAAAGTGCAAAAGAACATATGCTGTAGATCATTATGTGAGATAAAGCTGAGGGAAAATTTTAGCTACATTTTATCATTAAACTCTAAAAGAAATAGCTATAAACTAGTATGGGACTTGAAGAGTACCACAGATTCTTGGGGTGATATGTTTTTGGCAACTGGTGTTGATCAAAGTTTTAATCTTTTTTCTTTTTTTTTTTTGGACATGGTTTTTGTAAAATTTTTTTTTTTTTTTTTTTTTTTTTTTTTTTTTTTTTTTGAGGTGCAGCTTTTTTTGTTTGTTGTCTTGTTTGTTTCAACTATAAAATGGATTGCTTAAAACAGGAACTATTGGCCCATTAGAAGAACACTCTCCACTCTACTCTGTACCTTACTCTATTTATCTTTTGTGCTTATGTAATTCTAATTGTGGGGTTTTGATAGATTTTAAACCCAAATTTTCTGGATTTTACCATTTGGGTAAAATGAAGAATCTTAGATGTAAGCCTTGTGAGGATGGTCTTGGCACATTACCTCCAGCATGACCAAGAAGGGTTTTCTTCCAAGCATTCCATTTTGATTGAATTTAGTTTATTATTTTTAATGTCTTTGAATTGGTATCTCCCTGTTCTTTTATTGAGAATTCTATATAAGAATTGCAGGAAAAATGATTTTGTTTGGTGGGATTTTCTTATCACAGCAGCAAACTCATTTCTTTCATAATATCAGTATGTTTTTATTGCCTCTTAAGCTAGTAGTACTTTTTTGAAGGGTCACTGCCATTTAAATTGATGATATTAGCACTCAGATTATTTGAATGAAATCAGAAATGTTGCCCTTGTTTTTGTCTCCAACGATATACTTCCTGTGCTCATTTATGTTGTCCAGATCAAGTGCAGCAAATGAAAGGATGGTTCATTTTATTGGCTTCAATACTCTTTGGATATATTTAGAAGTGGCTTTACAGTAATGATTTTGGCATCCCCTCTCTTTATTATTTAAAAACACAAATGCTTCTGTGATTCCTCAGTGCACATGGAGTAACTTATTTTCTCCTTTTTCTTGCAAGCAAAAGATTCAATGTGAATATGTGCCTTCTAACTACCACTTATTTTTAAACATCTTTAAGAATTTTAATATTTGCTATTTTGTGGTTTGAGCTTGTTCCAATGTATTCAGACACAGAGTAACAGATTTTCATACTCAAGGATTTTATTTTTCCTTGCTTAATTTTCACTATGCAATACAGAACGAAGTAAATCTTACTTTGAGTTCAATAATAGTTATACAGGACAGCATGTAATGCTACCAAGAGAAGATCAAACAATGTCAAATAAGCCTGATCTTGTACTGAGGTTACTCTAATAAAAAGTTTGAAGCCTTCCAAAGCCCAGGAAACTGTGAGCAATACAGCATTTTGTGTTTCTAGCTGGGGATATTGCCTCAATTAAAGGTGATAGAGTAACAAAGGTATATAACACAAAGAAATGGTTTCATAAATATCCAAGAGTCTATATTTTAGTCTTTCTTCTATAGAAGTCAGTTTCTTCAATGAGTGTGCATGAATGCAATGGATAATTTAGTTCCTGGTACCTTATTTCCCAGTTCCTGATTTTTCCTGATTTTCAGTGACTTTCTGATTTTTTTTTTTTTTTTTTTTTTTTTTGGTAGCAGATCTTCTGAAAAAATATAACAATCCTTCTTCTCTCAAGTTTGTAATGATACTTGTATTGTTAATGTTTTTAATTCTTCATTATAGAATAGAACTTTCTTTGCAACACAGAAAGATTGGTTATAAAAAGCTCATCTCCCTCTACTGATTGGTTATTCCCTTGAGACCTCTATGCCAATAGCAGTTGAAATGGAGTATCCAGTAAAAGGCATACAGTCTGAATATGTGGCTGCTTAGGTTCTCAGTCTTCAGAGAGTGTAAATCAGTAAAAGGAAGGTCAGGAAGCTATGTGTTTTGTTCCACTTTCTACCACCTTATGTCTTAGAACACTGGAAATTCTGACTCAGGCGGCCAATTCTTACTTGTTATTGTGTGAGACATTAACAGCAGCAGTTATTACTACTGGCAGTGATGAATAATGTGAACTTATTAAGTATGCTGTTGCTATAGAAATTCCAGAGTTCTTTAATAATTAACTTATTGTTAAAAGTGAAAAGTATTTAACGCATATGTTTGTTGTGAGGAATTTATTTTCAAGACAGTTTTAAAAGCTTTTATAACAACTCAGTCAAAAATAACTATAATATCAAAATTTATCCACCTCCTAGAGTAGATATTAACAAAAAATATGTCCCACTAAAACAAATACTGATTAGAAAACATTTTTGCCTTGATTTACAGTAAGCACAGAGATTAAGCTCTTTTCTATCTGTACTGAGTAAGAGGAAAGTTCTACTTTGAAATAACAAGGTACATGGTAGTAGTCATTAGAATACATTAGAAAACACACAATGGAATTTATTTTTTTTTAACATTGCTCCATAATGTTATGACTTACTATTTGAGCTATCATTCTCTAGATAATTTTACATACTGTGTCTCTTCTTACATGAGCATCCACTGGAGGCAACTGTAGTATTTTACTCAAAAGATCTATATACATTAAAAAATGACTTCAGATGCAGACTATTATGAATCAACTCACAGTACTATACACGGAGGAAGAGAAGAGCCTTGTGCTGTTACATGATATTCAGTGCACGTGCATGATTTGTGGTGTGGGTGAGAACACCATCCCCTGAATGTTCTTTTAAATTTGAAAAGTATATTAAAGGCAACTGCTGTGGCTGTATGGAAAAAGAGCTGCTCAGTCATAATATCACAGCAGAGAAACAAAATTGCACATTGCACCAGGGTATAAAATGGCTTTTGTTCTGCAGACAACAGAGAACAAGGCAAACAGCTATTTTGGATTATACAGGACATATAACTGCAACTGGATTAAAATCCTTCCTTTTTAACATTATCAGTCCACATCCTTTGCTAAAACAGGTTGTATATTCCAAGAGTGAGGAACAAATTTGGTGAGTACTTTTCAGTGCCTTGCAGCAGTTTTTGTTCAGGCAACTCCTGGAGCAGCTTGGCCTTATCAGCAGCATTCCTCTTCAGGGCCACCTTTAGTGCCTTGGGCAAACCGATGCTGCCTTCAGCCACATCCTGCCACATTCACCTCCACAGCTCCTAAAACACAAGTGGATGTAGGTCGAACAAACATCTGGTGAAGGTGGCACCAGAGGTTTGCTGGGTGTTCATGCTACCTTCCCTGATGGTCTGTTCCAGGTGCCTTGCAGAGATTCAGCACAAGACGATTAAGGCCTTTCGCCTGTTGTGAGTTAGTGCTCTCTGGCACAGATGCAAGGGATATGGACTCATTTTCTGTTGGACTTGTTTGGCTTGTTTTTCACTTAAAAGACTAGTAATATTTTGAAAATAATGTTGAGAACAGAATTTACAGGAGTTTTTGGAGATATGGAATGCTTACTTTTGATATGACCTTTGCTCATCACTCAGGTGATAATCCCTGGCATGTATGATTTAACCTCACACTCCCTCCCCTTCTGCCAAGAAATCTCCTGAATATATACTTGATTTTCATGAAATATTGAGAAGATCTCAATTGTGGTGTTTTGCTGTATGGTGCTCAGCACTACTTCTTTTGTTAATGGAGATTGAAAGGGCTACACTTTTCAGATCATTTCAATACCACCAGACTGGGTAATTATATTTTGATCAAAAGGGGAAAAGTGTTTGATGATTCTGAATAATTTTGTTGTGTATTGCAGGGATGGTATGATAAAGACCTGATCAATATTTTTAGAAGTTCAGTATATTAAATTCTGCAGCATCCACTGTAAACATTTTTAATGAAGCATTTCTGCTATTTTGCCATGCATTGAAATTGTTATTCTCATTAAGCTTAGGAATGACACTCTGAAAACAAGAAACATTAATCAAAATGTTTGTTATAATATCAGATCATCTATTCACTAATTATTTACAACATGCCTAAGGCTGATCTCTGAACTTTCTGCATGGAAAGTCCTGTTCATCTCCTCTAGATTAACCCCTGAGAATTGCTTGTACCTCAATGTTGAAGCAGCAGGTAAAGGAAAAAGCAGGGAATAAAAGATGTGGAGAACTTGATTGGACAATGATTTGTAGTATAAAACATAGAGAAACAAGATTTTGTTTTTCTCTTTCAAAAACCTTACTTTGTCTTCATCTACAGAGAGGACAGTGGGCACCTCTATAACCCAATGGAATAGCTGTACCTATATACTGATACTAACTAAAAGTAAATTGAATCCCTAAATCACTGGCATTTATTTTTTATACCATGACTGCACATTTTTTTCCATAATGGTTCTGCAGGAGTCGTTCTTGCTCATTACTTGCTTCTGGTCTCAAAAGCTACCCAGTTATCAACACAAAAAAAAAAAAATAAAAAAAAATCTGCTATTACTGAATCCACATGGCTAAAATAGTCAGTTCTGTGAGCCAGCGACAATGCTCTGAATCTCTTGATTACTCTGTCTTACAGATTTAGAAACACTTCTTTAAACAAATATGAAATTATGCCATGTAAAAACTATTAAATAAATATTTTAAATTCTACCCAATCTATGTCAGATATGCCACCATATTTTCAGTGAGTGGTTTTACTCTTACAGCATTATGCATCCTACAAGTGGCCAGGTAGCAACTGCTGGCAGAGAACTGCCTCCTGTTTAGAAAAGAGCAAGATTATTCCCATTTCAGTGTAAAGCCTGCTATTTCTGTATTCTATAGGCACTGCTGCTGACAGGTCTGTGATAAAGGGCTCACCACCTATGTTTCAAAATCCTTTCCTGAAATTAAACTATTAATCCACAGGGAAACTTCCAAGTAATATTGTGTTGCTTCTTTATTGTCATATTATGCTGCAACACAGAAGGGAAACTCTGTAAAAGTAAATTTGTTGCTTTGCTCAAAACCTGTCATTTTCACTAGGGAACAGCTGTTTTGTTAAAATATTTGCTTCCAATAGTCATTCTGCAGAAATTTTTACATTGAAGCTGGACTTGTTGAAATTAAAAAATAGTAAGACATTTTTATTTGCTGATGAGTATGCAGTCAAGCTGTAGTTTAATAAAATTGTTCCCTGCACAAGAACCTTAAAGATCATCTAGTCCAACCATCCAGCCATAGGCAGGCACATTTTCCCCTAGACCAGGTTGCTCAAAGCCACAACAGAGTCTTGCCTGAACGTTTCCAAGGGCAGGGCATCCACAACTTCTTTGTGCAACCTGTCCCAGTGCTTCAAAAAATATCCTCCTTGAATCTACCCCCTTTCAGCTGGAAGCCATTTTCCCTTGCCTGATCACTACCGACACTTGCCTTACCATATCCAGCTGTCTTGAGGCCCTCTTTAGGTGCTGGAAGGTGTTTTAAGGTCCTCAAAGTCTTTTCCCCTCCAGGCTGAACAACCCCAACTCTCCCAGCCTGCCTTCATAGGACATCTGTTTCAGCCTCCTGATCATTTTCCCAGACCTCCTCTGGACCCACTCCAGCAGGTGTCCTTATGTCAGGAGTCCCAGAACTGTTTATTTATTTATTCATTCAGTTGATCTGTTACCTTTGAGTTAAGTTAAACAAAATTTATGAAAGAAAATACATGAAAATGCATGAAACAGGTTAAACCAAGCTATTTTGACTAGAAAGACTGTTATGATGATCAGATTTGTTATTCTCCCAGAGCCACCTTGACTGTTTTAGAGAAATATATTGAAATCTTTTCACAGAATCCTAACTAGAGTTAGAAAGAGGATCTGTATATTTTAGCTGATTACTGACACTCAGTGAAACAGCTGAAATAAAGTGGTTAGCCAACTTCAGTATTGTAAAGATATGCAGATGGGGGGAGACAGGGATGGTAGTTGAAACCCAAAGAAAATTTAATTTTCAATAAAATTCCAACAATGTGCAGTTTCTATTTAGCTCTTCCACTGATAAAAATTATATAAAAGGAAAATATCGTGTGGATCTGTCTTCCAAAATAAGTTTAAACTGGAGACAGACATTTGACAATTCAATATTTGTGGGCTGAGCAATAAGAACTGATTAGTATCTGAAATATATTTTTGAAACTTTCTAAAACTACTGTAACGATGGAAGAAGTGATAAATACACTGCTGATTCGGCATAATTCCAAAATAGCTTAGGATATACATTCTAGATTTGAGATGACTGAATAATCTTAAACTCTCCTGTCTTGGCACCTGGGGTTGGTTTTATCTCCCAGAATATTGTTCTTCAGTGGAAGTTCATTCCAATCAAATAGAGATGTCCACTAGATCACATCACCTCTTATGAAATATGCACTATCATGAAGAACATATTTGCCCCTATATACCAGTTGATAATATTTTTTATTCTTATACTAGGATATTCTGTTACATATGGCAAATCTTATGGGTATTTTAATATTAAATGAACAGAAGGTACTTTGCTTATGATGATGGATTTTAAAAAAATCAGTATACTTTGCTTTGCATAGAGAGATTTGGAGGCAAGAGAAGTAATTATGAAATGCATGGAAAGCACTGAATGGCTGGAAAAACACCCATTTAAAATTGTCAGGACACAGCACACAGAGAATTCTACTTAGTCCTTAGGTTTGGAAATAGCACAGTGTGAATAATAAATATCAAGTTTATCTAGCTCTGGAAGGATGAGGAAAATGGAAGCAATCTCTTGTTGCTCACTTGATGAGATGTTACTGAAAGATAAATACTGTCTCACATCTATGGAGTGGATTTTCTGAATTTATTTTTTTTTTAGATTGAGAAAGCAAAACTTGATTTTTGATAATTTTGACATCTGAATGCGTAACAGGGAAATAGTTCTCAAAAGGGAATCTCTTGCTGTGTTCTGAGTTTTTGATTTGTGAAAACCTGAGAATTAAAATGGTCAGAAGTCATGGTAACTCTGTAAAGATATCTTCTTTCTTCAAAGTCTCCAGTCTCTCAGTAAGAGATAGTGACGTGCCAAATAGTGGTTCCCCTTGAGAGAAACCCTAAACCAAAACATAACAGTCAGTGTCAATCTTTTATTAAGATTAAATAACTTCGTTTTCCAAACAAAGTTTTGACTTTTGGCAATGCTTGCCAAACAAAGCTTTGACTCCCAAATGTGTATGCAAATATATCCCACAAGCAGATTAAAATAATATATTCTCCATACTTCTTTTGCCCCCTATGAAAAATCCTTTTTTTCAGCATAAAAGGACCAAGCTCAGGCTGAGGTCAGCTATCCACCTGCTCAGGTGTACTGAGTTGGCCCTGGGAGTTGCACTGTCCCAGTGGTGAGGTAGGACCAAAACCAGATTTAACAGAGAGCTGTGCAGGCTGGCATCCACTGCTCATTCCTTCCTCCTTCCTTCCTTCCTTGGGTGCTGTCATGGTTTGAGCTTGGCACAATATTAGTGCCTTTATGAAAATACATTTTCTTTAGTGGCTTCTGTGAGATGTGATCAGGAACAGGGCAAAGCAGGCTCTAACTTAGGAATAAAGGAAACAACTGTATAAACTACAACATCTAGAAAGGAACAGACATAAAACTAAGAACGAAAACTTTCTTTTTAAATACATTCCTCCTCCTCCCCCCCCTTTTTGTTTTTTACAGCATTAAATAGCCCTATAGATTTCCACTCCGTCACCATCTTTCAGATAATCAACTTTCAATTTATTACCACTTCTTAGATAATCGATTTTTAAGTTCATCAGGGAGAGAGGAGTTCCTCTTTGCACCATAGGCTTCCCCTAGAAACACAATTGAAACCTCTTGTGTTTCCATGTTATTTGTGGCACTGCCCAGAGAATATCTGTTTTTGTGACTTCCTCTCTCTACGTCTAGTGCTCTCACTACTGCATATGGACTAGGACTGCCTTTAGGGTTCTTCTTTTAAGGATGCCCTGCCCAGTTTCAACAAAAGCAGCAGTCTCTTAACTTCGGGACACCAGTCCTCCTCAAATTTCACCCCCTGGGGCTGAGGGGCTTCATGAACAGATATCTTCTTTTTCTCTGAAAGACAGAGCGCATCTCACACTCTTCTTAGTCGTCTCTCTTCTTGCCACTGCTTCACTGTATTCTCTTTGGCTTCAAGGCATTGTCTCCCCATAATTGAAGTCTGTGTCACAGGAAAAACATAGGTCTGTCGGTGGTTATGCAAGAAAGAGTCTAGCTCAAGGCCACTCTATCATCTCCTCCTCCCTAGGATTCTTCTCACTTCTTCTAACATCTCTCACTTATATTCACTTTCATTATACTTGCCTACTGCTTTATCTCTCTCTCCTCATTTTGATTCAGGAGGATCACTATTTGTAAAGTTTCTATTATTCTAGAAAGGGGTTAAAATCTTCGCCTCTGCCTGCCCAGAACTCCTACAGTGGCCGGGCACCTTCTCATGCCACATCCTCCACTTCTCCTTCTGGCCGGCCACGCTGCCAGTCCATGATATCGATTTCCAAGGTAGCACAGGCACTCTCTCGCTATCTCCTGGGGGATGCGGGGGTGGGGGGGCCGATGCTTCTCAGAGCTTTTCTATCTTGCCAGGCCTTCCCCCCCTCCTCTGCCCAAGGCTCCGGCCTACCTCACCCGGCCGCATGGCTTCCCTCCCCCAGCCAGCCCCGGCTGGGCAGGGCAGCTCGCTGACCTCCTTCACGGACCGGGACCAAGAGAGACTTCTCCTGGGAGTTCTTGCTTTTAACCCCCTGTGTTCTCAGAGGCGGTCCATACCTTCAGTGGCCAAACCAGGTGTCAATATTCAAATCAAAGCACTGATTGGTTTGACCACAACCTCCCAAAAAACTCACTTCCTTCTTAAACTACGGCAAGTGCAAAATGCTATGGCTCTCCAGTTTTGGAGAAACTTTACTTTTTTTCATTATTCTCACTGGGAGACTGAGGGCATATTTAAGACACCCTTGTTCTATGACCAGACCTGTACTCTAGTCACAAATCTAAGATGACTTTGGAGGAGGATACTGGAGTTCATGATACAGTAGGATGGTCATTAGCAGAAAACCAGAGCTTGCATCATGGAAATTCACATGGTTAGTGCCCAGGAATAGCTGGTTAATGCCATTAGAAATAAATAACCACTTTGGCTGTTTCTTGTTCAAGGATGATGCATAGTAGATAAAAGTACCTTTACAAGAATCATACCCACAACAATGCAAAAGCTCTGCCCTGTTTTTCTGATCATGCTTAGAGGGTTTCTTTTCTTGCAATTTTATCAGCATATTGGTACTGAAGTGTTAAATCATCCTCATGGCTACTCTCACACTGTTACTTGGACTTTCCATTTATCCTGTCAAGGATTATATTTGCCTTCCCCCTGTAATCATCATTAGGTTGGCACCTTAATTTCTTCTGAGATTGCTAGTAACTTTTAGAGGTTTTCCTTTCCTGTAGGGAGTTCCCTTCCTTAAACCGTTCTGGATTCAGGGCTGCCATTTTTCTTCTCTGTCTATGTCAGTTTGTATTTCATAAAATCAAAATGTTTTTCTATGGACAGGCTTTTTTTACCAAATGCACTCCATGATATTGTATTCCTCATTTATCATAACACCAATGTATTTGTCCTATGCAAACTACCTCAGCAATATTTACTTTTAAATAATTTTTTTCCCTTATTGGTTGTACATAACTTCACTTTGATTGTTTTTTTAAATTTTAGTTTAGATTTTGATTCTATGTGAACAGAAAAACACAGGAAGAAATAAGTATAATTATTTGGATTTGTCCTGTGTGAGCAATGTGACCATTCCTGTGTAGTAGCTGTTGTATTATAAGGTAGTAGTAGGCAAGAGTTTCTTGCTGTGAATGATACATGCTGGAAGTCTGTTTTCTTTAACAGAAGACTGCAGCTCATGGACTGGTTTACTACCTGTAGAAACATTTATTCAATAACTGTGTTTTCTTCAGTAGTGATATCTGTGGTGCTCAGTACATCATCTTTTATGTTTTACTAAACCATATTTCTTATTGTGAAAATATTTTTTTGTGTCTGCCAAAGCATATTTAACATGCTAGTTAAGTAATTTTTGAAAGGAGAGAGGAGACTTTCAAAATGGAATTTTGGGTATTTTTTTCAAAGATTTTGAATTAATGCATTGCACGTTTGATTTCTGGTTATAAAAAACCCAACCTGGACTTCTAAACACAGTAGATTTATTCATAAGAGCTAGTAAAAGATAGCTTCAGCATCTGTTCCATAGCTGATGTGTGTCATACATTAGGAGAAGAAAAATCATAGGACCAGTGATCTTTTTAATTTTAATAGGAATAAATAAGTTATACTTAATTACTCATAATATTCAATGAAGATACAGGCTTTGTGTTCACAACAGGACCAAAAAGCAAGGACTAAATAAAAGTTATTTTATTTTAGAAAAAGAACTCTGTTTTTAGGGAAGAAATTCTATCATCACTGTAAGCTCATATTTTGCTTATCAACTTCTGCCAACTCTTTTTCTATAGAAAGAAAGCTCCACCTGTTTGCTTCAAGTCCCTTTGAATCTTCACTTGTGAAAATTCTTTGTGTTGTCTTTGGTTCACAGAAAAACCTTTTTTTCTTCTTTTCCTTTTTTTCTTTTTCTTATCCTTTTATTTAAATTAGTTTTAAAAATTTCTTCCCCCTGCAGATTGGCACTACCATAGTTTATTTCTTATCATCTAAGACTTGAGTTGACCAAATTTTGTCATTTAACAGGTCTGCAGCTTTTCTAGTGCACACAGAGAGAGCTTGTCAAAGAAGCTGTGTTTTTGTTCATCACACTTTTTTGGAAAGTAACTCATCTGTCTTTGAAGCCTGCCTCTCCCTGGGTGGTTTTATTTTTTTAAAAAACTTCATTTTTAAGCAAGTCAACACCAAAAGAAAAGTTTGGAACTTTTTTTCTTTTTTTAAATCTATTTTCAGTTTTGTTCCTCCAGAAATCAGGAACGACTTAACTGAGGCTTTAAGGTCCTGGGCCATGCTGGGGAAGGTGTGGATTCACATTCCTCCAGCGGCACTCTGGGAGGCATTCTGCCTCCGGTATGCGCAATACTCTGTACAACAATGGAGCACTCACTGCCTGCTGCTCCCTTCCCTAATTGCTGCTTCCTCCCACAGCCAGCAGCTTCTGATGATTACTGAGAGGAGACCGTGACCCCATTTCATCTGCACCCCTTTTAGAGCTGCTGCTGTTAGTAGCACTAAACAGAAGCTCTTTATGGTTTATTTTTATTGTACATATGGTACATGTCAGAGATTTACAGTGTTGTGCTTCACTAAAAGGCAGTTCCTAAGAGCTTAGCGGATTCATTAGGGCATATATGTATTATTAGAGATTTAACTCTAGTACTAAAATAATTAGAGCTTACAAAACAGAATGCAAAAGAGACAAAAGATTTATTATTTTCCTTTTCCCTGCTCATAGCCTTGATAAACTTTAACAGTATGAAAAATCTGTGATTTAAAAGCTTTTAGGTTTGCTATCTACCTTTCTGCATAGCCATTGGGGTAAGTAACTTCTGAACATTCTCAATCCTTTTGATGGAATTTTCTAGGTGATGTTGCAAATTTTCTTTTTTTTTTTTCAACAATGATGAATAGTGGTGTCTGTTTTAAGTACTTTAGTCACCAGCTGCTAAACAGGAAAAAAGTAAGATTCAAACAGAAAGTCTGCGTTTCTCTTTAAAGGAATCAGAATTTGATCATCTTTCAGTTCAGAAAATACAGAATTGCTCTTCTGCTTAAAAAAAAAAAAAAATCTTTATGACAATTGCTCAGAAAACAAGAAAAAAATTGCTCTGTAAATAAAAACCTGCCAGATTTGTTTTGGTTTGGTTTGGTTTTTTTTAAGTGGTGTTTTGGTTTTTTGGGTTTTTTTTTGTTTGTTTGTTTGTTTGTTTGTTTTTTGGGTTTTTTTTGTTGTATTTGTTTGGTTTTGCTTGATTTGTTTGGATTTTTTAAAAGAGATTTGGGAATGTTCACTAACTTTTCTAGTGCTTGATCTTTATTAATATTCCTTATCTCTTTGCACAAACATCTATGACATAGTTTAATTATAAAGAAAGAACTAAGGTACAAGAAAACTTAGCAGAGGCAAAATGTGCTTTAAGGACTTATTTTGTTACAAAGAAGGAAGGGTTTAACACACTGCAGTATTGTGAATATTTCAAAGGGCATAAGAATTTTATTATTAACTTTGGCATGGAGAAGAGGTAGATTAAAAAAAATAGGTTTTTACCATAGAAATTACTGAAACAAATCAATATCATATTATTCCCCTACCAGAAAATCAAAAAATAATGAAATAATTTTCCCTGCAAGGAACTGTCTTTGACAAAGGCACTTGTTTCCCATGGGAGATTATTTTTATGTTAAAAAAAATGTAAAAAAGGAGAAATAATTGTGGACTATCTCCATATCAAGGAGCATCTGCGCAGTGGTGGTGGAGGAGGCTGATGGGGAAAATGATGGCTCATGGAAATGGGACCAAGGCTCAGAGCTCTGCCTTTGCACAGATTCCTTCTGAAGGGCTGACAGCAGCTGAAAGCCCATGGTGAGCAGTACACTGAGTTTGTGCAAGCAAGCACTTTGTGAATTGTAGTGGCCCAGGGTGAGAAGTGCCCTTATGGAGCTTTGTAGTGGAAGCAGCTCTCTGTCTTAGCTAAAAACTGACTTTGAACTGTGAAGGGATGTTTGCTTGTATAGGAATGATATCCTCAGAGGAACTGCTCTCTTTGAGAGTAAAAGATTGTTTTAATAATAGATTCAAGTTCTGCTTGGAAGAGATATTTTAGAACAAGTTACTTAGCTTTGAAGTCGTAAATAGATACATTTTTGGATCTAGGTGTTTAATATGGAATGTGCATTTAGCATGGTAGATGTACAGATAATTGAAAAAAACAATTCCTGCCTTAAATCTTAGGTTTATGAGCAAAGCTGGTCAAACAGTTTTTCAGCATAAAACATCACTTTTAATTTAGTGAGTCACTCTGCAATAATTCATTATGGTTCAGTTAACAATTCAGATGATAACTTTCTTCTCCCATGTGACTACTTTACTGCAATGATCATTTTTCTAGAAACAGATTTCAAGGAGAAACTATCAGATCTAGGATAGACCCTTTTGAGGGAACAAAGGGTAAAAGATTAACAGAAAACGCAGATCGTATATGTGGTACAGAATTAAGCAATTTCAAGTTCAATTTTCTTGTTCTGTCTCTTTCCCAATTCAATTCTTGAATTAATAAATATTTATTTATGATAAAGTTTTTTTTTTTTTTGTAAGAGGGAGAAAAGAAAGAGAACTAGACCTCATCTATAAACATAGGAGGATACCAGCGTATGTGTCCCGACTGAAGCTCTTTGCCTTAGAAGAGCAGTGGGTATTGGCTATGAAGGAGTGAAACTCTGTCAGCCAAATTTCCCAGTCTTACGTTCTCATTGACATTGAAAAACTTTTGTAGTTTCTCATCTTCTTGGTTTCTAACATGTCCATTAATATTATTTTCTATTATCACAAGATATTTATTGTGGGTTTTTAACATCCAGTCACTGCAATGTCAATTTATCAAATATATTTTTCAGGTTCTTATTGAAAGGCATCATTGGAATTTCTTTTTTCAAAAGTATTAAAATAAACCCCCAAAACTCAAAATACTTGGTCATTCATCAGCACATATAGAGCTAATGAAAATAAAAAAAAAAAAGTTAATGTTTCCAACTGCGTACGTGTCATTAAAATATTTTGCTATTTGGAAATAAAGTTTAAGGACTGGAGGGAGATATACATAGAAATACTTCTAGATTTTGAGCTTTTGCAGTGTTAAGAAACCTTGAATTTTTTTTTTTTTTGCTGATGTTTGCTTAAAATACCTGCAAAATACCCTAATTTCCTTACTTCTCAGCAAATTAACAGTACCTGTAGAGTGGTGAATGAAGATATTCAAAAGGTAGAAGTTATGTAAACATCATTAAAAAATAAAAACCCACTTCAATATATAGGAATATATACCTCATTACATATATCATTACATATACATATGTGTATGTTTTTTCCTCTATGGAGACTACACAAAAGTAAATAATATTGAGGAACTAACTGAATGAAATAATCCTTTTGCATGGGGATATAAAACAATAGGCAGAACAGGGTGTAGCATTCTACTGAATGTTTCTATCTCTACTTTAAATACATAGAACTGTAATATGTGATTAAAGTTCATATAAAACAACTGTGGAGAAATTAAACAAGTGTAAGTTTTTTATTTAAATGAGTCTCAGGAGCTGAAGGCCTCATCTGTGGTGGGTGCCTGGTCCAAATTAAGATTTGCCACACATGGGTAAGGTGGATTTAGGTGCATACACCATTATCCATCAACATCTCAGTTCTTAAAATTCTATGTCTGCACACTATGGAAGCCTCGATGTGGAAATCAACTAACAAAAAGATATTTTAGTAGGTTTTAAAATATTGCTGGAAGGAAATTATAGAGAGTTTATGCTGCTATTAAACTGCTTTAAATTTTATTTTGGAATAAATTCCAGAGCTGAGATCTGTCTCCTGGTTTCCTCTGGGATAATACAGTAATTTTCTCCACTGCTTAAATTAATGTGACTTTGGAATAGAACCTCCAGTAAATCATCAGAGAAATATTATCTTCAGCTGAGGTGAGCCAAATTACCTCAAGCAAGAATCTTTTGCAGAGTGGATGAAGTTGCAATTTAAATGCAATATCCTGCCAATGTTCCCAAACTAAGTGGATAGGAATTATAGAAATAACAGCTGACATTTAGATCCTTATTTAGGAATGCACTGGAGGCAGATTGTTCTAATTCCAGTTGTTGTAATTGCTGTAATTGACAGTCCTGTGGTTTGTGGGTAATGTTTTGTCCTGTGAGAAGTAATGTTTTGTTGGTAAACAACAATATGTCTGTCTGAGTTCATGGAAACCCACACAACCTCCTATATTAAAGGGGATTGTATAGCCTGGATGCCACAGTTCCAAGCTGTGACTGGAAGTCATGGAAGTAGCTGCTGCCTTCAAAGAAGAGGATAAGCTTTATGAATACCAAGGAGGGAGGACACTGAAACTTTAAAAAAAAAAAAAAAAAAAAAAAAACCCTAACAAAAAAAAATTAAAAAAAAAAAAGAGTAAGATCAATATTCAACAAGCTCCCTCAAACTTACTTAGCAGTGTTGAATGTTTCTTTTGCATAGCCATCTGCTTTCTGCAGAAACCATCTCTGCCCTTAAGAGTTCATACAGAAGATCAAAGAGTTAACTGCTGTTACCCTAGTACATGAAAAGTGCTGAATTTTAAATTACAAAGCATCCTTCCTTAAGAACTCCATATTTATATGTTGAGATTAAACTAAAGTAGCATCACCATCTGTTACTGTGCCATGTTGTGATTCCACAGCACCAGCAGTGTCCTAGGGAGTGTCAGATAGGAAAACAGGAGGAGAAAGAGGACAGATGCAGTCAATAGAACAAAAGTACAGGTTCAATAAATCCAAAGCGCATTGTAATTTAAAGACAGTCTTTTAAAATGAACTTAGAGCATCATGCTTACTGTGCTCTAAACCTTTACTCTCAACCTTTGTAAGAGCTGCTTGTCTGCATCAACATAAACATGTCTCTGCCTTGTTCATTGTTCTTAAAACTGATTTTTGTATAAGGCCAAGTACATGACAGGTGTCTCAGAAAGCCATGCATGGAAAAATTTCATTCTACTTATTTTAATTGCTTCACCTAAAAACTGCAAGACATTACTTTAGAATGATGCTGAATTATGTAGAATACTTTATGGTATTCTAGGATTTTTCATTAGATTGCATAATTAGAAAGAAATCATGCAAATACTATCAAAGTCTAATGCTAAATAGATACTGTGGATAAAAAGAAATTGAACAAAATTACCTGGTTTAATACTATCATGTATATTGTGACCACAAAGGATGCAAAGCATAATATTTTTTGCCCTTTTCTCCAGAATATATTTTAAATTTTTTTTAAACGTAATTTTATGTACATACATTGCATGTCTTTCCCTTTGCATTGACGAAGGTATAAGGCTTCCAGCAATCCTTAGGATAGAGCAGAGTGGCTGAAGATCTGCCCAGTGGAAAAAGGCATTGGGGTGCTGGTCAACAGTGGTTTAACACGAGCCAGTGTCTGCCCAGGTGGCCAAGAAGGCCAATGGCATCCTGGGCTGGATCAGCGTAGTGTGGCCAGCAGGTCTGGGGCAGTGATTGTCCCCTGGTACTCGGCACTGGTGAGGCTGCACCTGAAATCCTGTGTTCAGTTCTGGGCTTCTCACTCTGAGAAAGACATTGAGGTGCTGGGGGGCATCCAGAGAAGGGCAATGGAGCTGGGGAAGGGCTTGGAGAAGTGCTTATGGGGATTGTCTGAGAGCTGGGATGGTTTAAAAAGGAGGCTGGCTTAGGGGAGGTCCTATCACTCTCTACAACCATCAGAAAGGAGCATGTAGGTGGAGGTCAGCATCTCCTTCCAGGACACCAGCGACAGGACAAGAGGACATGGCTTCAAAATGCACTAAGAGATGCTCAGGTTGGAAGAATTTCTTCACTGAAAGGATGTTTCAGCACTGGAATGGGCTGCACAGGGAAGTGGTGGAGTCACCATCCCTGGAGGTGTTCAAGAGCTGCTGGGACATGGCACTCAGTGCTGTGGTTTAGTTGACGTGCTGGCATTTGGTCAGAGGATGGATTTGGAGATACAGGGCATTTTGTCAAACCTTAATGATTCTGTGATTCTGTAGAACTTAAGACAGATTTGAATGCTGTCTGACTTCAGGTAATAGCTACTGTGTAGAATCCCCAGGTGGTCCATAAAAACAGTAGAAAGCTTGTTCAGTGCTGAAAATGGTTACAGTTAATCCTGATTTATAATGTTCCCTATGCCACTCTTTTATGAATTTTATCCAGGGACAGTATACCACAATGAAATGAAATGACATGTATGACAGGAGGATATGTGAGTCAGAAGAATCGGTCTCAGTTTGGAAAAAACCCTCAAATTTAGTTAGTGCTTAAAATAGTATGGCAACATGATTTTGCTGTTGTTTCATCTCTGTGCTTTAAGCAGTAAGTGATATTTTTAAAAGCATCTAGTGATTGATAAAGGAAATGGTAGTGAAAGTTAGAAGCACATGAAAGCTATCAGGAAGCAAACATGAAGGAAATTATTACAGCAAGTGTTTGCTAATAGCTTTGATGTTAATAGTATTTGAAAAGAAGAAAGTTGCCAGTGTTCAAATTCTTATGTTCACCCTGATTATACTTTACTAGCGGCCAAAAGGAGCTACATAACAAGCTTTAACAAGCTCTGTGAAGTTTACCTTGAAATACACTACATCTAAATTACCATCAGCTTAGGAACCTGGAATAACTTCTGAAGAGATTTGGATAATAAACCTGGAAGCATTTTCAGCTTTAAGAGTCTCAGCTGTACCTGGGCAGGCAGACACAGGAGAAGAAAACACAAGCATAAGTTGTAACAGAACTGCCTACCAGGAAAAGTTGTTTGCACAGGTGACACTTTACTTAAAGGTGAGGACCCAACAGGGACTCCCCATCCTCAGATATTAAAACAAAATAGAAAAAGTGTAGTTTGAAACATGCTTTACAGTGGGTATCCTTCTGCTCATTTTAGGTGGAATCTAGCAGGTTGCATGTCTGAATCAGCAGGAGTTTTTGTCATAAGCATCATCCTGAAATGAAGATCATTTTCCTTTGGACTTGTACTGTGGATTCATCTGATAAGGAGCTTCAGAAGACTCCATGTGGGCTCCCCTGACACAAGACCCAGCATGGAGCATTACATCTACTTTGACGTCATCTTCTAACTTTTAGGCTTCTGATGAATATCTGTACCCATCTGTGAACTCTCCTACTAATCAGTCAGAAACTGGAGGAACGTTAGTTTTTCTTTTTTTTTTTCTTTTTTAAACAATGTATCTTTTAAAAAAGTCCCCACCAGCTGCCTAGGGTTTGAAAGCAACCTCAATAAATTCAAAATAGTATGCAAATTGTGAGGAAGAGATGTGGTTGCTCTTCTACCATTGAGCTCTTTGACCTTTCGATTATGTTATTTAAAGTAGATATGACGAAATTGTGTTTTAAATTAAAATATCTTATTATTTTCCTGGACAAATGTTTAGGTTACAATGAACTATATTGTAGGAAATAAACTTTTCCATAGCTTTTCCAACCTGCCATGAAATTCAGCAGCCTGCTGCTCTAATTCCTCTGAGATGTCCCTGATTTAAAATTCTTTGCCTCAGTTTTGATGACAGAACACATGCCAAATCACAATCAAAGAATTAGTTTTTTCTGTTGTGCTCCAGGTGCACTTGAGTAAAAGAATGGGGATGCTGCTTCATGTCTTGATTCTGAATTTCCAGAAAAAGCTTTTGCAAAAAGATAAGAATCATTGCAATACTTCATAATTCCATTGGAGAGATATGTATTGTTGAAGTGTAAAAAAGGAAATAGTAAATATGTACTTGTTTGGCCAACATATCAGGTAGACACAAGAAACAACTATCAGCATTTTACTGATGGATCATATATTCTCCATGTTCTTTGATGTCAGGGGTTTAAAAATGAAACAGGAAGCATTGCTTCGCGATGTTTTTCTAATGGACATAATACATCTCTCTCAATTGTAATGTCAGAAATTTAAGCAAGCTGGCAACCAATGACCCAGCAAAAAAAATTATGGATTTGCCCTCTTGTCCATCACCAAAACAAAGCAAAAAATCTGTCTCTTCTAAAATCTTACCAGCTCTACTGCATTAGTTAATCTATCAGGCAAGTGTCTGATAAAAAAATCCTTAATACAAAGAATGTAATGAAGTAGTCTACACACACACACAAAAGGTAAATCTAAGGATAATGGCTTTCAAAAGGTTAAAATATTTGTTTACAGATATTGACTTAGGAACTATAAATCTGTCTCTGTAAGGAGCTGACTGTAGGCAGGAATAAAAAACCAAGCCAAAAATAATTTAGTAGATGTCTGGGTTCCAGCAGTTCATTCTGTACATTATGGAGGAATAAAAAGCTGCACTGAGCCTTTAAAGCTTTTCTAGCAAGACCTGATGGAGTACACTGAAGTTTTTAACATTAATGTATCTGACACTTCAATTTTTTAAATTTTACAAACGATATTAATGTGTTGTCTTTACTCTAAATATAAACCTTATTTTCCCCTCTATTTATCTTTTTTTTTTCTTTTTGATATCATGTTACCAATTTAAGGTGGGTAATATTTTAGAAGTGTTTTGCTAAAGCATGAGGCCCAGGTGGTACCACTAGCTGGTGTTAGGAGTACATAATTAAAGCAGAACTTTGGTCTGCACAATCTGGTAGAATAACTAAGAATAACTAATCATACATTCCTTGTATGATTCAGCCATTATAATACACATTAATGTCTTTATCTGAAGCATATATTCAAGTAGCTTGACTAGAGTCCAATCTGCTAGTGGTTCGATAGTGAATCCAAGAAAATTTTTGCAAAAATATGCTTTGTCCTATCATCTCCTCATAAATCAAATAAAAGCAAAGACAGTGTTTGTCAGAACAGACTTCACTTTATCACGCATCTTCTAGTTGAACAAACACCACAATTACTTATTTCTGTTATGCAGCCTCTTGGTTTAATTGCATATTAAGTTTTCAAGGTTGTGTCGATTAATTCAAGTGTTTGACCACTTCTGCTATGTCTGAACAGAAACCAGGTCCTCCTGTAGGAAAGTCAACTTCAGGGAGCAGAAATTATCCGACCAAATCCTGCTCGTTTAAATTTAACGAGAGAAAAAAGGCTGCTTTTTTAGACTGCCTTTTGTAGTTTCTTTCTTTTCTGTTTGCAATAACAAATACATCTTTTATTATTGTGTCCTGTCTGCCATACCTTTTCTCTTCATTGCCCAAAAGAAGAACTGCAATTCATCACTTACCTGCAGACCTCCTCGCCATAAGGCTTACACTCAGATTAGCCAGTTCTGATCATTCAACATTGTAAGGCAGTCTTGGCAGAGCAGGTGAGGCTTTGACTGCAGGGAACATTTTCCTTTTTCATTTTTGTTCCCTAACTGATGACTTTTTCCTGAGCATTATAGGTTTAATCCCCTCTTCTGCCTCATCAATTTTGCATTGATATAACACATTCTTTTGATGGTGCAAGTCAGAAGTAATTCCAATTGGAAATTAATTTTTTTTCATATTTACATTTTTTTCATCTAATCATTTGCTTTCTTCTTCCATGAAAAGCTGTTACTTCAGTGCCTACATCTGACAATCTGTTTAATTGTTCAGTTGAACATGCAGTGGCAACACAAGTGGGGCAGTGGGAGTCGACAGACTTCCACTCATGCCCAGAACAACATATGGAACATACGGATTGTCAAGAGAGTTGAGAAGCTTTCATTACTTCCTGTTATCTGTCAGTTTTCACATTATAGGAACAGCATATATCTAAAGCCTGTTTTGGGGCCTGTTTTTAGTTGTGAGATTAAATTTAGGCTGTAGCTCCCATATTTGTAGCCACTCAGCAGAAGTGTTTATGTGAAGAGCTCTTTGTGGACTCATCCTGGCTTGAGTAGAGTGCTGCTAGAAGCTATCAAAGAGCCATAAAATCCCCAGCAGTGGTTTTACCTTTCCTGTGGGCATTGACCAACATGACAGTTGTTTCACTTCACAGCTGTAGCTACAGCTTTTCCCTTTCAGCTCCCCAAACCACTCAGCACAGGAATGGCAGAGCCTGTCTGTTCTGACCTGCAAAACCTCTCTCATTTCTTGCTGTCTTTGTGCCCAGGAGAGGATCTAACACTGCTGCAGCCTCTGATTAGACACAGGGCTCTGGAGAATGGCTGACTCCAGAGCAGAAGTGCCCAAGCCAGAAAAGCATTGATTTCTAACATGTGGATCTGAAATCTAATCAAATTTCAGTAATATCAGCCCATGACCTTTTCTCTTATTAGTGAATTTATGCACAGCTTAGTCTCTGACTCCCTTAGTGCTTTGTGTGTGCCGGTGTTGCCTTCAGCATAATTATTGGAAAATTTTGAGTGCTAATTGAGCATGATAGAATTTTGTTATAAAGCACGTGTACTGTATGTGAGAAGAAAAGCATGCTTGTGTTTTTCTCAGAGTGGAAAGGGATTGGGAAAGCAAGATTTACCGCAAGACACAGAATCCTGATTTTTCATGATCTAGTTATTTTTAATACAGTTCCATTACCAGGAATCTGGTGACATAGTTCCATATAGAACAGTACATGTTTCACTTAAAATCCATTAAATGCATAACCATAAGACTCCTTGCAGGACTGAACTGAAGCTCAGATAACACTGTCATTGATAAACCCCTCTATTTTCAGGTATTTAATGCAGCAAGGAAATTTTGCTTCTGGCAGAAGCTTGACTAATGTCTAAACATCAAAAATAATTTTTATAAAATTAGTTTTTCCACTTTCTGAAAAATCTTGGTTGTCCTTTTAGAAATAATATAAAGGTGATGTCCTAGAATACTTTGCTGAGTATTTTGATGCTTTATCTGTAACCAAAGCTGTTGCTTTCTTTCATCCTATTTTTTAAAAAAATTATTATCTGTTAAAATGGATTATTTTTGCACTTACTGGTGAAGATGCTTTAGTTTCACCATTGAATGAATGTATTGGTTAAATAAATTAGTGTGATTTCAAATAAAAAATTAGTATGCTTTCTCTCAAGAATTCTCAAGCAAACAAGACCTAGAAATAATAGTTTAATTCCCACAAAGTAAAATACTGAAAACAATATTTGAAAATATTTGTAAACCATCTATTTCTATAAAACATTTATACAAAAATGTAGAAACGCAAATTGAATCACAAGGTGACTTTTGCCTAGTTTCTTTGAATTTTAGCTTGTTAGCTAAGCCCATACTGGGTGCTCAAATAGCTCAGTTAATTTTTCCATGTGAACATTCTATTCTGGTTTTATTCTGATTTCAGATGTTTTGAAATGTGATTATCTTTTTTCCCTTGCAATAAAGTTACTTTTAATTTGGAATAAGGATGAATGGAGATGATAAATCGTGAAATGCCCAGGCTTGATCAAGTTTTCTTAGTATAATCAAGCCTGAAATGTAGATGAAAATCTAAACTTATATTTGTCTTTTCTAATATATAAGTTTAATAACTAAATGGGTAGATTTTGAGTTAAAGCAATAATTATCTGTGATTCAAGATCTCATTTTATCCTTGTAAATTAAATATCTTATTTAAGAATGTAGGATTTTTACAAAAATAATTGCTAAATATATGTTTTTAAAGACTATTTTTCTAAGCAGACTACAGGTTCATTTAAAAAATGTACCATGCAATGCTAATGTTTAAAATTTCAAACATAAAGTCAGCTGAAGCTCAGCCCCTCAAAAAATCTGTTTTCCATTCTTTTTAAGGACAACATATGACTTTTTGTAAGAAAAACAGATGGTTCCTTCTTAAGCAAGTCACAGAAGAGACCATGATTGCAAGAGAAATGCTCTAAACCATCTCCTCAGAAATTTAGAGTGGATAGGAACTGCATATATACCTAAAATTACATACATACTTCTAAAGAAAATTGTTTTAAGAGCCTGAAATATGAATTTTTAAGTCTTATAGCAATTGTAATTAGCAGACTGCAAATTACATGGATAATTCTTTTATAAGGTCACATTAATCCTAAGGCTTTGTTTGGATTATGAGGAGAAATTTAATAACATCAGCAAACATGAAGAAATATGAAGGGGGAATCTTTTCTATTTATTCACTTTTTCTTAGTTTCCACTGAAAACTCTAGAAATACCAAGCTCAGGACAGCCTCTTACCTAAGAGGTTGATTGATAGACATCCATTGTGCATGAAGAATCTGTCAATAGAACATGCCACACTAACAGTTTATTTTAACACTTTTTCATCTATTAGTGCCTTGCTAAGACTAAGATTTCTGCAGCTTTATTTGTACTCCTTAATTTTCCATACACAGTTCTTACCAGGAGGACATTCAGTGTTTCTGACTCCATAGGAGTCAGAAAGTACTTAAGACTAACTAAAATAAAAGACAGAGATATTTCATGTCATATGTCTAAAGCTCTTCAACTAGGTGTAATGAAAATCTTCAAAAGAAACAAAATACTTCGAATACATAGACAAAATGTGTATAAAAGGTTGGATTTTAGACATAACCTTTGCTGTTCTTTGTCTTTCTCACATTATAGAAATGAGTATTCCTCATACTAGCAGTAGCACAGCCAAGAAATTTGACTGCTTCAGAAGAACTTTTTGCCATCCAGTAAGGGATTATGATTTCTGGGCTTTCGGTTTTTTTTTTTTTTTTTTTTTTTTTAAACATGTTTATCTCATTTTTAAATATAACATTACTTGATAGTGCTCTGGCAAAACCTGGAAAAAAGATGCAATTTCTCCTTAAGGCAAATTTGCGATGACATCTCGCAAACTTCAGCAATGGAGAACCTCTCCAGTGACCGTCACTTAGAGTCCACAACCTGCAGGATGTGAGTATTCACTGGGATGAACATTTCCATGATTTCACATGGTGAAGAGGCTGAAGCCTGACTGTTTCAAACACATTAGAACACAACATTATTTTGCCTCTTGCAGGGCTTCAAGGGAAGGCTAGTAGATCATTCATTATTACAGAGATGAAAAGGAGAGAAGGCAAAGTAACTGTTCCTAAAGAGAACTATAGAGAGTGGGATGAAACAGCATATAGTCATTTTTTTAAGCCCTCTGGCAAAAATCCGAACTTATATGACGCAATACGAAAAATCATTGAAATGCAATTGATCCGAAAGCTTAGAGGTTTTGGGAATATAGTGTTATTAGTACCAGATAATAATAACATGCATAGTAGTAATATTGAACAGATGTCACAAAAATAACATTTAAAACTCATCATGCATTTTTGAGAACTTAAAATACGTGATTTTAGGCACAGCCCTTTTCTATAATGTCTTATGCATCTAAGTTGTGTTGCAGCTGGCTGCTGGATCAGATTGATACTAAGCACATCTGGTAAAAGAAATTTTCTTGGTGGGGTACAACTGAACATAGAATCATAAAACAGTTTCAGTTAGGAGGCACCTTCAAAGACCTTCCACTAAACTGGGTTGATCAAAGCCACATCTAGACAGGTACTTGAACAATTTCAGGGATGAGGTATCCACAGATTCTTTAGGCAACCTGTTCTATTGCTCGCCACCTAAATCTTTAAGTTTAAAATCACTGCTCATTGAGCTGTTGCTACAGGTGCTGATAAAAAGCCTCTCTCCATCTGTGTTGCAGATGTCCTTTAACACATTGGAATGCTGCTCTAAGTTGTCTCTGGAGCCTTCTCTTCTCCAGACACAACAACCTTTCTTCACAGGAAGCATTCAAACACTGCTCTTTCTTGTGGCTCTCCTCTGTACCTGCTCCAGCAGATCCATATATACTTTGTACTGGGAACCCCAGTGATGAGCCATTCTATGATATTTATTAGGAGCCTTTGCTTAGTTTGCTTGTAGGACAAAATCATGGTTCTTATGTCATTCAAAAGAAAAACAAAAGGTAAAAAATTTAATTATTTCTGGTAGCTAGTCACCTGTACAGCTGACAATGCTCTTGCTCTATAGAAAATTATGATCAGCAGATATCACCTGGGGATGCTCCACAGAACCTTATCTTTACAATGCCTTTTAGTACTTTTCATTGTCAGAAAATGTCAATTTATTTTTCTTAGGTTTACAGCTACCTTGTTATATTTTAACAAAATATTGTAGCATCAAAATAACTGAAATACTATATCAAAGCCTTTGCTGTTAATTATTCCAGTGCTATAAAAAAACATCAACTAACACGAAAAAGGTCTTGTTGCCCAATGTGTTTTGAGAAAATGAAAAATTTCCCTAATTAGCAAAAAACCCAAAGATAAAACAGCATCCCAAAAACTGCTGTCGTCTACCTCCAAGAAAATAATTTTTTCATTTTTTATTTCCATTACAGTAGAAGTATTGTTTCCAGTCAAGAATGCATAAGAAGGTGAATTTTTCTTTACATTCTCCAAATAAAAAGACAAAATAAATGGATATGTTAAAATATGCCAAAATAAAACCATGTGAGAAATGCAATATTAGAATTTTAAAAGTTTGCTTTTACAAATTTATAAAGCATCTGTAAATATTTATGTATTTGTACATTTATTTTTATTATAAACTCAGTAGACTTTTGAAGAAAGAATTTTTTTCTAAAAAGACCAAAGCAGAAATTATATCTTTTGAAATATTAAATATTTAGTTTATGTGCTAATATCATGAGATCATCTCTAGTTTCCTGTTTAAGTAGGGAAAAAAATAAAACCAACCAGAAAAATATTGTATGCTTTCATGAAATAATATTATTTGAGCTACATTTTGATAGCGTGTTAATTAAACGTGTTAATTTTGATATCATGTTAAAAGTTGCAGTGTTTCTCCTTTAGGAAGACTCCTTTTGAAAATTAAAAAAAAAAAAATCAAGGGAAATTGAAGAGACTTGAAGAGGAAAAGCTGTAGTAGTACTCAGATCTTGTAAGACACCTGACAGTTATAAAGAAATGGAAAAAAAAGAAAGTTAGAAATAGTATTTCTCACCAGTTCACCTTTATCATTGTCCTCGAAAAACCCAGACACAGGGAGATGCTGACCTGTCTCAGCAGCTACACAAAGCTGAACAAGAATGGAAATGGAACCTTGCTGGGCTTCTTTTCCAGAACACTTTGGGGTCCAAAGATATTGTATCCATCAATCCATTAAGGTAGAATTCATATCTGTTTCCTGTGTTTTCTTTTAAAAGCGAAATTTCTGCAAGACTATTGAGGGAAAAGTGCTGAAAGAAAGCAGCCCACACTTTCCTAGGCACTGCCCAAATGGCTGAAATTAACCCCCCATGTTACTGGTTACCCACTGATAGCTGGGTAACAGTCAAAGATTGTTGGTGATTACAGCCAAGGGTTGTTGGTAATCACACACTGTCAGAGAGAACAAGATGTGGCTGGAGGAGCAGGCTCTACAGAGGTAGGGCATAATTTTTTTGGGATAAATGTGCTTGTTCCTGTTTCTGGGAATAAGCACCACACAAGTGCACACTTGTTCTGAGTTTAGGCTCCAGGCCCCTGGATACCCCAACCCCAGGCAGGCTGATTTTTTTTATTCTTTCCTTTCTGTCTCCCTCTCTTGAATTAATCTCTTTCTTTATTCCCATTTACGCTACCCTTTTATCCAAAATCCACTGCTGTATGCCTTAACCAGGAGGTCAGGGGCTAACCAATTTCCATATCAAGAGTGTAATTGTTTAATAATACTTAGTAAGATTTCGTGGGGAAAAACAAAAAAGCCTCTCACTTTCATCCTTTCAACCATGTGCATCCATGAATCTTGGGTGCTCCCTGCCCCAAAAGGGTGGGACACCACAATTTGTGTCATAGAGGAAATCACTGCTTTTGGCAGAGCTTGAATATACCTGAAGGACCCTGCAATGCATAGACAGGATATATACAGGATGTACTTTCTGTGTTTCGCCCCTCGGTATGTAACCTCAAAACCTGTAGCATAAATATGGAAATTGAAAGGAGATAAAGATTTCTTTATTTCAGACTGTACAATTCTGTCTTGCTATGGTGGTTTATTGGCAATGTACTTCTGAGAAAAAAAAAAATTATACAAGAGATATCACATCCAAAACACTTGATTTTTTCGCAATTTCAGTTACTCTGGAATACTTTGATGTCTTAATTTCTGTGACAAAGTGTGCTGTGCTTTCCCAGCAGAAGGAGCAGAAAGTCTGGAGCAGCAAGGCTGTCTTTCCTTTTGATTACTCCAAGTGCTACATTGAAATACCTTTAATGCTAAATACAAATTGAAAAGTTGTCATTTGCGCTTAGCTTTTTGGAAAACAAACAAATCTTTTATATATCATCTTAGGTACATAGATTAACATCAAATAAGTTATATACTCCTTTATAGTGTAAGGTTGCATAAATTGAATTCCTTGAAAATAAATTTCAAAAAAGTGCTAGGTAAGTTAAGAAGATTAATGGGTTAAATCTCTTTACACATTATTACTCCAAAGTCAATCTCCTGTTTCCCCTCCAGTAAAATCACTATTCTTAGCTTGCTTTTCTATGAGCTGCTGGATTTTTCTCAGTCTAGAGGAAAGTTGAAGGACTAGGTGATGACTGGGATGGGTGACAGATGATAAACTTGTTTTACTCTGTTTGAGGCCATCCCCAGTTAGCACAGAAGGTTATATATTGCATTTGATGTTGTACAGTGAATTACAGACCTGTCAATAAGTTATCAAGAGTTTTCTGAGCTATTTGGAGAAGTTAGGGTATTTTCTGTCTCTTGTGTTAAGTTTTAAACAAGCCACCCTCTTCTGTCAGTTTCCCTCCCATATCTATTCCTTTGTGTCAGTGAGCCTTAAATCACTAACAATAAGATCTTATATCCTATTGCCTGTCCTCATTTTCTCATTTCATGGTTGTTTTTTTTTTCCACTAAGTGCAAATATCCTTAGGGCATGTTATTTCCTTTCTTTGCTTTCCCCAAGTGTTTTAGCCTTATTACTTCAGTCAAAGATTTTTTTCACACCCTCCTCCTCTAGTTCTGCTTTCTTAAATCATGAAGCTGTACTTTTTCTTTCAAAGAGGATGTGCTTAGCCTTTCTCTGCCATCAGAAACTGTCCCAGTTAAACATTCATTTGCTTTTTGCAAAACAATTTTCTTCCAGCACTTCAGGTTGTTAATTTTTTCTTGTTAGGGTTTCTGAAGGACCCTTTCTGTTTGCTTTGTTATGTTTGGAAAACCAAAGAATTCTTTTTTCCCTGTCTCAAGTACATACAGTCTATCAGTCTTGGTAGAAATTCATGTTAGATTGCATGTCTGAATATATTCCACAAGATCTAATTTTTAATCTGTTTTCTTTTACTTTTATATTTTTCCCTTTCTTCTCTCAGGAGACTCCTGCATTGCCAGAGTAACACAGGGGAATATATTCCTACATTTTGTGCTTATTTAGGAGACAACTTCACAAAAGAAATTTATTGAAATTATTACTGTCCAGGAAGTGCCTCATTTAATAGTTAGTCTTGGAGGTGTCTGCAAAATCTTCTTCTGAGTTTTCCTATTCTGAACTCTCCATCAAAAAATATATAAACAGGAATGCACAGATAGTGATGTCTGCATCTTCCAACAGTTTCTTTGGGTATCTGATATCATTACAGAGATTAAATAATAATTCTGAATTTTTGTGTAAATGGAAATATCCTGCTCATTTAATTTTTTGGTCTATAATGCTTATACAAACAAAACAACCATGCATAAGTATATCTTTAAACCTGATTTTTTTTAAAATAGCCAGGTGTATGACATGACTTAGAAACTCCCAAGACAAAGACAGTATTGTTCAGGTGTTTTTAATAATGCCAAGGTGGTTATTTTCCTCTGAATTCTGACCATCAGAAAATACATTAGCAGAAATTCAAGCATTTTACAGTCTTTAACAGTTTATGCCAGTTTACAAATAGCAAGCAGTGACTTTTTTCATAACCAAGATAAACAGTTGTTTCAGGAACAATCCAGACCTTTTAATTTCCTAAATATTGCTAGTAAATTGGTGAGAAATGTTGCTGAGTGCCTTCACAAAGTCTGTGTAACAAAATGTCACTGGAAGAAGTTATTCCTCTGCCATGCTGTGTGCAATACTGTCTCCTTTCAACTACATATCTCACAGGTAAGAAGGGTTTCTTCAAATATATTGATGAGCTCAGAAGAGATTCATGAGGGAGAAAAGCTCCCTGGAATAGGCCATAATAGGACAGGAGAGCACAAATTACATGCCACTGTAGTCAGCACTGAATAGAAGATTATGACAGAACTGACTACTTTAAAATATTGTTCCTGTCAGCTCTTCCTGCAGATATGAGAATGAAACTCCAAAAGAAGTGAAATAAGGAAACTTTTAGGTAACATTCAAGTTCTTTTCTTTCTCTTAAATATTTTTTGTTCAAAGCTTACATATTTTTTTCATAGTACTGAAATAAATTCAGAAACTTTTTTTGTCAGGAGAGATAAATGGGAAAATCATCAGAAACAAAAGAAAAATAGAGTACATAAGAGAGAAAATCATAATTTTAAAAAAGAGGATGGTTTCTTTTCCAATTCTTTGAAATTAAAATAATAACACCAGTTATGTTTCAATATCTCATTTTAAGGAGGTGATATCTCGGTAGAGTCATGAGCTTTTCCAGCATCATGTGTATGTCAGAGATCTGTCTCAAAAACAAAGGAAATTAAGAATGATTTCTTCACAAGTTGTTTGTGCAGTTTAGGCTATCATATTGTACACATTCAGGTTATCTGTGACTATTCCAAAAGACTCATAAAAATAGGTAGAATCAGGCTTATTAATCTTTTTCTTAATCTATGATGACTTCGTCACTTTAGTAGTATCTAGTCCGTTGTGTCATATGCAGCTAATTGAGTGATATAATTACAATGGTTAAATAACAATTCTGAGGTTTTGTGCAAATGGAAATTTCCTGCTCATTTCATTTATTTGGTTTGTAGACAAAAGTCAGAGTATTTTTCAATATTGGCTCTAAGACAAGACGTGATACATCAGCAGTGGGCACTATAAAGTTATTGGAAAGCATCCAAAATAAACTGACATGTGACACCAACTTCACATTTGAATTCAAATTAAAATCTAATTTAAAAGGAACCCAAATTAAAAAAGCTCACTTGATTCCTTCAATTTGCAGAACTATTCCATTCCATTAGGCAGCTAATTTCTACCTGTCAAACACGGCATAAAAGTGGTCCCTCTCTGGAGGAAACTTCTTACTTGTAGTAATTAGGTATGAAGAACTGAGGAAGATACCCATACTTTGATAGTAGCCCACACCTGACTCCCTAAGTGCATCAGCCCATAGGTAAATTCAATTGAAGTGTCATTTTCAATAGTTTCATGCTACAGAATGCTAAAATGATATTACATATTTCAAAATTGAATAACAAAATTATTTTCATTTTTGTTAGAGAATCATGAAAATTACCTTTGTCAAACCCATCTGTATAAATCCCTTTTGTTGATCTATTATTCTAATAAGCTTTTAGAGACATTATGAAGTGGTCTTGATTACTCTTAGAGGATAAGAGCCAGGAGAATGCGAGTAATAAACAATATCAAGGAAATAATAAACAACATGAAGCTAACAGAATTCTGCAGACAAAATAAAACTGATTCTCCCACAATTCCGTTTAGATTGCACCTCCATCTATCAGTTTACGTCTTACCTAAGAGTGTGTAACAAAATAGGTGAGAAAATAAAACACGTGCATAGTTTGCTGGAGGAAATGAAACACAGTACTTGTCACTTAAAACTACTTCTCTGTGCTTGCTTAGACACAGTGCAATTCTTAAGAAAAGAAGAAAAAAAATCTTCATCAAAGTTCATATGCTTTTCATTGCCTCTTTTTACACAAAGATAATCCAGTTCTGGATGACATGGAGTTTAAGTTGACCATCCTTCAGTTTAGAGCAGACAGTATTTTACTCTTTTATAAAATGATATATATTTTATTGTAAGGGCAAAGGGGGAAAATAATTACTATGATTTAGTACATTATTTCAATTTAAATCAAGACAAGTGTGACATTTGTAATTTTTAAAAGTCCAAAGTGTTATAAACTGATTTGGATGTGTATCAGTGACTTATGGGGAAGAAAGTATTGAGAGTAGAAGAAAGATTTGCTTTATTGTCTTATCTTATCCCTGAAGTATCTTCATTTTCTTACAATGTGAGCATTAAGCTGCCTGCAAGTCCCCTTAGGGTTGAACACAAGCTTTGCAAAGTTTAAATAGGAAAAGCTCAGTAAATCTCGGTTAAGAAAACAAAAGCACCTTCTAACTGTTTCCATATAATAGGAGGAAGGGTAATTTTTATATTCCTGCAGAGTTTCTTTTATTAAATTGCATAATTATCTTGAAAGTAAGTTGCTAACAGATGAATGCACACACCAAGAATTCCACAGCATACCTTCAAGAATGGCATATTCGGAAAACAGCAACCTTTTATTTTACATTTTCTGCAATGCCTACAAGTAATTTTGTTAATGTTTTAAAATTCATTCCATCAGTAGGGGGTTATGATCCCACAACATCAAATTAGCATAAGAACAATCGTGTTGCATAAAATCGAGGACAGAAAGGTAAGGCCTTGTTAGGAATTTATGTCAGGAAGAAAAAATGTTTTGTTCTGGAGGTGAACAAGTTCTCAAAGGTGCACCCCAGTTTAGCAGAAAAAGCGGGGCTGCCTATACCATTTTTGCCTGAAGTCTTAACTTTCAGATATTGATAGAGAGGGTTTTGAAAAGTGATACTGGTTGGGATATAAATACAGTCATTGTTCCTTTATAAAACAAATTGTATTGCTATTGTGAATGCTGAAAGAATACAATTAAATCCTAGTACATTGCATACTCCATGCAACTAGATTTTACTTATTGAGATATCCTTTAATCTAAGCCATGCCTCTTTTTTTTTTTTTTTTTTTTTTGTTTGATGGATGATCTTTTCTTACCATGAGTATGCATGTGTCTGCATCATGGAGCTATGTTGAAAACATCTTTGCCACCATTTTCTTCCACCAACAGGCTTCTAGGAGGCAGTGAAAAAAGAAATATGCATTAAAAAAAGGTGTCCGATTTCTAGACTGATTAATATGTCTTTAAAAAGAATTAAGAATATTTTCTAGACATGGAATCTGGTCTTGTAGGGGGCTGGAACAGCATTCTCAGGTTCTTGCCTGCAGTTTGAAAAGCAAGTATTATGAGAAGGATATATCCACTAGAACAGCAAGGGCAAGTACTGTCTAGACATGGTTGAAAATACTTTACATATATAAAAATACAGCTGTCTAGGAATTTTTGTTTCAAGAGGAGATTTCAATCTCCAAAAAATAAATTTAGAGATATTCCTCTAAAAATAAATCCAGTATTTTCACATCAGATGAGTATCAGTTTAGCCTTGTTTGCTTGGCTTTTGAATTTTACCAGCATCAGTTATATGAATCTATTTGGTTATCTATATTATATTGAATATTTCTACAGTACAAAATGTTAATCTTATTTAAATCATATCTGCCCTTTAAAGAAAATGCAGAATTTTCTTTTATGTGCAGAAAAATATCAGTTCTTCTTTTTACCTTGAAATAAAAAGAAATTCCAACACAGCAGAAGATGGAGAAAGAGCTGAAAAGGTGAGACATCCTTGCACCCTTCTTACAGATGATAGACATTAGCAATTTGGAAACATGCTTTAATAAAAACAACATGAAAGCTGAGGAGATCAGTGTGAAAAGTAACATGATATGGAAAGACAAAATATAAAGACTGATCTCTATATTTACTTTTTCTCATTTTAGATCCTTCAATTTAAAGAATAGAAATTGCAATTGATTTCCTACAAAATTTGGGGGTTTGGTTGATTGGTTGGCTGGTTTTGACTTATGGTTGATTGGTTGAGTTTGTGTTTGGGGTTTCTTCCCTTAGACTTTGGGTAAAATCTTCTGTGAAAGTGGTACCACTCATAGTCTATTTTCTTGAGTCTTAGTAATGAAGAGTGTTGGAAAGCCTGTACAATAGTATATGTTCACTGATCTATATTTTTACTTTTTCCATTACTTTCAAAATCTGTGTCAGCACCAAATACAAGCAAATACTGGGAAATTCCATCATATGTCCCTCATTCATACCTGTCCCATCGTAAAAAGTCATAAATGCTAGGATTATGGCAAGGAACAGCCTATCCTCCTTAGCGGATATGGGTCGATGCCCTGACGTTCTTCCAATTTCTTTATTACTTTGGGTATTCTCTAGATGATACTTACCAAAAAAGGCAGTTTAGTGGCTTGTTTTAATGGACAGTGAGAGAAAAAGAAGATGAACTAAACTTAGAACACTGCATTATTCACCTGAAAAAAAAGGGGGAAAATGTTTTAGGTCTGTGTTTTCTGCCTTGGTCCTTTTCCATTGATTAGTAAGCCGCACCCAGTAATAATTCCCCAATACTTGGATTATTGATTGTAGCCATATATTTTCTAATCCAGGACATTTTTACTTGATATCTCCACACAAAATACCTACAGATTAATCCTAGTAATCACAATTTACATGGTCATCAATCACAATTTAAATGGTCATTCATATCCTATTTAAAGCTGTTTGTATAAAACTTTTTTTTCCCACAGTTTTATTGTTGCTCATTCAAATAGTAAATATGTTATAAAGATTGGATTTCCTTTTGGGGTTCTTCTGACTTGGATACAGGAATGATGGTCTTCTTTGTGTTTTTTTAAATGCAAGAATGGCTTACCTTTATATTGGTTTCTTCCTGGAAATTGGCATAGAAAAATAATGCAGTTAATTTTTCACACAGCTAAAACACCTAGTGAATGATGTATTGTACTTGCCACTAATGTATTCCTCTCTCAAAATTTTGGGAAATTTTATTAATTTAATAATGAGTTAGGAAATAATCAAATTGTGTGATGAAAATTAATGGCCCTTGCAATTTAAAGTAAAGGTGGGCAAAGGCAAATGATGAGCCAAGAAAATGAACCAACAGCTTCAAATCCCTAACAAGTTTTCAGGGCCAAGTGCTTATTAATATTCTGAATAAAGTGATTAGTTTTATTAAAAGTTAGCTAGCTAAAGCTGTTTGTGAGGCTAATATATGATTAGGTTATACAACATAAAATAAAAAGCTATTGGCTTTAGTCACTATTTTGGTAGTGATCTCCTTAATAGATTTTGGGAAAGTCACCTGATGTGTACATTAGCTTTTCTACTCTTTAAAGGACTTAACATCCAGTGATACTAACTTAGTTTTTTAATCCGTTTAAAATTTCCAAAAAGTTATTTGATGCAAGAGACAAAAAACCTTTAAAATACCATGCAAGTTTGATTTACAGCAGTGAGAAAGAAGTAGGAATTTTTTTTTGAGGTGAGTTAAATATTTGTGTCTAGTTAAAAGGTACAAATACCATTTTATTTTAGGAATTCCAAATAGATATAAACATTACCTGAATATACAGAACTGACATTAAGAAACTAACATGAGATTGTTCCCAAAATAAGTTAAATTTCAATTAAAATTGGAGTGTCCCTAGACATATATAATCCTTGTGGTATTTGAGTCAGTATCTATCCAAAACATGCAAATTTGTCATCTCAAACTACAGACAAATTAATAGAAATGAAATGAAGCTTGATGCCTCTTTTGATTTCAGTTGTTGCATTACTGGAGAAATGGCTACAGCAATAGTTAGAGCACTTTAGAGAACCCTGATTATGACGCACATTTTATACATGCAACATTTGTTCCAAAGTACCTGGATGCACAATCTGATTTATGTTGGTAAATATTATAGCAAATCATTCCTTTAGATGAATGAGAATTTTGATGGCTAAGTCTTAATTAAAAAGCATGATGAATGAATTACAAAACTTCATTAAAATAGGTCTAAATATGACATTTGAAATCTCAGTTTCTGACCGGTTTTTAGACCTCCAGTATGCCACCTAGGCTCCCATGAGTATCATTAGGGTCTGAAGATAGTATATTTATACTCAGGGATGCAATTAACTTTAATAAATCCTAAATTACCACAATTTTTCAAATCAGAATAAAAATAATCTATGTCTAATAAAAATCTTCTTGCTATTAGTAGTCTTCTGATATGGTGGTTTTTTTATGGGTTAATTGACCTAGAATTTCTGGAAAACCATGTTTGGTAAATGAACTTTTAACATACATAAACTCACTTGTTTGTAAAGGTTTTAGGCATTGAACTACAGTAGCATTATGATTGCTTCTAAAAATCAGTCTCTTAGCATATGTTTATGATAAATTGATTACATGGATTTATGCAAAACAGACTTCTCAGTCCTTGAATGGCTTGAGAATTCTTGCTAGAATTCTTATTAGTCCAGAAAGTTCTTATTAGTCCTGCAGGTGTGATTCGGGTAAATGCCTGGTTTCACTAACAGGAAGAAAGTTGAAAGAAGCTAATCTGTTGAAAAAGTTGTATGTGGTCTAACAAAGAGAAGACCAAAAAAGTGTCTTGTGCAGTGGGATGTAAAATGATTTATACATCTTCATGTATAAATAGTGTAAATGATGGTTTTCAAGTTTTTTGCTTATATGACTTAAAAGTAATACAGTTGGAAGACATAAATAATTATTATATCAAATATACAATTTAAATTATTTAAAAAATAAAAAGTATTCTAAAATTTAAAAACCTTTTATCATCTTCCAATTTTAAAAAGGGTTAAATAAAACTGAAAAGATCATGGCAAGTAACTTCAGAGTGTTTTTTTAATGGAGATAATTTAAATATTATCTCTAAACTAGCCACAATTAATAGAGAATTCCCATGAAAAATAATTCCTTTATAGCGGTGAATATATTTTATATACATAAATCTATGTTGTCCTTGGTTTTGAAAGCACCAGCAAAATGCCAGAAGCCTTCAGTTTTTATAAACTTATCTGGAGTATAAAACAGTAATTCCAATACTTTTTGCAATAACTGGGAGTACCACTAGTAGCCTTCACACTGAAAAGCCTGCTAATTGAGGAATAATCTTGAAGAAGAACACTTACTGTAGAATGTGAAGCTGAGGAAGACTTATTTCACTGCAGTAACATGCCATGTTCTGGATCAAAGTTTCAAGTACAGTTTTGCATTTTAATGTTTATGTATGTATTTCTCTAAGCTAACAAGTAAACATTCAAAAGGAATAGCTTTATTTATCTTCTAGCAAATCTGTGAAGGCCTTAGAACTACTTCTTGCTAAAAAGTGCCATGCTGTTCATACTCAGCTGTCATTTCAGTAAAGCATGCTGATGCCACGATTCTTAGTATTTACTTTCCTTAATCATATTAAATTAAAAAATAAAATGCATGCATTTAAATGATGCAGCTTTGAATATGTTTCATATTCCAATACAATGATAAAATATGTAAATACTGCCAGCATACTCATCTTCAACATAATGGCCATAGAATGGTTAATAGAATGATAGAGTGGTTTAAATTGGCAGGAACCTTAAATACCATCTAGTCCAAACCCTTCCCAAGGATAAGTTCACCTTCCACTAGACCAGGCTGCTCAAAGCTTCATCCAACCTGGTATTGAATACTTCCAGGGATGAGGTATGCACAACTTCTCTAGGCAACACATTCCAGTGCCTCACCACCCTCACAGTAAAGAATTTCTTCCATATATGTGATCTAAATCTACCCTCTCTTAGTTTAAAACTGCAGTTCCTTGACCTGTTACTTCAGGTCCTTTAAAAACTTTTAAAACTTTTCACCATCTTTCTTATAAGCCTCCTTTATATACTGGAAGGCTTCAGTAATCTCTGCCTTCTCCAGGCTGAATAGCCCCAGCTGTCTCAGCCTTTCTTCATGAGAGATGTTTCAGCTCTTTGGTTTTCTTTGAGGCCTGGCTCTGTACTCACTTACAGAATTATGTCTTTCCTGCACTAAGAACACCAGAACTGGATGCAGTACTCAAAGTGAAGTCTCACAAGTGCAGGCAGAGAGGCAGAATCACCTCATGTCACCCAGGACACAGCTGGTTTCCAGGCAGCATCCCTATGTTCCTCTTGGGATACCTGCCCCTGGTTCCACTGCCTGTAAATTTCCTTCTTGCACTTAATTTGGCCAGGGGGTCCTTTCCTACACATACTGGTTTTAGAAAAATGTGCTCTTAGAAACAAGTCCTTAAAGAACTGCCAACTCTGTTCTGATCCTTTATCCCTGAGTTTCCCAGAGAGTCTCATCCACTAATTCCTTAAGTAACTGAAAGTTCACTGCTAAAATTCAGGCTTTTGACTTTACTCATTGCCTGGCCTATATCCTGTGAGATCACAAATCCTACTAGGTCATCAGAGCTGCTTCATCAGACAACCAACAGTCCTGACCCCCCCTAATTATTTCATCTGTGTTGATAAGCAACAGGTCCAGCAATGTTTCTCTTCTGGTCAGGCTTTCTGTCTCTCAGATTAAGTCATTATCCCAAAGTCCAAGAGACTCCCAGACCACTTAGAGATTTCTCTGCTTATCAGGAAGGGGTTAGGGTGAATGGAGCCCCCCAGCAGTACCAAAGCTTGGAAGTGCAGTGGTACCAACTCCTCCTCTTTGTAATCCGCACTACGTGTACTGGTACAGACTCCAGTACAGTGTCATAGTTTTAGAGAAACAAGTCAAAATTCCTTTGAGACATTTCATGGTTGTTTCTCTATTGGCTCCCAATATCTCAGCAGCTCCTGGATTTTCTGTTACTCGAAGTTCCATCACTTTCCCCATTAAATCTATGTTAAAGCTCTCCTTATAAATCTGTCCAGTTTGATGTAAAAGACGTCTTGATTCACTTTGTTATGTGAATTCCATCACCTCCCAACAAATCTGACTTCTCATAGGTCAATCCACAATCATCAAAGTCAAAACCATTGAGTATGGCACCAGCCATGCAGCCAAGCATTCACTAGATTAATTATTCTGCTTCTTCCTGAACCCTCTTTGTCTGGTTGTGAAGATAGAGAGCACCTGTGCTCCAGCTGTAAGGAGCTGAGTTATCACTCAGCCTGGGACAGTGCATAACATCATGCATAAATCTGCTGCTGAAATTCTCAAATATTGTGCTTCCTGTTGAGCTCCACTTGTTGTTTGATATAAATAACCCTTGATGGCTGTAATATATTCATTGTATTCTAATGAAATGTTCCTTGTAGAATACAATGTAGCTCTTCCCTCATTACTAATGATTAGAAAAAGGCCTTTTCAAAGTAGACTCCTCATAATTATTGTTTATTAAAAACTTTCATGAAGACTACTCACTTATTACACAGATACAAAACAGGTTCATGAA
The DNA here is from genome assembly GCF_017590055.1 of Onychostruthus taczanowskii. Taxonomy (NCBI): domain Eukaryota; kingdom Metazoa; phylum Chordata; class Aves; order Passeriformes; family Passeridae; genus Onychostruthus; species Onychostruthus taczanowskii. Next base: position 13,382,066 of record NW_024498795.1, read on the forward strand.
ACCTGTAATAAAGACTCCAGCTGACTACTGCAAGTCTGGAATATGAGTTGCAATAATTTTTATTGATCTAGCAAATTGGTCATGTGACTTAGTCCTGTGCAATGTCATATTTCTTCTGTTAATACTCTCCCAGTATTTAACTTTGTCTTGTACTTTCTGCAAATGAATGGGCCTTGATGGTTTTAGAACTGATGTCAATATGATGCTGGAACAAAGAAGAAGCTTCAGGCTGAGACCCTGGAGAGCTGATTTATCCATCACTTTCAACCAGCTAAGAGAAAGCTGTTGACAAAAAGAAAATATTTCTGTGAGGAAGAATTCACAAAACTGTCCATGAAATATGTTTTCTATTTTTTTGCAAGATATAATACCTTGTCTCCTCGATGCCTACATACATTTTTTACCAGGCTAGACACTCAAGAGTTTTTTGTGCATAAGCTGAATTTTAATAGCTCCCACAGGGAGACATTGTGGAAATTGTCACACCATGTTTGATCACTATCTCCATCTAGGTTTGACACTATGAGAGGAGGAGACATACCTGCTCTTTTAAAGAAAGATAAATCCTGCCCATTCTATTCCACATGATCATGTGTAATTATTATCAGAGCTGTTTGCATAGAAGCTATTCTCTATGGCAATAAGGAGAATTTTTACACTTTAAACTGTAAGGTTAGATTCTGTTTTATTGGGGGTATATTTTGCTAAGGCAGAAGCTAATAGTCATAAAACTGCTAATTCTGTCAAAAAATCAAGTCTTTTTTTTCCTTTAATGTCCACTTATGGTTGTGAATCTTAGAATTTAACAGCAGACTGCATAGGGGAATACATACATATCTAGGTCAACAAACAGAAGTAATTTTTTATTAATGAAAACAACAAAAAAAGAGCAGTTTATTTTGCTTTATTCTTCTTTCAAGCTCTCTAGTTTTAAATTGCAGAAAAGGAGTGTTCCTTTTTGTTTTTCTGTAATACAAGAGATTTATACTATCTCATAAAATTTATGCTGCAAGGCATAACAGCCGTAACAGAACTGAGAGTGCTAAGAAGGTCATAGAATGAGTCTTTATTTTTTTTTTTTCCAGTTAGACAGAATCAAAATAATTAGACTTTAAAAGATGGAAGAACATATTAAAAAGAGCAGGATATTCCTCCTCATGCTTCACATGCAGCTGGAAATGGAGACATATTTCACAGATTTCACAGAATATTCTGAGCTGAAAAGAACCCACAAGGATCATTGAGTCCAAGTCTTAAGTGAATGGCCCATACAGTTCTCATTAAAAAAAAAAAAAAGGTGTTAAAAGAGCAGGAAGATAACAGTCTCATCAATTTAATTAAAACTCTTAAAGGTAAGCTCTAAGTTGATTTCAGAAGTCTATCAGGATGAAAGCTTTTCATTTTCAATCCTCAAATAAAGTGACTTAACTTACTTAAGTAAAATTATTAATTGTAACTGTGGAAATTAAAAAATGTACCTAATTTAGACATCAAAACTGCAGGAAAAAAATAGAGGTCTCTCTACAGAGTTCTGCATAGTGGTGAAAGAGCTCTGAGACCATCTGTCCTATACAACTGTCAAAAGGAAGAGCTACTTGTATGCAAAGCATAAGCAAAGACTGATTTTATCAAGGAGTTTTTCTAAACAACATGAAATATTGTGCCCCAGTTGCCTTAATTACAGTGCTGCATCTGAACACTAACTTCCCTGCATGTTGCAGGGCTCCTGTGGAGTTCTCCTGTAACTCCATTCCTTAGAAGTTTAGCAGCTCTAAAAGGTCCTGGCATTACCTCCACTACGCCGCTAATGGCTGCCCTGGCTCCCACTGGCTCCAGGGACAGGTTGGGTAAGCGGTGTTACATCCTCAGTGCAGCTGTGCCTGCAGCTGCAGCCTTGCTGAAGTGAGCCTGACCGCCCTGCACTAGCAAGGGTCACTCAACACCCTTGGTTCACCAGTGAGGTGAAAGATTAAACATGGGGGCTTGTCTGTGGGGTGCTATAACTCTCTGAAGGTGGAATTTCCTCTCAGGAGGCATTTTATCTCTGTGGAGCCTGTGTGCTTGTCTAAATCCCATTTCTCTCATTTTCATGTGTTGCAATTATGAAGAATTCAATAAAGAAAGAAGTGAGCACACAGGATATTTGTCCCAGGAGGACACATGTCATGTGGGTAGGACAGAGAAATCACACTGCAGACAATCGAAGCATCACTGAACTTTGAAGGTACATTTATTTGCCTGCTAGGCAGATAAGATACACATCTGAGAAAACTCAAGAACAAAGAAATTCTTGTTTCTTTGGCTTCTGTTAACATGCTTAACATTTCAAGAAGATTATTTTTTGTTTGATTTTTTTTTCTACTAGAAGATTTTTTTGTTGTTGTTTGATTTTTTAACAAAGTTAGGCCAAGTAATTTCAGAGTTTTACAGAGAGTGAGATAATTGTTCTGCTGGGATTACAGGAATTTTAAGAACTGCTTAGCAACAGCCACCTAATGGCTTAAGGTCAAGCTGTCTTCAACCACCTCTATGGCCAATTATTTTGAAGTTGTTTCTGTTGAGCACCAAAAACTGCATATCCAGCATGAGGCATAAGTGAAATTTGGGAGGAGTAAAATTCTGCACCAGACTCCAGGCAGACTGGCCTCCAGGCTCTAGGGAACTGCCAAAGGGCTTGGCACCTTGCTCTCATCCTGCACACATCATCCAAAACAGAGGAAAAAAAAAAAAAAAGAAACTGACAGACTTTGCTCCTTTGGCAAAGCCCTAACTGTCTGTATACCCCTTTTTTTTTTTTTTTTTGATATGTCACTGAAAACCAGATTATTACAAAATATTAAGAAGTCAGAGAACATTATTTTTTTTCACTCTTTGTATGTCTTTTGAGAGTGTTTTCTATATTACCTTTAATTGTCAAAAGAAATATCATGTAAATGCTAACTCTATGCAAAGAAAAAATAAAATTGACCACTGAAAAGTATAGTAAATTGAAAGGATCACCTATTTTATGTGTTAGTAAACAAAGAAGCTGTTCTCTGTTCTGTAAGTTTGTTGTCTGATGAGCCATCACTTAGCAAGTTCAAAAATCTGACAGGTTAAGTTGATACAAGTTTCATTAAAGCAGTTAGAATATTCAAGGGTTTTTAGCACTTGAGCTTCCTGACAAATGGTCTTATAACAAGAATTGGTCAGTTTATCTCCTTTTCTGTCAAGTATTCACCTTCAATGAAAGCTTTGCATGCATTTTAATTTGTCTTAAATTTATTCATAACTAGATTAGCAGTTTCTAGCAATCATTTGTTTTGCTTTTCTGCTTTCAGCCATCTCTTTTTTTATACCACCTGCTGTATTTGCCTTCTGTTCAGAGTATGCATTTGACAGTTACTAATAATGCAGATTAAATTTACTTACCATGACAGGCAAAACACTGTGTAAAACCAAAACAATAGAATCCCATATTCTTTTTCTCTGTTTAAGTAGTAGCTTAAAAGGCCAAAACAATTTTTTAAGATCATTAATTAATTGACAAAGCAGGTCTCTTATAGGACTTAAATATTGACTGTGTGGAAAGCTGGCTATGGTAATATAATATTGCAAGGTTTTAACAGCTGTACATATACATCTCAAGAACAAAATATATTTACAGGTCAATTTTGATTTTTTTTGAGCTCATTAGCATTTGTTACTAATCAATATAGACCTTTTTATGGAATGAAAACTCACTTAATTCAGATGTCTTATTTGCCTATTTTTTGCTATTTATTTCTCATTTCTAAAATATCTGTCATTCTTTCTCATTCATGATTTTTAAAAAAGCTAGAAGAAAACTATTTACAACCTTTTAGATATGGTGATATAGCCCAGACAGAATGCTTACATGCATTGTTATGCATGTAAGATGTGTGGTTAGATGATGGCAGAGGCAGTGAGTTTATTAAATGACTGCCCTTTGCACCAGTGGATTGACCTACAGTATCCTCCACATGACAGCCTGGCAAAACTCCTGAATTGTAGCAGTCTGTGCCTTTTCCATGCATTTAACTTGGAAGATGCATGAATTACAGGGATCACACAGAAAAAGCTATAGTGCCTCATACTGCATTATAATCGGATTGTTCAATAATTGGCATTGTTAATGGAAAAAGATTGGGTTGTTGGTTTTTTTGTTTAAATCTAGGTCAAGATAGAATAAGCATGTTAGACATAATTTAGCCCCCAGATGCAAATATAAGGACCCTTTTAAATGGAAATAGGAATAATTTAGAACATTAGAGAAGAAAAGATGACCTTCAGAAAGAGGAATTTCTGTAGAGACATAAAAGGTATCTTATAGAATATGTATACAATAGTGATTCATAAGTAGTCAACTATGCAGAAATTCAAATTAGCTGGAGATTCACTGACTGATGTATAAAAGAAGAAAAAATATTAAAAAGAAAAAAAAGTTAATATAAAATTGGAGCTGTTTAAAAATGTTATTTTTCTTTCCAGCTGGGGCCTCTCCCAAAGCCTTTCATTAGACCTACAGATTGCAATGCATAATGTTCTGCTGTAACAAGGGGAAGAGGATTTTTTTCACGGTGTCTACATTAGACACTTAATTTGGGAGAGAGTTAATTGCCTAGGCTCATTATATATCCAAAGAATAAAAGTAAGCATCTCCAAAGGGCACCTCAGAGCATCTCAATTAGGAAGAATCTACCTCCATTTATTACACAGAGAACCGAGACTTTAGTTTTATGGATCAGTTTTCTTAACCTGTGCAGGGACCGTGTATCTTACATTGAGTTACCAGAGTTTTTTAGGAGATTTCCAGGAAACAGGTTGTCACCTGCTGTGAAGAAATATTCAGGTTTCTCTCCCGCTGTCATTAACAGAGACCTCAGCCAATACCAAGTAGCTCATTTAATGCATATTGGTGAAGGAACAATAAATAGAAGCAAGATGGGGCTTTGCTGTTTTTAACTGAGGACAATAGTGCACAGCATGAAGGTAGAGTCAGTGGAGAACATGGAATGCTAGCAGGGGAAAGGAAGCTGCAATAAGAGGGACTACAGCAGAGCCTAGGGTGAAGGAAGCCCAGCAGCAGCAGTGACAAAAGTGTTTTGGTTACTGCCATAGAGCTTTCAGAGTTTGTGAAGGAGAAATACTCAGAGCATCTGCTGCAGTAGGCTACCGCGAGTGAGTGGGTTTGGGATCTCAGAAGCTGGCATGCATCAGCCAAAAAAAGAAAAACAAGTGCTGGGAAAGAGCATTCACAACAGAGCTCTGCAATAGCAACCTCTACACGTCATTAAAACAACCGATATGATGCAGTAGTGGGTGTTACAAAGTTACAAAATTCTGACTTAAAATAAATGGCAAAATGGTCATGGCTGCACCTGGTAGTAATACAGTAAACCTCAATAACTGTGTTCTGGTACATAATTCTAGATTAGAAACTCTTAATTATGCACCTTGTACACGCTGATCTGAAGTATTATGTAAATGCTTCTCTCTGAAACATTTACAATAGGAAGATAGAAAAGAAAACCATCAACAATAAATAATTACATATGAGAAAATATTTCAGGGAATACTGAACTCATATGAATAAAAATTATGAGTGAAATCAGTAATTATAAAGGAAGTGCTGAATCTGACATATTTAGTGATGGCATATCTAAAAAATATCAGAAATGATTTCTGATAACATAGGTGGGAGTGACAGAGATGCAAAACAGAAATTGGAAATAAAAGCACAAAGGAGAAAAACAAATGCACCTCCTAAAGCAAACAGATCTGTGAATCTAGGCCTACGCAATCAAGAAAGCATAGATTACTGTATATTTAGATAGTTAAAAACTCATTTGTACTTGATACTAGGTGATAAAACTTTCTATGACAATACCTTGGTCTATATGGACAGGTCATCCTAGTGCATAGCATTTTGCTATTGCACCAACACAAGTAAAAGTTTGCAAGGAAACTGAGTCTCTCATGTCAAATGAACTGACATAAATGCATATGCAACCCACATCAGAACATATTCTCATAATCTGTACCTATATGCATTCAAAAGAATTTTGTCTTCTCAAATCATATGATTAACTATTGAGAGTTAATACTAAACTATTGAGAGGTGATACTAAAGCAGAACTGGGCCTTAAAATTTGACTGTCTACACTGAGAATCTCAACAGAAATTGGGCACAGGACAAAACTGGGAGTCCCCGACTTGTGAATTTAGCACTTGAGATATTCTGCAAGTTCACATGCACCATGAAGATATATATTAACAATAAATTAATCTGTTATTTCAATGTGCATTTCCTCCACTGCCACTGAGTTTTGTTCACTTGTAAAACTATTCTAGTCACTTTATCTAGCTGTGGTCGCAGCTACTGGGTACAGAGCTTTCCTAAAATGTACTGCTTCATTGCAAACCCTTTTCCTTTCTGTACTTTCATATCTAACTTACTTACTGACCAAGACATACCAGAGACTCTCATTTTCTCCTAACTAGCCTCAGTATCACCAACAGTTTTTGTGATAATGATTTGGTACTACGTGACGTTTCCAAATAATTCTGTTTAAGATGCAATAGATGAGGACCTGTGCTCCATGGGGTCATGTTTTGTCACCCAAAGTCTTCAAGTCTTTAAAAATTTTACCATTGAAAGCAGTATTATAAAACTCATTGTTTTCATTTAAAACTGATTAATGGCCAGGGAATTAAATACAGGCTTTAAAAAGCTAAGGCATCAGTTTAGCTTTCTGGATCTCTGAACTCAGAGAAAAAAGATGACAATTAGACAAAGAATAGACAAGATAGAGATGGTAGTAGAGCATTATAATTATTAATATTTTTGAAAGGAAGTCCAAACATGAAAGAAATCAGAGAAGAAATGTGCAACACAGCCAGCTTTTATCTTTTATTTGCTATGAGAAACAGCCTCTAGAAAGAACTTGGAAAGATTCAGGCACAATAATAGTATGCTATTAATAAAAAATACAACAGCAAGATGAAGGAAAAATCAAGGGACAAAGAAAGGTACATGAAAAAAGAAGAAACAAAGGAGACAGAGAATGAAGCAAAGAAAAATAATTCATTGCAAAATTTTATTCCTATCCTTTTATTTTCCCCCATCCATCTTCCTTTGTTCTTTCTTTGTGGTATTTTAAGATATGAAGATTGAATTTTTCCTTCTGAACATTGACTAGCATGCTGTGATTGACATGTCATCTGACAAATGTTTTGCAAAAATTGAGCTATATATCATGTATAAATTGTTCAGCAGTTGGCTTCATAAAATTGCTGTGCTGCAGTTAAAAATCTTATAGAAGCTACTCACAATGGTAGCATCAGTCCACAGATAAGAACTGAAATGTTTTTATTTTAGACTGGTTGATTCATCTTTCATAATTCTATGAACAAATCATTTGCAGTTGGGTTGTAATAGACTCTGGTGTCATTTTTATTTTTCTTAATACTTTTCTTAGTCCCAGGGAAACATTAGATAACATCAATTCCAAACAGAACCAGTTTTTTCTCCAGTATTAACTGCACTGAATTCACAGTAGTATTCCATTGTTAAAAAGAAACCCACCCAATAATGAAAATAAAAAAATGAGTCAAAGCCCTCACTTAATAGCACTGAAGTTAAGATTTTGCCTTTAAAAACACATATCAGATTCATCACCATCAAGAAACCAACCTTCTTATACACTTCTGTTTTATTGTTGAATAAGTCACGGATTCATAGAATCATAGAATTGTTTAGGATGCAAATGACCCCTAAGATTATTGAGCTCATCCATTAACACAGCACTGTCAAGTCCACCACTTGTGTCCCAAGTGCCTACATATCTATACATCTTTTAAATACAGGGGATGGTGATCCAACCCTTGCCCTGAGCACCTGTTCCAGTATTTGACAACACTTTCAGGGAAGAAATATTTTTTTAATATCCAACTTAAATCTCCCTTTGCAACTTGAGGCCTCTTGCTTTCATCACATTTTACCTAGCAAAAGAGACAAGAAAAGTCTATTTTTCACTATATCGACCAGCTCAATATCACAAATGCATAAATTCACATTTTCCCTTACCACAGTCTCAATTTCCCTGTACAAGTTTAACACCATATATATTCACTGGCCACTTTCAAACAGATAAAGAAAGAAAATTTTAAGCTGGAACTATAATTTGTCCAGAATTTCCCCCTAAATAAAAAGACACTAAAATCTATGGCATCCTTCAATTTTATAGTATGTATAGGTTGTAAAAGGATGTTCTAAAGCTGCTCAGAGATCCTGTAGTCTCTGAAATGCTTGGAAAAAAACCCCAAAACTTTAGCTCAAAATAGGAGAGATTGGTGACACTGACACAATGAGTTTGAAGTCATATGAAGCTGTAACCTAAGCATCTAAGCCTTCTGGAATTACACTATCAGAACAGAGGATTTTTTTTCTATTTTCTCAAGTATCTTAATATTTTTTTTCTATTGAAATCATGCCTTTTGGAAAGCATGTGTGATAATGCAAGGAAAGTCTCTTACTTGTGCTGGTATATGAAACTTGGGGTTAAAAAGGCAAAAATAAAATCTGGATTATGGAGAGAAAGCTTACATAACTAAATTCATACTCAAGCTAGGGTCACATAATATTTTGCTTATTTTGCTTAATATTTTGTATATTTTGATTTCTTCTCTAGGTAAAAATACTATATATTCATTTCTGACAATGAAAATTTAAACATTTTGAAAAATTATATTCTTTGGGGAAAAAAAAAGAGTTTCACTAATCTTTCTCTTTTTCCCATTCTTTGTTTTTTTCCTTATCTGAAAGTGCCCAACAGGGAACGAAGATAGAATTCATGGATGTCTGACTGCCTGAATGCCATCAGGATAAACAGAAGCAAAAGATGTCATTATTTCCTAACTATAGTTGTATGTATGCAGGCATCAGATGTCTTAGGTTTTACCCTCCATTAAATTGTGTAGCTCATGAAAATTTTTCACATCAAAAAAATCTTTGAACTGCAGTAACATGGATGCAAATATTACGTGCACATAGACAGATACTAGCAATAATTTTAATGTATTCTAATTGTTTCCCATTATACTTGAGATATTCTTTAAAAATATTCTAACAAGTATTTAATTTATATTAGTTGTGGGTCAGGCAGTTTTGACTGATTTTTGATGTATTCTTTAAAAGTGTTTCTCTTTATACTAGGTCTATACAACAGTTTATAATTCTTTAAATATTATTAGCCTGACACCAAAATTAAACTTTGGAAGAATCTAAATGTCCCTGAAAATTGCCACCTAGTCATATAATCATAATATATGCTGAATTGGAAGGGATCCATCATGATCATCAAGTCCAACTTCTGGGCCTGCTCAGGACACCCCAAGAATCACAACATGTGCCTGAGAGGGGTGTCCAAACTCTTCTTGAACTCTGACAGGCTTCGTGCTCTGAAGTCAGATGTCAACTTAGCAACTTGTTGCATTATCTGTAAGTTTGAGCCTTAACTTTACTTATGAACCCTACCACACTTGGGGTTATTCATAATATGCATTCAGATTTGCTAGTCCCATCGTTTCTTCTCTGGTGTACTTTTGAAAAAGAACAGGTGATCGCATTAAAGTGCTGCAATCTAGCTCTTGCAGTCTGAGTGCCCCATTGTGGATAACAATAACAGTTCAGAAGGGGGTTCTTTTTTGCTCTTCAGAATCCTTTTGATTAGACTGAAATTGCTAGTGCATAATTTAGTTCTGGTGAATGGTGAAGAGAGTATCTTTTGAAAATGAAAGAGAAAGAGAAAAACACTGATTTTCACAGAAGTGTATTAAGGATTTAAGCATACATACCTAGATTCTGATTTTGAAGTACATTGATTGTTGTCTTCTTTTGTTGAGCATACTCAGCTTCTAGTAAAATTCAGCTAAGTCTGCAGATTGTAGCACATAAAGGTGATTTTTGGCAGGTTTTCCTTTATGAAGATCTGGAATATATAAATACTATAGGGTAATAAAAAAATAACTATTTTGATTTCACAACTCTCTAAAATGAATTATGCTAAAAATATTTAAAGATTACAAAGATTAAATAAAAATGTGATTTATTATGAGCTTACCATGAAGAATGCTTTCTTTTGTTCTCAAAAGAAAAAAAAGAGTTCAAATTAAGCATAAAAGTTTAATTTTTTTTTAAAGTTAAAATAAAAGTATTATTAAAAGTTTAAATAAAAGTTAATTAAGACCTAAAAGTTTTAATTACTAAATTTTATGCAGAGTTCCATTCCTGTAAAAATTTGTGCTCTGTCTTGGAAGGCCTTTCTGGAACAGAGAGAGTATACAAAACCACTGCCAAACTCTGCACTCCATATTTCTAGATATTTTCTGAAAGTATGGTAGTTGAGTACTTCAGACAGGGATGATATTTCCTTCTAGAGCTCTCTGAGAAATGTCTTTGAAATTGTGGCTCAGCATAAACACAGGAAGAGGACATAAAACCTGTACCTTAAAGTTTTAATAAATGTGTGATTCATTTGATTACTGATGATGGATTGACCTTGATTTCCTGTTCTAATTTCACCACTCCAGAGTTATAACGGGGAACAGCCTTTTGTTCCAGGGATCAAAATTCACTCACTGTGCTGCTGCTTTTAAAGAGCAGTTGAATCTGTCAGCTGCAATTGGCAAAGGAGAAAATAAATAATGAGTCCTTGAATTGGGTATGATTCACTGCTATGGGAGACTTGAAATGCTACAGAGTCTGCATCCCAGTAGTAAAACCTTAAACAGGGCTTTGCAATGCTGTCAGTATCCCTAAAAGTCAGTTTTTACAGTACAGTTTTGAAGTGTTACTATGCAAAATGACTGTTCTTTACAGAGTGGCTTGGCATGCATCTCATTGCACCTGCATTAACCAGACATGAGACAACAGTCATGGAGTCATGGAATGGCATGGCTTGGAAGGAACATTAAAGAGCACCCATAGATCCAACCCCTCTGCCGTGGGCAGGGACACTTTGCACTCAGTGAGCTACATCCCGATGGCACAATGTGGTGTGTGATCAGAGGGCAAATGACATGATGTATTTACAATTCCCACATCCTGTGGTGCTGAACCTCAGAGAATAAATACTTCTGCATGACCACACAGTCAAAGTCTAAACCCCAGGAACTGGGGTTTACACATATTATGGTGTGTGCTTCTATGTACAACGTTGCCTCATGAGGTCCTTGACTTCTGTATGCAACGCTGCAGTTTATGGGGGTGTTCAGAAATATGGGAAATTAGTACAACAATTGTCATTTTAAATGAACATGAAGGCCGTTGAAAAAGCATTTTAATTGAAGAAGAATAATAAGAGAACCCTTGGAAGAAGTAGTCTTATTTAAAAGTTTTTATGTGAAGATGGCAGGCATCCTTTCATGTAAAATTAATGTCTTTTTTATGGACAGTTTTGATTGCTCTGTGGCACAAAAATCTGCTGTTATTAATTAAATTAATTAAAAACTTGAAATAATGAAAAAAATCCAGCTTATCTATCACTATTTTTATAGTTAGAGAAAGGTGCAACCTTTGTGATTTGCAGCACAAAAACTTTTAAAAACTTTTCTGACAATTGTCCTATTTGTCTTTTTGAAAAGAGCAAAACTGTTAGAATGGAAGATTTAGAGCAGAGGTCTTAAAAATGCACCTAGAAGCTTATGTAGCAAAAAAGTTAAGAACTTCTTTTAAAGTTATTAAAAACTTCATTTGAATAGCTAGAAGCTTCTTTCCAAGCTTGTTAAAAGACATTCAGAATTTGTGTCTTTGTTCCCACCAAGCCTTGAAGGCTTAGAATTTAATTTAAAATAGTAAAGTTTTATTTTCTCAAGCTCAGAGGTTTCTTAAAGCCTAAGTAATTCATAGAACAACCAAATTCCCTTGCATATGACATGACATAATTACTTTTAAGAAAATTTAAAATGATGCCATGAACTGTACTAAGTCTTCTGGCCTTCATCAACCCTTGCAGTAATTATCTGTCCCAGAAAAAGGCTTTTGGAGACACGAATTGGTTATAAATCACTAAAAGCATTCTTGTTGTACTTTTTAATTAGCTGATTTGCAGCACTTATTAAAAGATAAATTTTCTTTCTGGCTCCTGTCTGTCTGAAATAAATTTGATTAGACAAAGACTTCTTGACACCTAAGAAGAGTTGTTTTCAATCATTTTTATATAAAATAATTTCTCTTTAACATCACAGTTTAATACATAGTGTCAATTGTGCCAGAAAAAAAAAAAAAAAAAACAAAAAAAAAAAAACTGAAAACCAAAACTAAATGTCAAAAGCTCCAAACTCAGAGTTCAAGACTTCACTACAGGTTTTATACACAGCCTGTTTTGATTCTGGATTGCATTGTAGATTCAAGAGGTTGAAACTTCCTTTGTTAACATGCCAGTGTATATAAACCTGAGTTTATTAAAAATCTTCCTACTTAATACTGTCATTACCAACTAACATTAACTTTGCTGTTAAAAAGGTGTTTACGTGAAATCCAGAGTAAATGTGACACTAATAAAACCTGCACTGTAATATACTGAATCTTTTAAGTCTGTTGTTTGTAAAGCAAAACTATCATTAGGATACAGCAAGGAAGAGTGCTGCTTGCTGAAGATCTTTTATGATGATACATCAAAGAAACTGCCTGATAAATCTGATTCTTAGATGATAGGTGTGGAAATCTTGCCAAAGTCTTGGGTTATTTGGTATACCTTGACTAGACAATGATGTGATATGAAATTTAAAACTACTCAGTAGGTGATTTAATTGGGTCTTTTTTGTTTATCAAATAAAAAATTATTTTATAGTAGAATATTTTTTTTACTTTTCATTATCATTAATTCAACCAGCTCAGTTTTATATAGGAAGAATGCTTTGAGAGACAATGCTTTCCTAAATTCTTTTGATTCAATATTTAAAGCACCCCCTGGACCAGGTTAAGAAAACCTTCTGAATATATTGGTGGAGGCAAGGACATCTGAGATTAAGTATACCACAAATAGAGAGGTTTTGTTACAAAGTTTGGAGACAGTATTATATTATATATTTCATATTAATAGTAAATCCATGCTAATATAACAGTCACTAGGGAGAGCTTAAGAAACAATAGCAGTAGGAAATGTAAAGAAAGTATAAATGTGGTTTTTTGGGTTTTTTTTTGAAGGGGGGGGGGTTTGTTTGTTTTTGTTTTTGTTTTGGTTTTTTTGGTTTGTTTGTTTTTGTTTTTGGTTTTGGTTTTTTTTTGTTTTTTTTTGTTTTTTGTTTTTCTTTTTTTTTGACAGCTTTAATATCATTCCTTAGGGACTTCATTCTCCTGATATTTTGTAGGAAGAAAATAGAAGATGCTTAGGAAATTTTTTTCTTATCTTCCTGTGACTGCATAAAATAGCTGTAGCAATTCCTGATATATCAGAAACACAAAGACCAATTACAGACTCAAAAATGATGGTGTGAATTATGGTTGTCTCTCCAGGAAAGAAACAGTGGATCACTGTTCCTCTTCAAAAGTTTGTGGCTCAGCTGAGTTAATGTAGGTTTGCATTATCATATAAGAATCTCTTTCTTAATGACACTGTTTTACTCTTCCTGTATAAATTCCATTGTTATAGTAGCTCATATACATCTATCAAACATGGAATTTATGTCACTCATATGCTTGGGATGTGGTTGGAAACAACTGCAAACTCACAAAGGCATTCACCATCTAGTTCTCTCAAACAAATTTACTTGCTGTTACATACATTTTAGTTCTTTGCATATTTTAGAGTAGAAATTGGAATTTGAAATTGGACTCTAACTGAATGACTGTGTTACTATTTTCAAATTTATATTTCTTTCTCCATATCCTCTTCTTGGCCCAAATTCTGTAAACACCTGTCCACCAAGAGGCAAAGTTTCAACAGAAAAAGCAACAGTGCCATCCTCCTGACCTATTTTGCCAGCCATACATTAATATAAATAAATTACTTATATTCTCATGTAAAGGAAAAACCAATCAAGTATCACCTGAGGATTACAGAGCTGTGGGAAAAGATGTCTCTTATCAATCCAGAATTACTATTCAGAGCTCTGGAGAAGCTGAGATACCAGGGAAAGTTTTTGCATGTCTACTGAGGCAATCAGGAACCTTCTCACTCTCCAAAATTACAAGTTGATGCTGGTGTTATATGGTGAGCTCAGACATCCAGCCCTTGGGTGCAGATTCTGCTCAGAGTAGAGGCTCTTCAGGAGCACCACCAGCATGCCCAGCTTCCATCTGATGATGTGATGTGTGCTGTAGATTCTCTGCATTCTGCCATCTTCCCTTGTTGTTTCCCAGTTATACCAGATTTTCAGTGTAGCCAGAAATGTAGGACTGTTCTAGCATTGCTTTGATGAGGATTGTACAGAGTGTGTTTTCTCCAATTTAGATAGGATGGAGTTGGGTGTGAATTTCAGCAAATTTTCTGTGGCCTTAATCACTAACTTTATTTTATTATTAGAAATTAGGAAAGAAAGGAAGAAAGAGAGATAATTAGATTTCTCCCTGCTTCAGGCTCCATCAAAGATACATTAAAAATCAAGCTACAAAGAGATATCTAACAGAACTTTTTAAAGATAGAAAACTAGTTAAACAAAATGGATAAATACTTCCAACTTTTCATAACAGATAAAGCCCACACTGAGTGCTTTGAATTAATGTAAAAATGTTTTACATAAAAAAATGAAACATAATATGAAGATCTAAGAATACGTTACTGTGCTTATCTATGTAAATTGCTTAACATCTTTCCTCTCTTGTACAAGACTTTAAAAAATTTTTGATTTCACTGTATTTTCTTTTCTGTCAATTCCATCCTTTTTGTGCCTTTTATTTATACTTCCCTAACCTACAAATAATGGTAAATGCATCCAGCAGTCCCAACCCAGTTGCTCTCCCAATCCATGAACCTATAGAGAACTTGGCTGTGCAGCAGTTGCTCATCCAAGTGAATCATCCTTGTAATTACGTATGTTGCAATTGTCATCAGTTGATCACAGCAAAATGCTAATTCAGAGGAACTGTTTGATGGAACCAGTTTTTTTCCCAGGCTTGGACTCTTTGAAGAAGAGGTGTCATACAGTTTCATGGCATTTGTATCTTTTCTTTCTACCATTAGAAAACAACCTCATCAATTTAGATCAGGTTTTAATCTCAGCCATGAAGACACTCAAGGCCATGTGCAGTTGGCTGCACTCCCTGCACCTGAGGGGATACAGCTGAAGGACCTGCTGGATCACCGAGACTGTCACGTCTCATTGTTTGGATGTGATTGACTGATGCAGTACCACATAATGCTTTAATGAAAAACTCCAAAACATGCATTTCCTTAAGCAAATGCATTAATTTTTAAAAACATTATCTTAAGCTTTCTTTTTCTTTTTGTCTTGTTTAGGGAATGAGAAAATAACAAATGAAGAGGCATCCATTCTGCATATGAATTTTGATGTAAGGGAATAACCAAGCATTAAAAATGTCTATCATTTGCAGTAATGATACTATCTGCTACTCATTTTATAATTTATTCCAAAGAGAGGTTCTCATTCAGATCCTAGACACGTTTTTCACTGTGCTTAACTGCTAGATTTGAAGAGGCTGAAGAGAAGTTATTATTAGTGTCAGATACAAGTAGCACTGCTGATTTCTGAAATAGTCTGTGTGATTGTATTATTCTGTGATTCACTCTAGTTTTGCTGGGAGACTGTAACTCATACTGTATATGAACTTTATGCTTAGCCTTTGAGACAAGTCTTCTAATTCTACCTCATTCTTGGACTTAATATAGTTTGGCTTAGGATAAAAAAAATAAAATCCATAAGATTTCATTATTTAGGGTGCCCTGGCAAGCTGCTTAACAGAAACCAGTCCCTCAGGTGGAGGAAGGTTTTAAAAAATGCAAGAACTTGTGCCATAGATTTTTATCTTACATCTTAGCTTGGATTTTGTCTTCTCTTGTCTAATTTCAAGAGAAGATTTCAGTGCACATCAAGGTTGTGGGAAAAATCCTAAAGTTTTCATTGAAGGAAATTCGGAAGGTCCGGTTTTTTACTTTATACCTGTTTAAGATATTATTTTACTCTCATGCTGTATCAGAATAGAAAACTCTAGAATAAATAAGGAACTTAGTGCATAAGTTACAATCATCATCTTTAATACTGGTCAAAAATAATTTGTTCTTTGAAGACTAACCTAAATTTCAAAACATTCTGTTGCAATCACTCTGGTCGACAGTTCTTCTGTTTTAATCATTATTCTGATGATGTAAGAGTTGGAGGGTGCATCAAAGTGGAAGATTCAACTAAATGCAACATTGTCATATTTGCCACATATGCATGTTTTAAACTAAGATGAATTTTAATCTATATCATAGAACCATAAAATCATAGAACGACTTGGGTTGAAAAGGGATCTTAAAGATGTAGTTTTACCCCCTTTCAATGGACAGAGTCACCGTTCACTTGACCAGGTTGGTCAGAGCCCCATCCAACCTGGTCTTGAACACTTCCATGGATGAGGCATACACAACTTCTCCAGCAACCTTTTCCAGTGCCTCACCATCCTGAAAGAATTTCCCCCTAATACCTAACCCATATACACTCTCTTTCAGTTTGAATCCATTCCCTTTGTCCTGTCACTACATGCCCTTGTAAACAGTCTCTCTCCATCATTCTTGTAGGCTGTTCTCAGGTACTGGATCAGCTGAACAATCCCAATTCTTCTAAAGATAACTTGGAGAAAAAGAAAAAAATCACACTATTGAGTGTGGGTATCCACTCAGTTTTTCATTGGTCTGGCCAAGATTTTTAAGTTTTATAATAGCATAAGTAAAGGGAAGATAAGACCCATATTATCATGTTCTTCAGATACCTCATAGCAAAGAAGGTAGAAAAATCTTAATAATTCTTTTCCATGCAAAATTTATGTCTTACGAGAAAAATTTCATTTTGTTTTCTCTTGCCATCTCACAGAAACAAAGGTTCATGCACATTTAAAAACCTATAATGCATTTTCTATTTAAAATGCAGTCATTATAATGACAACATATCACAGATGGCAGATAGTAAAAGGGACAGTTTTGCAAAAGTATATTCCTAAACTACATTTATGCAAACTGACAAATAAATACAATCACAAGGTCAGTTTGTATATTCCCTGTTCACATTTATGAACACTCACAGACATGGGAAACACCATTACAGTCAATAAGATAATTCTTCTGGATAGCTCTCAGCATCTGCAAAAGGTTAATCACCTGATAGAAATCATTTTATAAATGATTTGACAAAGATGAAACAAGGATTACAAAGGTATAAAATTTACAGTAAATAATTTAATCAGTTTCACTTTTAGGGCAGTGATATTTTATTAAAAATGAAAGAAGGTTACTGCTGGGATAAATAAATAATAGCAAAGGACAAAAAGGCACATTTCAAGGAGGACATAAATCCACATATCATTGTGAACCAATTGATCTGTCACTGAATAATGTCCATCTAAGCAAACTCATTGATACTGGGGGAAACTGCCCTTGTCATAGGCTAATCATATTTTTTATCAGAGTTTGCAAGAAACCCGTGCAAGAAATTTTCTCTTTTTCTGCATCTCTATACTCTCAGAGACCTCTGTAGATCATATAATCCCCACTCTCCCTCCAGCAGGTTCACCTGGAGTGGGATGTTCAGGACCACATCCAAGCAGGTTTGGAATATCTCCAAGGAAGGAGATCCTGCAACCTCTCTGGGCAGCCTGTTCCAGTGCTCTGGAATGCTCACATTAGAGAAGCTTTTCATCACATTCTGATGGAACTTCCTGTGTTTCAGTTTGTGCCCATACTGCCCCTTGTACTGTAACTGGACACCACCAAAAAGAGCCTGGCTCCATCTTCTTGAAACCTGCCTTTAGGATATTTGTATGTTTTAATCCCCTCTCGGTCATGTTTTCCCAAGGAAAAGAGGACCAACTCTCTCAGCCCCTTATCATCCCATAAGAGGAAATAAGGTAGAGATTATACTTTTGCATTAAAATATCTGTTTCTTAAATGACATTAATATATACATCTTCACTCTGTCAACAAAAATGCTTAAAATTTACAAAAAAAATATGTTTTCAGAAAGTCACATAAGCAAAAATAATTCCATATTTTAATATGTTCATATTTCAAACCAATTTTTTTAGGTCTTTCCCATACTTTCTGCACTTTGTTTAATTGCAAACAATTTTATGCATCTATTTATCTATCTATCTATCTATCTATCTATCTATCTATCTATCTAAATGTTTTGTTTTCTGAGAGCAATATTTTGAAGTCATGATGATTGACCAATATCTGAAGTTTATGTTCAGACAGAATTTGACCTTACCTCAGACTCAGAACACATTATGCAGGTCTGCTGGATCCGTGGTTCGATGTTGCTTCCTCTTCTATTTTGCTCACAACAACTCTTGAATTATATAAAAGTTTATTTCCTTATTTTACTTTTTACTGGGAACTTTCCATGATATTGACTCTTACTAAAATTCAGGACTGGTTCTCTCTCTCTTCAGTAAAGGCTTAGTACATTTTTATATTGTTGAAACTACTGTATTCTTTACAGAAAATATAGGGAAAACTTACACAGTGAGAGAATTTTCGTAAAGACCGTCTTAAAATATCTGAAGAAAGAAAAACAACCACAGGTCTCAGATTTATATTGGTATCTGCTATCTTCAGTTTAGCTTCTCCTACAAAGCTGAGAAAAAAATCTTATAATCATGGTTGTTCGTTAGTCTGGACTGCTGAACTCTTCAGAAGCAGAGTTTCTGTTCCCCAGGAGAACAGAAAATGCCAAGGGAATTCAGCCATATCTACAAGGAACTCTGAGAACTGAGGGCTCGGGCCGTTCATGGAGACTGTAAACATGCCTGCTCTTCATTTGAAATTACAGTGAAGCCAAGTTTTAAAAAAGTATTAAACCTCTTTATGAAACAAAAAGTTCCACATTTTTTTTCCTGTACCACTCTGTCTCTCATCCACCCCTAAAGAACATGGATAATTATTGCTGCAGGGTGAGAAAGCAGAAAGAAAGTGAAAGTTGTTAATGGTTTCTATTTTTACAAAGGTATAAATGATGTTACCCAGTGGGAGCACATAAGAATCTAGGTGGACAGATATCAGCAATCATGTTACACAACTAGAAGGAATAAGATTATATCCAATGAAAATTATGAGAATATTTTATCTGTTAAATAATCTTTTGAAACTGGTTATTGCAGTAATAATAGAGGTACACAATAATAATAGAGGGAGAAGGAGGAATAGGGACCAAGTTTTTCCACAATTGACAAGCCAAGTAGGAATAGATAACACTAACTTTCAAGAAACTACCATTCTATTCCTGAAAAGCCATTAAAATGTTGTCCCAAATGTCTCCTAAAATCAGTAGAAATACATAAATGTACTGTAAATAAAGTATTTTGTGAGCTTAATTATTTTTTGGACATACAAACATCTTTTGAAATTTGAAAGGATCATTAGAACTCTCTAGACTCTCTCTTGCTTCTTGCATTCCCCTTTTTGCTGCTTTTGGTACAGCTGCACTTTGATTCTACGTTTCCACTTCAATGGAACAATAATCTTACAGGACAAATACCATCTAGGTTTAAGACAATGAATTCAAATGTTGCTGCTGCTATAGCATAGAGGTCAGTCCAGGCACCTGAGCTCCCCAGCATCCTGGGACAGTATTCAGGCAGCTAAACTGATCTAAGACCAGTGCAGTCAACTCTCCTTCAAAGCTAGCC
Organism: Onychostruthus taczanowskii; assembly: GCF_017590055.1. Lineage (NCBI taxonomy): Eukaryota > Metazoa > Chordata > Aves > Passeriformes > Passeridae > Onychostruthus > Onychostruthus taczanowskii. The sequence goes on from NW_024498795.1 coordinate 13,401,912, forward strand.
AGCAGAAAGCAACTTTGGTTATAACCACAAAATCTGTACTTGTGATTGCTTTTGAAGGTGTTGACATATCTTAAGGATGGTATAATCTTACACACAATCCCCAGAAGTGTTAGCTGTTCTGGGCAAAAACCTCGCAGGAACAGCTCATTAGTTTTGACTTGGGAGCCACCTAAGTAGCTCTTCTAGAAAAAGCCACTCAAGTGATCTGACAAACTTTGCATTTACAATCAGAAAGGCAAAATTATTGAGTCTAATCACTAATAGGGAGATCAATTCTCTGGTGTTAGATTTCTCCTGTAGACAAACTTGGAAAGGCAATATATATGTTTATTAATCTCAAAATGTAATTCTTATTCAAGTTATTAAATTTTTTCTATGATATATTATCTGTAAAATGGAAAATCTTTCTTAGGGTTTGTCTTTTTCTTTTTTCCCTATGATTATTTTGACATGTTATTGTTTCTTATAGAGTTTACAGTGAGAATTTACTTTCGGAATGTGAGTTTCTAAATGATAGTTCCAAATGCTGGCACTGTAAACTTGAATCTTTACAGTTACAGTACAAAAACAGTCAGTGATACCTGTGTCCAGTAAAAATATTTTGAATTTCAAGATAGGCACAACCAATAAATATCCTAAATTACATCCAAAAGCACCTGGATTAGATGGATCCAAGAAATTATATCACTATGATAATATTGAAAGATGAGAATCAGACTCAGTGGATTTACCCTTAGAAAAAATGAAATCAGAATTTAGCTCTTTCATAGAATGAACCCTCAGCAGGCACTTCCAGTGTTAACATTTTCTCTAAAAAACTCTGCAGATGGAGGATCTCTTGCTTACATTGCCACTTGCTCCAGAAGTCCTCCTCCTACTGAGTTACTCCCTCTCTTTGTGTCACACTCCACAACTCTCCTTTTTCACTTTACCCTGAAACTAAATCCTCTCTCTGCTCAGCTCAGCACATCTCCTCGCTGTGCTCACTTCAGGCTGAAGGAGAACACTGGCATCTCATTGCTTTAGGCTTTCAGTGTGCTTGTTCTTTTACTTTTCTCTATCCGCACACGGCATGTCATTTTCTCCTAGCTATCTGCATGAGTGTAACTATTGCTGCTTCTGTGAAACATTTGCTCTTTATTCTGCCTCTCTTCCTGCAGAACACTTTATCACAGTTCTCATAAAGGCCTTTACAAAATAGGGAGAAAGAGAGGCAGTCTCTGTTCTATTCATTCTTTCAAACTGAAAGTTGAGCATATGCTCGCACTTGTTTTCTTTGAAAGATGTGAGAGATTATACTGCCATATGCACAGTCATATAATGCTGGTGGAAAGGAAGGTCAAAACCAGCTTTTCATGAGCTCTGCACCCAACAGAGCACCAGGTCCATTCACAGTGATATTCCCAGCATTAATAGACTGCAGAGATTCACCTGGCCATGTGATTCCCCTCAAGTGATTTTTATCCAGTGCCATGGCAAACATTAAGCCTTTCTTGTTCTCCTTTACTGACAATGAAAGGTTCGACTGCATCCTGGAGCATAAGTGCTACAGATAATGTAAATGCAGCCAGAAACCTCTGAAAAGTTCCTTTCTCACTTATAATTCATTGTCTCTAATATTTTCTCTTTGTATTATTGTGTGTCTCCCCACTGGTCACCCCTGCAAGCTGTTTAAGTAGAAAAAACAATTGCTTTTCCAAGACAATTTAATAAAATAATAAAACTTCTATAGGTTTATGTAAGAAAGAGAGAGCTCTTGATCCTCAAATATGACAGTTAGTATGGGTTGACTTGAACTTTACCCATATGACTTATTGAAACTGATGCATTAAATTAAACCAATACTCTGGATACCACTTTGCCATCTACTGTTACATCTAGGCTGAAATGATCTGATGTGGAGTGAATTCAGGTGGGAGTGAGACAAAATATTCTATACCAGAAGGCAGCAATTCCACTTGTTAATTGATGGGTTGTTAGCAAGACTTTAAACAACTTGGCAGCTGGCTGGCAGGCCTTGTTCAGTGGGTGAGCACATATGATGTATTGATATTTAAAAGGATATAACCCACTTACAATCCATATAATCACACTTCTTCCTCACACTTTTTTCTACCTAGTCTTGTCACAGTCAAAAGCAAGAAGTTATGGCAATGGAAGAGATAAAAACGCTTTCTGCATTCTTTCTCTTTATTTAGCTTGGCAGCATTCAGAAAACAGTGAATTTCACTATTTGCCCTGTAAATTTCCAGCTGAACGACTAAGTTTTGTTCACCTAGATAGACACCGAATATCCTTTTTCACTTTCACAAATTGTTTTTCTAGTTCTCTAACATAGTAATGAGTTAGAAATTAGAAAGTTCTAGTCAGAAAACTTAAAAATCATCAAGCAGACCAAGACTAAGAATCATTGCAGGGTTTGTTCTGGTTTTCTTTCCATACAGTATTTATTACACATTAAGTTCATTATTGTCTTTTCATTCTCTGCTTCATGTCTATATGTGTTGTTGAAGACCATTGGAGTGGTATAAATGTAATTTACAGTCTTTATTTATGCTTACAACTACTATGCACAGAGGGTATTTTGCTCATTTTATAAATAATTAAATGTAGCACAAAGAAAATAAGTGATTTTCTCAGTGCTAGAGAACAGAGAAACTTGAATCAAAACTTCTTGTTCCAAGAGGGCTACAGAGGTCACAATTTCACATTTCCCTTGCTTCAGATGTGTTCCAGAGCCCATCTACCCTTTGATGCACAATGAACCCCTCTCCTCACCAGATTATCTTCTTTTACTGTGACAAGTCAACACTGTACATGGAAAATTACTAGATGCCATCTAAGATGTTGACCTGTGTTTAGTGACAGTTTCAAGAGCAGAATCAACCCATTCAGAGAAACACAGAGTTGCAAAGACTTGCTAATGATGTAGTAAGTGCAATGTCACTTGCATTTACTTCTGCTGTGCAGTTCTGTGGATGCACAGAACCAGCAGCTATGAGTGTCTCCCTAACCCTCTTTGAGTCCCAACCAGGAACCTGCTTCAAAGATTTATCCTGCCCTACCCTGCATCCTTTAAATCACATTAAGGAAACGTCTGAACTGAGCTGTCTGGAAGATATGCTCCAAAAGTCTTCAGCACTCCTCACAGCACCTCACAGGACAGATAGAGTTAGTCTAGTGCAGACCCCCCTGAAATATACCTCAGATGGATACTGGTCACCAGCACCTAATGCCTCTGACTGCAGATTAACCTCTACGACACTGAACCACTTGATTAGGTAGAGCCAACTTTTAAGCATGAACTTTTTTTGCAAGATTCTCAAATTAAATGAACACTTATCTAAAGGTCTAGGTAATGTGACTCTTACGTGGATATTCACTGCATAGTCCAAACAAAAGTGCATTCAATGAGAACTCTTTTAAACAAACTTGATTATAAACGTATACGGGATAGAAGCATGAGAATTATAATGGTTCTTCTAATATAGACAGTTCTGATGGAGAATGACAATGAGTAATCTCCTTTGCCTTTCCACTGCTTTAGGATAGTGAAATACATTATTGTAGCTGGATGCTCTGCCTAAGTGGAATAAAACAGCATTGGGCTTACACTGCTTATGGTCTTAAAGAATGCTGAGATCCTCCTGACTCTGCAAACCCAGAGTTAAAAATTCTAAGAATGTGAAAAATAGTGTTTCCTGACAGAAACTGACACTGGTGAGGATATGGCAAAGTTCCTGATGAAGGAACCAAGTGATAGCACCAATATTTTATCTAATGCTGCTGAGCTGGCACATGTAGCCTAGAAACATTTGATTGACAGTCAATCACTTTATACTATAAAAGCTCAGTCCTACTGTTTTACAGCACTAACCTAACACATTTCTTCTGGAGGTGTGTGCGGAGATTCCTGCCTTGAGCAGGGACAACTCAAAGTTGCTCCCTGAGTCCAAGTGAGAGATTTGTCCGCAGTCATTGGCATGGGTAGGTAACACAAATTTTTACTTATTAATTATTAAGCTAGCTTTGAAATTACTGATTTAACAAATATGACATTATACTCTTATTTATAACTATCTAGACTGTGTTAATTCTGATTAATGTCTTTTGGTATAATTATTATAACCAATTTAAATAAATTATCTTTCTATGAACAGATTTACATCTATATAAAACAAAAATAATAATTATATGTTTGTGTTAATATTCATAAAAGATAAATTCACATAAAGGATCAATTATTCTTATACAGTCCTTTAAACATAAATTTTTGACCAAGTTTTGGACTTGCATTGGATCCAACCATAGCTAGACTCCTCTTTGAGAAGGAGTTTAGAAAGAGAGCAAGGAGGTTGAACTTCATGACTCAACAGGACTGCTGCCCTGATAAACTTTGCCTGCAGCTCTCATTCTGTCTGTGATAGTTAAAAAAAGGAAAAACATAGTCATGTTTCCATTAGAATGGTGGGGGATTTGGTGCTAGCTGCAAGGACTGAATATTTTCCAGAAGTCTTAACAAAGGGCATGCTCAATGGAAGTTCCATGTTCAGGGCATCTCAAAGTTTCTCTTGAGCCATTAAATATGTTAGTAATCTCCCTTGTGAAGAATAAGTGACAGCGAGGAACTCAATAATATGAGATTATAAATAATATGAGATTATTAATTTTTTTAATTTACAGTTTTATGATGCAATTTCTCACACAAATGAAAGCTCCACTCTTTGAGGTGAAATGTTTAAAGATGTCTGCACAACTGCAATAAAAATATTCAAGGTGATGAAAGACCAAGAATATGATGAGGTTATTGTAATTATGGCAGAGCTTGCAGGTACAAACCATCTGGCAGAACTGCTAATTTCATAGCAGCATATTCTCAGTGTGATAACTTTGTCAAAAGCTTTGAAAGTCAGCATCCATTTATATTCTGAGGTACTGTTTTCAAAGGTCACTCTCTAAAGTGTTCACACAAAGACAGAGAGAATAGAAAAAGCCTGACGGTTTATTCACATTTTACTTGCACATAAAAGGCAATTCTGAATTTAAGTGGGAGAAGAAATGTGGTATCCATTCAACAGTTAAGAAACATTAAGATATAGCACTTGAGAATGCCTTTAAACCTACTGACAGTGCTATCTCATCCTGGAATTATTTACACCATATTTTCTTTAATATTAGAATTTTTTTTTTTTAATTGCAAGTATTTGATTGTCTGATGATACATGCCCTATGTATTTGCTTTCTGGCAGTGGATAAAAATTTTTTGCAGGACCAATGATCTCTCACAAATTTTTGATGTAAAATACTCTAATAATTCTGAAGAAACACTGTAGTTATCATCAATTAATCCCTGGCTCCCCAAAGACTGTTGTCTCTACAGACCACATAGCTCCCGAGAGAGAGACCGAATAACAATGTAGTCAGGACCAAATTAGAAACTGTTTCTGCTTCCTTGAAATATGCGTTCTCCAAATTCATCTGCATGCAAACACATTTTGTTCTTGACTTCTTATCTGAGAAATGTAAATAAAAGGTAATACATAAAAGGTATTAATTCATTTTTGTTAGAAAGGAAATTTTCCTTTTGTAGAAATTTCAGCTGATAGCAATAGATTTTTATACTGCATGGCCAAAGTAAAAGAGATGTTTAAATATTTCCTTTTGGAAATTTTATATTTGGCATATAGTTTTCATTGTGCAAGCACACAAATGAATCCCATGACAGTTTTTTGCAGTGATTTTGGGCAGTTTATACCCAGTTTACCAAAACCAAAGGGGATTGTATATGCAATTAATTTTTTTTTTGCTTACTCTTGAGATTACATATTTATCTGCCTCCAGAAAATGATGACGACAAATACTTTCATCCTTGACACAATGTGAGTATTTCACCCTGAAATGAGTTTTAAATATTCTAAAAAAGTTTATTAAAAAGCCCCCAGTAAACGCAGATATTTACCATTTGTAAACTGCATATTTCAAAGATGTGTCAGCTGGTATTCTGACTGCTGATGAAAATAAAAAAAAAATCTTCATTTTTTCTGTGCACAGGTTGCTAAATTTAAGACTGTTCTACAGCCAATATCCATATCTGAAACGCTCATATGTAGTGAAATATATTAAGAAATATCACTCAAAATCAGTAACAGTGATTTTTTTAACAGAAATGTCATATTCTGCAGTACATATAATAAATTCCACACTTAAGAGAAATTTTAAAAGTTAATTTAAAGCTAAATGGTTCAATGAACACCAGAATAAGGTTTTAGAAGCAATACATTTCAACATATTCTTCACCTCTTCTGTGGTAGCCTTATTGAGGAAGTATCTGGGATAATTTTTGGAAGATTACTTACTGGGAAAACTTGTAGGAATGAAAAAACCAAACAAATAGGATATATAATGATAAAAGGAAAGGTTGGATATATAAAGAATGAATGGCAAATATCCCTTTATTAATAGCACATGTTTCCTTGGTAGAGCAAACCATAAACAAAGTGGAAAACAAAATGAAAGAAATTAAGAATGGACAGAAGGTTAAGAGAAAGAACAATATGTGTGGAACAAATTCAGGAAATAAACTGAAAAATAAAAAATAAAAGTATGACAGGACAAACTGCACTTAGAATTTTTTTTTTTTTTAACTGGCTAAAAGGCAAGTATTTGATGCCATTGGTTGTATAACTCTGAGCTATAATCTTTTTTGCAGATTTTCTCAGGTCATTGACCCTTTTGTCTGCACATGCAGTCACAGTCCAGGGCTGTTAGGAGTAAAGTCCAACATTAGGTTTCTCTGTACTTTTTACTTTGTAACATATAACAATAGAAATTGATTCAAAAATCAATTTCTCCAACTGGAAAATCTATGGGAGTTATAACAGAAATAATTTAATAGAGTAAAAAAAATTAGAAATGTAAAATGCTTTTCCAAGTGTTTTGGCCATATTCATTAATAGAAAAACTCTGATTCTTCAACACATATTCAGTTTAACAGAGTATTACTTTGGGGAAAGCTTTTTTGTAAGAGGTAGCTTGAGCCATTAGTTTTTGGCATGATTTATGAGATTTCAGTTCAATTCGACTAGGCCCACACTGTCCTCTACTGATGCAAAGGATATTCAGAATCAGTATGGGAAGTGTGGAGAAGCAGAAAAACTCTGTCCCTGTATGTGTGAGAGCAGAATGATGATTACTTCAAAAAACCGGAACACAAAAAGCTAGAGTTAAAATAACAGCAACAAATATTTTTTTAGGCTACTGATTTAAAGGCAACTGTAGGCCTGTATTCAAGGACGATGATTGTCTTATTCGTTCAGTGGAAGTCAAATACAGAATAAAGCCCTAAATGAGTTTGCCAGCACTGTTGCCGCTCCCTAAAACGCAATGAGGGTTGTATTTGTGCTCCCATCCTGCAAACAGGAGTTTGATGAGGAGAGATGTGTGAATGTTCATAGGCAGACCTGGCCAACCTAACGAGCTTTGGCTCAGTGCTGGTAAGGCACTGGTGGTTGTCACAAAAATAGGGAGTGTTAACAAGTACAGTAACCCTGAATGAGTGAGAATATGGCAAATTTTTCCCCAATGAAGATTTCCTTTAAAATTACCTCTACTACCTGTAGAGACAGCTGGTTATCCAGGTCAGATACAATTCAATTGTTCTGACCTTTGTTTATCAGTATTCTTATCATGTTGTCTAGAACCATGCAAAATTAGGCTATTACACAAAAGTTACGTCATTCAGAAGTGTATTAAAAATATCTTGTACAACTTGACTTCAACAATTCCACCTCATTTTGGGAAGTTTAGGTATAGCAAAACAAACAGCAAAAATAAAATATTGTGATGGAACTCTGTAATTTTGCAGACATCAAAGTGGAACACTTGGATAGTGTTCAATTACACAGAATTTTACAGGGGAAACAAAAAGCAAACCCAAGCCAAAAAGCCCTCTACCAGTGTGATGAAAAGATGGTTCATGTGACTGTTGCAGCATCCTACACCAGTAGTAACCAAAATAAAGATTAATCTGCAAAGAAAGCAACAAACAGCATGCGTTCAGGAAGAGAACAGGAGAAAGCAGAGAAATTCTGTCTTTCATATTTGCAGCATAAATTAGAGAAAAAATATTTCCCTGTGCTTCACAAAGATGATGGATAATCTTCCAGCCAGTACATTCCAAGCAAGAAAGAGTGGACCACAGAGAAGCTGATTGAATTTTGTGACTGACAGAGAAATCTAAGAGGCAAGTGAATATGGAGAAGCATCTAAGAAGGAGATATCTACACACAGTGTGACAAAAGACACAGTAGTAAATACATTCTAAGCAGGAATGTATCAATATACAGTTGATTTGGGGGTTTTGGATATTCTTAGAAAGCATTATCAGGTAACCAGCTGCTTCTTAATGCTTTTGTCAGAATTTTTGGAAGGTTGTTCTAATAGGAATATAAAAAAAAGGGATCATCAGTGCTTTGCATAAAGTTCTTCTGAGAGTTACAAAACACCAGATAAATTAACTTTCTGTTGGAAACAAAGGGTATGAGAAGCTACATGCTGTATATGAGAAGCTACATTTGTTAAAAGAACTTCCAGTAACTGAAAACCATAAATTGTGCAATGGAGACCAAGTTCCTGATGTGGGTAATAAATTATTAATATTAATAAAAAGAATTAGTGAAAAAATCTGACAGCTTTGGGTTTTCCATGCTGTTCTGATTTTGACAGAGATAAAGTTTATTTTCTCCTCTTAAAGTAGGTAATAAGGAGCCTTGTTTTGGATTTGTACTGGAAACAGTGTTGATAACCCAGGGATGTTTAGTTATTGCTGAGCAGGGCTTACACAGCGTCAAGGCCTTTTCTGCCTCTCTCATTATCCCACCAGTGGTCAGGCTGTGGGTGCACAAGGAGATGGGTGAGGACACAGCTGGGGCAGCTGATGCCCAACTCACCAAAGGGATATTCCACACATATAGCTCAACAGAGAAAGCCAGAGAAAGAAGGGGGAAGGAGGGACTTTTGGAGTGACGGCATATTTCTTCCATAGTATGTGATGCTGCCAGACTTCCCTGGAGATGGGTGAACACCTGCCTGTCAACAGGAAGTGTTTAAAAAAATTTTATCTCAGTCCATGAGTTATTTTCCTTCTTTTACCCTTCTGACTCTCTTCCCCATCACATGGGGCTGTGTGGGGTTTGGTTGATGGCTGGGATTAAAGCAGGACACATACACACTATATACAAGCATCCTAGCTGTGCAGAAAAATCCTGAACAGCTGGATGCAGTCCCTTGTTGTCTTTATTTGTAACAAAAGGACCCATCTTTTTTGGGAATTATTGAAGAAATAATCACCTCTGAAAATTGCTGCAGAAATTCAGTATATACAGAAAAGGAATAATATAGTTAGATCTATCTAGTTAGATCTAGATGAAACCACTGAAGTACAAAGGAAGGAAAGTTATTTTGTCATGGATTGTACTTACACATTTGATATCATATTGTTTTTTAGAAAAATGCAGCCATATGGAGTTGATGAAAATATTTTAAAATGGATACAAAATATATTGGAAATTTTCATAAAAAAAAAAAAAAAAAAAACGAGAAAAGTTTGGTTTTACTTGAGGGTAGATAAAAAACAAAGATTGTAAACTCCACTGACCCTCTTTAACTGTTAAAAAAAAAGCCAAGAAACAAAAAATAAGAAAAAAAAATAGGCAAAACCAAAAAACCCACAAAAACCAAACAAACAAAAGACCAACCAACCAACCAACCCAAAAAAAAAAAAAAGTTTTATTGTTATTACTTTCAAAGAGTAGCCATCATGTCTTGATAAGTGATATTTCCCTGAGTGGGCATTGAACAGAAATTTCAGCAAAAGAATAGCAAAAATATACTAGTTAATTCTAAATCTATGTGAAAGTACAAAAAAAAAAAAAAAAAAAAGAAAAACCCTCTTAAAATCTTTGCAACTCATTGCAAAGATTTGATGAATTATGCTGAGCTCTTTGAATGCAGTACTTTGTGAAAAAGTCACCAGAGATGCTAATTATTGTGAGAGATGTAGCTCTCAACTGTTGCTCTTGGGAAAATCTGTAACATTTTTGTGACATGCATATGTCACCATATTCTTGTCTTCTGGTGCAGAAGAAAAGAAACCCATTGTCTTTGGGATGTTTGTAGGGGTACGGAGATGAGAATAGTAAGAAACCAAGTGTCATACAGATTCCTGCCCTGGTGTATCATTACTCTCAGACATTCTAAAATCTATGTTTCACCTTTACAATTCATCACTCTCTCAAAGTTGTGGGATTGAGTGATTCTTTATGTACAGGTACTAAAAAAACCCACTGCAGTTAGTCATTTACATCAACTATGTAAATTTTAGTTGAAAAATTTAAATTTGAAAAGGAATCGTGACTACAGAGATAATGTATTCAGACTGCTTTTGCTCATGTAGGAATAACATTTATGCTGTACTGTATTTCCATATACTGTTTTATTTGTAAAGTTAAGCATTTATGTCCTTTATTGATATAATCATTTCACGTCTTTGGAAAATTACTGAGCGCTCATCAATAGTTTGGAGGTTAATCAGTACTTTACCTCTTTACTCCAGTTAAATTTGAACAGAATTGTTGTTAATTACTGTCCTGATTGAGCAGTGGTTATTACCATATTACCATTCACTATCAGAAAGCTAAATCAGTTCCCCAAAGGCAGTTCAATAGAGCAGTTATAGTGACATAGCATGCCCCAATTAAACTGTCTATATTGTGATAACATATTTACACAGAAATTTTCATTCTGATACAAAATAGAAACTTGTACTATTTTCAAGACTAGACAGCCTATAGCCAAGACACAGATGAGTGAACACCACTGTATAGATGGAAAAATGTATAAATTGTGCCCATTAATATAAAGACATGGTTATTTCTAGGCTCAGTTCTTTAATAAACAAAGAAATCTCTGCTCACCTTCTGGAGGAAAAATTGAGAAACAGTCTTCTCTGAAGCATTTAGAAATATAATTTTTGCAAGGTGTTTCACATACAATGTTCTAGTCCTTTTCCTCTCCTTCCCCCTATTCCTTCTTTCTGTTTAGGGCTGAAGTCAGTGCTGGGATTGAATTTGTGCGTGTACAGTCATTTGTGCTACACTTTTAAGTAAATGGGGTAACTCTTCTTAACACTGTGATCATACTTACTTTTTAATTAAAAAAAAAACAGCAACAGCATAAAAATGCATTGAGAAATGTTAAAAAAAATTGTTATATCACAATAGCATTTGCTGAATTATTTATTTCATTTTGTTGTCTTTCTCCCCACACCCACCTTTTCTGAAGGAAATCCAAGCATCTGTAATAGCTAACAGTGATAAAGGAGCAACACTTTATGTTTTCAAGCTAGGTAGAAACATTAAATAATTAATCCTCGTATGACTGCCTCTTCTCTCTTAACTTAGAAGAGTACAATTATTCAGTGTGTTTGTATTCAGTGTATCAGATCATCTGGTGAATACAGCTCTGCCTATCCAAATGTATATGGTTTAATTGAGATTCATTTATCAGCACAAAGCTTATACATAAGAAGATGAAAATATAATTCTTCTTCCTATGATAGCCCTCTCAAAAATTATGCTGTCCTAAGAGACCTTCTTCTCCATTTTCTTTGGATCAAAACTTTTTATCTTTCAATATTTATGAAATGTGTGTTATATAAGAGTACTGTGCTGATATGTTTGTGGCGGGGGGAATGTTTGATTTGGTTTTTTTTTTTTTAACTCGGTTTAAATCTTTCATGTAGAATATTATCTTTTGCAACAACTATTATTTAACTTTTGGGCTTGATATAACTTGCCAGGCAATAAGTTACAACAGTTTATCTGAGTTTACTAGTTGTGATTCTTATGGGCAGACAAAGAAGGCGGCTGTGTGCCCTTTGTCAGCCTTCTTCCCCATACCCTTTCTTCAGACTGAGAGAAATCATGGAAACCAAAAAGAATAAGAAAGGGACCCAAACCTTAAAAGCATCTTACCCACATCCCTCTCTTCTTCCCAGGCTTTTCTCACAGTTTTCTCTATTTCTTCCCCACTAGAGATGCAGCACGACAGGGCATAGAGGCTATGGTCAGCTCATCACATGTCTGCCACTCCTTCTTCCTCAGGAGGACTCACACTCTTACCCTGCTCCAGCATGGGATCCCTTCCATGGAGATGGAAACAAGGGTGTTGGTTTTTATCTGCTCAGGTGCTCTGGGTAAACATCTTCCAGGCTTTACAATCATAGAGATGACCAAAGAGAAGAGCAGGTAATAATTTGTTGCTATTTCACTTAGACTGAAAGCTATTTCACTTAGACTGAAAATGTAGTTTTTAAATTCTGTAAATATATAAATCACATCTAAAATTAATTTTGTATAAATACGTTGCAGTGGGACAAAATATGGAATGTAAAATACAATTCTAAGAAAAGCCGATAGTCAGATTTATACAAAAATGTTTTCTAATTTTTTCTCCATTTCCATTTTTACCCATCATGTTTCATACATATTTGGTAAATTTCCAATATTCTCAAAGTATTTTGGTTTTTCTTTTTTAATATATTTTGTTTTCAGATTGTTTAGATAAAAAATATTTGAATACATATATATATATATAGGAAGTGTTTCTGTTATGTATACATAAAGATGCCAAGTATTTAATTTAGGGAATACATTCTTATTGAGAAATGAGCAACACAGGATTGTTTGATAGGCAGAATGAATGCAGGCTCTCTCAAAAGATTTTCATAATTCACATAATCTTATAATAAGCATTAGTTTCTTTACATGCTTAATTTTATCACAAGCAACTTCCGAACCTTTGGAGGTGCACAGTGCACAAACTCTAGTAGAATTCTTCTCTGATGTTTAAGTAATTTAATTAATTATTATAAATCTGCAGGAGCTTGATGGATTTATAAGAAAAATATGTGCATTTAATGTAGCACTTACACCTCTGTGGGATTGTTCTAGTGAATAAGTCTTTTTACTGTCTAGATTTAGTTTCTTGGAAAACTGTAATGATTTGCTGGTTTCTGAAATTATTTTTTTTCTCCTACCACCACTCATTTTGTCTATTTAGGAAATACTCATGACTGATAAAAGCATGTTAAGATAGTACTTTATCAAAAAAAGTAAATAGAATAGGATCTGGTTAAGATTAAACTGTGTAATTAAAAGTTTTTGTTAATTGTTAATACTTGTGGCCTGCATTATTATCATTCATTATGAGACTAATTATGCAAGGGAGAATGCATATTCGTATATACATGTGTCTTGAGAACTTGGCAGAGTTACTGAACACCATTTTCTGGTTATGATGGTTTAAATGCATAATTCTTTATCTTAATCTAATGTAATAAAGTAATAATTAATTTGTTTACAGAGCAAAATACAAAAAAAAAACCTGCCTGATAATGGTGAGCAAGCAGATATGAAAGACTTTTTTGTCCCCCAATGGTGTATTTTCTTCCTTTGTTACTCTATAATGGTTCTAAAATTCTACAAGGGCTCCTCAAAAGTATTCTGTTATAGAGGAGAGATCCATCTTAGCAGGACACTGATTAAGGCATTCTGCAGTCGAGAGGTTATGAATAGGAAGAACTGCTGAGATAAATTGGAAGAGCTGATGGTGATGTTCTTCTTTATGTGGGGACTGCAATAGACTTCAGAATCTCTAGTATCAGAACACAAGAATAAGGCAGGTCTGAATCTATTCTTCTGCTTCTGTATTAGTATTTTCTCTTTTTTTTTTTTTCTGGTTTGTTTGTTTTCATTTTGTTTTGTTTGGGTTTTTTTTTGGGGGGGTGGGGGAGTGGTGGTCCTCTGACTGGTTTATTTGTTTTGTTTGTGGGTATTAATACCAAAACATCAGTGAAAAAATTATGTATGATTTTGTTTTCTAGAATAACTCATTTTATCATCATCCTCATGGCCCTCGTTAGCTCTACAAATAAGTAATTATGCAGTAGGTGCATCTATATTTTCTACAGCAGAGGGTTTAATTTCTGGATAAAGTGATAGTCAACTGTTTTCTCACCTAGCATATTGATTATATCATGCCTTTAAATACATATTTAATTTCAAGAGCATCCTAAATCTATTAAGCATGTGCTTATCTTTCATTAAGATAAACTCTTAATGTCGTTTTAGTTTATTGCAATATTATAAGGTTTCAGCAATATCGTGGTGATGTGAGTGAGCACCTCAAAGAAATATGCCTACAAATTCAAACTTTCAATAAGAAAAATAAATTTTAAAGAAAAAGAAGAGAAGCAGGTGATTCAATCTAATCACTCCTTAGGTTGTGCTGGGCACACAGTTCACTTATAAACAACAGCATCATGAGGCTTCCCACTGGTCAAAAAGCTGCAGGTTTTACCATTTTGAATTATGTGCATTTTGTCAAATCAGTGTATGTACTCTGTCTGTGGCATTACACCTCTTGGGGTAACAGATGAGTAATTTTTGAAGTTTTATCATTTCAGCAAACATTGGCTAACATTATTTTTTTAAACTTCAAGACTGTTTGCAAGAAAAGGTATTCAAGTATTAGATCTTGAGAACAATAGCCCATCTTTAGTAATTTTGTAGTAACTCTCTTGTAGTAACACAGGCCTTCTGCTCTCTAGTAGCAGTGGAATGAAGAAGTCTCCTGTTCACATTCCTTCATTGTGTTGAGAAATCTGGGACAATATTTGAAGTCACTGTAGAATGCACTGAAGAACATCTGTCAGCTCAAGTATCAGCACAGTTTAACTATTTACACTGACATTAAAGGACTAGCAAAATAACTTCCCTGCTTGAAAGTATTAAATGTATTAGTCAATACATTCCCAGACTATGGCATTCTGAAGCTATATAGACTACTCTTCTGAAATATTTTGGAAAGGATTCAGAAAAAAAAATCATATATAAAACAAAGTACCTAGAAAACACATCTTTAGGGTAGGAAATTCCTTCAATATTTTGCATTTATTTTCATTTGCATAAAATAAACATTAGGACCATATGATAATGGTGCACTTTTGTGACTTTTTTTTTTCCTAAAGTAATTTCCAAAAATAGAGTAGCAGGGGTCAGGGGCTTCCTGAGGGCTAGGAGCAGTGAGGGAACCCCCAGAGCCACAGAGGGGCCTCACCCCACTGCCTTGCACCAGGGGCAGTCCCAGCTCTGGCCATTGGGCACCTCCCTGGGGATGGAGATAGACCTGGTGTAAAAAGGAGCAAGAATGACATTTTCTGGTTGGAGGACAGTAAACTTGAATCCAATTTAATGTCCCAAATCACACCAGGGGGTGAAACAGACCATAAAGATTAATGCAGGTGGCCTAGGACACTAAACTTTAATCAGAGCATATCTGTCACAAGACAGTTTCTGACAAGCACATTTCCACAAAATACCATGGATCAGAAACTTCCACAGCAACCATTCTGTGAGGGAAAGTTTTCCATCTACAAATAGACTTCATACACCATAATTTTGAAAGCATAAGGTACATTCAAGTATGCAGAGATTATTAACCTATGAAAAAAATGTAACTTTGTATAAGTATAAAGCTATTCCAGTGTCTATGCATGGAGACTAAGCTTTGACACGTCAATGTGAACTGCATTTGTTATAAAAATTATAGTACTTTAAGATTGTCTAAAAATATACACTAGCTGACAGTTTGAGATGGGAATTTATCAGTATTGCTGCAATCTTGGAGACTACTGCAATTCTAATACACTGAGCTTTTACAAGATTTATTTAGACTCAATGGTAAGGAAATGACTAAGAGCTTAAGAAATTCTTACAAAAAGGAGGGTGACAGAGAGCCATAAATGTTCATCCAGATTCATTAAAAGATCTTTGAAAACATAAATTTAAGAGGTTTAATTATAAAATCTTTAAAGTTTAAAAATCTCTATCCACTAAGGAGAGCGAAAGGAAGTTATGAGCTTGATATTTAATATGCCCAGGGTACCCCAAAAACATGACCACCATATATGCTGCAACCTACGGTTTTATTACAGATGTTGTATTAGAAAAAGATCTCCATTGATTCAATGGCTCATTAATCCAGTTTCTGACAGTCAGTGGAAACTGTACTGGTGCAATTGCAACTCCCTGAGTATATACAGATATTGGAAATCAGGGCTGAAACCTTACTCCATCAAACTGCAAAACATACAAGTGCTACATTACACTGCTGTAAACATACATTTTAATTGGTCCTTACTTATTCTTTTATTACTCTGAAAGCAAAGCAAGCAGAACCAGAGTGCAGATTATTTAGCTGAAGTGACAATGGTCCTAACACATGCACATAGTCCTAACATTTTTTAGGATCAAAATCTGAATATGGGATACCTGGTGCCTATTAGTGACTTATGACAAGTGATTGTGGATTTTGGCTGTTTTAGTTATCTCTCTATATCATGTCTTAGAAGAGTGATTCTATCCACTTTGGTTCACATGCCTCCCATTGAATGCTCTTTGCTCTTTGTCCCCTTCTATTTGCAAACCTTATGGGGGTGTTTCATGATATGAAATTATGCATGTTTCAAATCACAAAACATGCTGATTTGGGATTGGATAACATAACAGTTGGTAAAGTATGTTGCCCCAGCAGAATGGAGCATGTCCAATCACCAAGTGATTATTAAACACTGCTGAAAATAAAACACCTCTATATAGATCCGTTAAGTATGGAAAGAGATTATTAAAATCAAAGTGATGGTGAAGTATGCCTATTTCAGACTGCCTTAATTATATATATATATACATATATATATATATATATATATAGGACTAAAGCCTTGCCTGAGATTTTTCCCTTTGTTGTCCATTCAGCCTTGATGAGGCCACATCTGGAGTGCTGTGTGCAGTTCTGGGCTCCTCAGTGCAAGAGGGACATGTAGCTGCTGGAGTGGGGCCAGGGGAGGGGAAGAAAGATGGCTGAGGGGCTGGAGCATGTCTCTTATGAGGACAGGCTGAGGGAGCCAGGCCTGTTAGCCCTGAGAAGAGATGGCTGAGAGGGGACCTCATCCTCGGACATAATTATCTGAAGGGAGGTTTTCAGGAGGATGGAGCCAGGCTCTTCTCTGTGGTGCCAGGCAAATAGACAAGAGGCAAAGGGAAGAAACAGAAGCACAGGAAGCTCCATCTAAATATGAGGAGGAACTTCTTTACTGTGTGAGTGACCATGCACTGGAACTGATTGCCCTGAGAGGTTGTAGAGTCTCTCTCACTGGAAAAAACTCAAAATACACCTGGACACAATCCTGTGCAATGTGCTCTAGGATGACCCTGCTTGAGCAGGTAGGTTGGATGACAAGGCCAAATTTGTTCCCTTCTAACCCTCCCTATTCTGTGATTCTCTGATTCTGCAATTCTGTGATTCTGTGTCCATATGTAGCAGAACCAGGGCACAGACACTGCCCCTCTTAAGGGACCCCAGGTGGTCTGTGTCTGCTTCTCTTCTGTGGGATCAGTTCAAGCTACAGAGTCACTTCAGCCTATTATAATGTTAATTAGGGAGCACTTAATCCTAGTCCAGAAGTAGGAAAAACACCAGTAAGACTGTTATCCCAGCCAAGCAGTAGAAGATAAGACAAAAAAAAAAAAAAAAAAAAAAAAAAAAAAAAAGGGAAAGCAGAAAAATTAGAGAAAAAAAATATAATTTATTTTCACACTTTTAAATGACAGCAATTTGCCAATAATTATGGTAGGTTTTTATTCCTGACAATTTTAAATGGTGATTGAATGCTTTGTTTATGCTACCTAGTTTCAATATGATTTACTTGAAGTAATTTCTGTGCCTTTTGTTAGACAGAACCAAGGAGGTCCTCTCCAGTATATCTCTCTTTAGCCTACTTCTTTTCCTGGAAGGAGGAGTATCCTTGAACAGGCAAGAGCTGCTTGTGGAGAAAATGCTATAGAGGGACAAAGACATTTGAGATAACTTACTCTGTCAATTACAGGCTAATAGAAATTGTGCCCATCTGTTACTGTAACAAAGATGAACTATGTGCTTGTCTACAGAGGCTGGATAGAAAGACAAGAGCCTGATCTTCCTGCAGGAAAGTTGATCACCACAGTGATATTTACTCTGAAAATTGTGCTTTATGACTAGAGCTGAATTATTAAGCTTCACCTATAGGCAGGATTTATGAGTTTTACACCTGGAAGTATTGCATGGCTTCCAGGCAAAATCTGGCTCCTAATGTGCATCCTTAAAAGTTACATCATACATCTCTGAGAAGATTTACGTCCCAAATTATAAGATGAAGAGAAAAAAGAAAAGCTTTTCACTGCCTATGTTTCCAGACTGTCCTTACCCATAAAAAGAATCACAAGATCAAATCAGCTGTATGAACTACTTAGCATTTCAGAAATCTTTGTCATTAAAAAAAACTAAACAATCACTTTATATATGATATAAAAACCTCAATTAATTTGCGTAGAGAAGGAAAATTCAATTCCTCAATGAGAGGATTTCCATCCCTCTCTCTGCCCCAACTTGGAATAAAATACAAATATTTCATATCTCTGTAGGAAAGGACTTTTACCTCCAGTACCCAAAACCCTAGCAGATCTCATCAAGAAAGTCAGATTCTTGAAGTTCATGTTCTGGAGTAGACCCTTGGACAATACAACATTAATTCACAGGAGACTTTGAAACCATGTAGGATTTGCTATAAAGTTCTGTGAAAGTGAACACATCTCATTTGTTGAAATGATAAATGGAAAAAATAAAAATGGTGCTTGCTCCTTTAAAAGACAAAAGGCAACTGCAAAGTTTGTTGAAGTTAACAGAAGGACTTGAAAATATTGGCTATAAATGTCTGTAGCGTGTGGCTTTAGTATTTGTAAATTCCTGCTGTAGTTTTTGTCTTTAACCATATCCAGCAGGCAAAATATTAACACAGAAATATATTAGATAAAGATGTTCTTGTGTAATTTCCATTCAAATTACATGGAAATCTGATTGCCCCTGGAATATGCATCTGCTGAGAAAAAAACACCCTCATATTCATGGTTTTTAAGACTGCAAGTCCAACAAATCATAGAGTGATTCATTACAAATCTGTCTTCAACTGAAAAGCTTTGATAACTTATTAAGTGAACCATTTACTTGATTTTTTTCCACATATGTCAAGAGAATAAAATAATTTTTTTTAGTCTATTCTGGTATTTTATGTACAACAACAACAACAAACAGGCTCAGCTTTGTTCACCTTGGAATTCCTGGAGAACAGTCCTTTGGTGAGAAAATTTAACATCGATTTTTAATTTGCTATTTTATTTTTTAATAAGAGAGTATGGACTTGGATTTGGTGGGAGTGAAGAGGCTTGTTGTTAGGTGGTTATTTTTTTCTGTCTTTCCCCCTGCTTCCATGGAGATTAGTAATTCTAAACAGCACTAAATCACTATACAGGAGTTTAACCTTACATAGTGAATAAATAATAAAAAATTGCACACGAAGGTAGTAAAAACATAGTTTCACTATTTTGTGAAGCTTCCTGCTACACTAGGAGGATAAGTAAATATAATTTTGGTGTCCTTATCTTCATATTACATACAAGTTGAGGGTTTGTCAATATTCTTCTAGGCTCTTTTGAACATTTATCAGTCAGCATTGGCAGCTGTGACAGGATGACTGCTCACTGAATACCAAATGCAGCAACAAAGATCTTATTCTTCAGCAAGTTATTACTTTGAAATTATTATTTTTAAGATAAGTTTTCTACAAGTACTTATGTCAGACTTTCCACCATCTCTGAGTTATAGGAGGATGTAAAATACTTTGATGCAAATTGTATCTGTAAGCAGTACATGTAACAGGAATCTTTATGTGTAAGTGGATTTTTGTATTGAAAAGGATTATTCCCTAACATAGCAAGGTCTTATATAAACTACTGTTTATACTAATGCTTATAATTAACAATCTTTAAATATTTTGGATGGAAGATCCTGCAGAATGCAATGGCATTCTTGGATTAACATACGGGTTTTTACATATTTATAAAAAATCCAATTTTATTAAACAGAAAACCTGCACCACATTAAATGCATAGAATGACAAGGTTAGAGGTGAATAATTTCTCCAAGACATAGAAGTCCTTACTTTCAATAACTTAGAAGCTGGATGAGCGTGCAGTGGGAAGAAAAACGCTTACCCTAAAGAATTACAGATGTGCATTTAGAATAGAACAGTTTCCATACCATTATATATTTTTGCATCTAAAGAGTTCTTTGTTTCTGCACATTCTCCACTGCTGAAGGTAAATGAAAATAACTCAAGAGCTAGAGATACACCAAGTTTCTGTTAAAGAAAACCCTGAACACATTAAAAGCTTTTCTAGTCATCCCACAGCAAATGAAACATAATGATTACATTTATGCAACGCAGAAATTATCTGACTGGTTAAAAAAATTGTTTTTGTTGATTACAAGGTACACTTTTATAGCATATCGTGAAGATTAAATTCCATCAACCAGATGAAAAAAGTTTAATTAATTAATTGATTATATTAATTTGGAAAGATGTTGGAAATGTTTTTTATATAATCTAATTTCCATTTGTTCTTGAAATAATGTATTCTAGTGTAATAATTAAGATAATCCAGTTCCTTTTCTCTTGCAAAAAGTATCTATTTATATAATAAAAGAAAACGTGGTTTCAGAGTCTGAGAAAAGAAATTTTTAAAGGTTTCTAAAGAGTAGGAAAAACCTGCCTTTTAACAGCTATAGAAGCAGTATACAGTATAAAATGTTCCATACAGCTAATGGCATTCTTCTAGGTGTACCCTGCATAATATTTATCTAATTTAGCAAATGATAGTGATAATATTTTTTCCCAGTTAATATTTCAAAACTTTTTCTGTTATCTTTTCCATCATTATTTTTTTTTCTGCATACTTTTGTCTCATTACCATTTTCTTTGGCTCCAACTTGTATTGTTGCTGCTTCTTAGTTGAGTAAAGATTACCCTCAAACTAATTTTTTGTGAGTGTTTATGATGCTGGAACTCAAGTGAATATAGAAAGAAAGAAAACACAAAAGGATGCATATACCTTTAAAAAAATTCACTAATAATGTGAATAAATATCCCTGCAAGTGACATTTACTCAACAGTATTCTTAATTACACCTTGAAATCTGCAAGCTTAAGTCTATTGCTTCACTTAATTAGGCTTTTTCCTTTTAATTTGGCTTGTATTTTACTGGTTGTTTCCAGATCTCTATTGTTAAAATGGTAGAAGTTCAATTATTTCTTGATTTGCATGTAAAAACAGCATCATTAATGACATTACAAAAAGGAAAACATTCTCACTTTTTAATGTAACACGGGTTTTGTAGCCCAATCTCTAAAAAGGTAATTGTGCGTCTGCTTTGTTTAATCCTGTTTAGAATCTTTGTGCTTCCTAACTGATGTGCCACAGCACTCACTAGCAATTAAGAGGAAGACTGGGGCTGATGGTAACCATTGACTTTGGAGTTAAAACAATTAATTCCTCCAACTGTGAGCTGAGTGCTCATATTATTTGTTGTTGTAGTTATTCAGGAACCAGTTCAGTAATTTATGCAAATATCTGTCTCCAAGAGTTCACGGGATCTTTGAATGGGTAATTAATTGTGGTAAACTTCTCATTCGAAATGGATCATTCATTTCCCCACTTAGTCTTTTTATCATCACAGGGCAAAGGAGCCACAGGCACGGAGTAGCACTTTCGTTAGATAAACTGACTTAGAACTGCACACAGACCTAACCTGAAGCCAGCACAGTCCACATGGAAGATGAAAGCATGTTCACAGATCTGGGAGAACAAAGAGAACATAACGTTTACTAGGAAATTCCATTGACATATCATCAGGAGTGTTATTTGCAAACTTTTTATTAGAATTTTCATTGAGGGAAAAAATTTTGAAAGATGTAAAAGACTCGGTTCTTCTACTTCTCAAGACATGGTCTTCAAAATGTGAGAAATAGTGTCTGTAATTTGAAATTTAACACATGAGCAATAGAGGCAAGCATAAGCAGAAGTGGGAGCCAGTAATGAGTGTAAGGTGACAATAAGTAGGATGGGACATAGCTGTGAAAGACTTTGAAAGTGAGGAAAGGATCTTATGCTTGATTTGTTGGAAAGGAACAAGCAACAAAAAGAGTGGGTGGTATCAAAGATAAGAAAATGTTCTTCAGAGCAGCATTAAGAGCAGGATGGATCTCTACTTATCATCAGACAACTGAGGTGATGAAAGCCTGAACATTAGCTGCATCTGAGTTTCCAAGTCCTTAAGGACCCCTGACTCTTAAGGAGACAAGGGATATCTAAATTATATCTCCTGCAAGGCAGTGAAGGGCGGTTTGGGTAGAAATATCTCTTGGAGGTAGGACAGAAGGTTTATTTGGCTCTTTTCCTGGTTCTTATTTCATTTATTGCATCTAATCCAGAGCAATTTTGTTGGGGGCAGTTCTACAATAAAGAGGCTTCGCTTGAAGTTTTCTTTACACAAAGTTGTTTTCATGAGCCAAATGATGTTTTAATTGACAAGATCATTACATTAAATAAATTTTGATGAAATAGAAAGTACATTTTCACCAGGAAATCATTCCAAAGAAAAATCTTTAACTATCTTAAAGTGATTTTTAAGTGAATATTTTATAATTAAATATCTAGCAGTGATTATGCAAAAAAAATTTTTTTGAATGATGATACATTTTGCATGCAAACAAGACTGGGTCATGAATAAATTGATAATCAAAAAGAGACTGCATTTGCATATTGTTAGTAATGACTAATCCATCAATATTTAAGAAAACATTCCTGAATTTCATTTTTTTCTTTTTGTTTCTGAGTATTGTCAAAAAATTATACTTTATAAAATTGTAAATTTGTGTCTGTGATGTCCTTACTAGTTTTTTCTTCATCACAACTAGTTTTCTTTTTCCTTCCCAATTTATTATAAGAAATTAAGTATAGCAAGCACTGTAAACTAGCTAACAGAGGGTAAATGTACAAAAATAATGCTGTAGGTAAAATACCTCTGAATTATTTCTGCCTTTGCACATTATCATGAACCACAGTTAATGACAGTATTTGTATATATTCTTTTAAGTGATTTCAGGTTATTTTAGAAAATTATGCAATAGTAATAAATATGCACTCCTACATTCTGTAGATAATATTGATAGAGCAAGAAAAATCCTCCAGAAACTGGTAATCCTCTTCCCCTTCACTGAAGCTTCGAATCACGAAGTTTAGTTGGTCACTAGAGCTTGCCACTGAAGTATTGGTAAGGACCACCTTTACAGCCCTAATCTGTGATGGACTGTACTTGGAAATATTTCTCATTCTGGGGCCTACCTTTCATTGAAACATAGAATCATTTAGGCTGGAAAAGACCCTTAAGATCACCACTAAGTCCAACCCAGTATTACCAAGACCATCAATAAACTGTGTCCCAAAACACCACATCTATATGTCTGAAATACTTCCAGGGGTGGTGACTCGACCACTTGCCTGGGCAAGGCAGCCTGTTTGGATGCTTGACAACCTTTTCAGAGAAGAAATTTTTCCCTAATACCAATTCTAAACTTCCTCTGGCACAGCTTGAGGTTGTTTCCTCTTATCCTATCATTTGTTGTCTGGGAAAAGAGAACCATCTCATCTCTACAACTTCCTTTCAAATAGTTGTAAAAAGCAATAAGGCTTCCCCAAACCTCTGTTTCTTCAGACTAAACACCCTCATCTTTCTCAGGTGCTCCTCCTAAGACTTGTATTCTTTCACCAGCTTTATTGCCCTTCTCTGGATGTGCTCCAGCACCTCAATGTCCTTCTTGTAGTGAGGAGCCCAAAACTGAGCAGAGGATTCAAGGTGCAGCCTCATCTGTGCTGAGCACAGAGGGATAATAGTTTCCCTGATTCTGCTGGCCACAGTATTAATACACAGGCCAGGATGCCATTGGCCTTCTTGGCCATGTGGGCACACTGTTGGCTCATGTTCAGCCAGGTGCTGACCAGCATCTCCAGATCCTTTTCCACCAGGCAGCTTTCCAGACACTCTGCCCCAAGCCTGTAATGCTACATGGGTTTATTTTGACCCAAGGGCAGGACCCAGAGCTCCTCCTCGTTGAACCTCATAATATTGGCCTTGGCCCATCCAGCCATACTCTCCAGATCTCTCTTCAGAGCCTTCCTGTCCTCCAGCAGATCAACACTCCCACCCAGCACTGCACTGTCTGTGAACTCACTGAGTGTATCAACCCTCCATATTATTGATAAAGTTATTTTAAAGAACTGGCCCCATACTGAGCCCCAGGGCACAGCACTTGTACACAGACTGAATTCCATTTACCATAACTTTTTGGATGTGGGCATTCAGAAAAGAGCACACCCATCCAAGCTATGAGTAGCCATTTTCTCCTCCAGAATGTTGTGTCAAAGGCTTCAATAAAGCCTAGGTGATATCCACAACCTTTTTCACTTATATCAGACAACCTTCATGAAACATCATTACAACTCCTGTATGGTTTACTTGACTACCATATTCACTAGAAATTTTAAAAAATATATTTTTCACAATATTTACACTATTTTCCATATACTTACTTCCTTCTTATGTAGTATTCATTGTTCAGACAGCCCGCTTTTCTCTTTCTTGAGAAGTATTTTTCAAGCACGGTTGTTGTCATGTTCTTTATCTTTTGATGTCTCTGGATATGGTGGAACTGTTCTGCTATAGGAAGTGATAGACTTGACAAAACAATTAGTCCACCTTTTCTGCGGAACTATATTTTCATGGGTATGATTTGAAATATGTTATTTCAACTGTCAGATATATTTTTAGATTTTTAGATTCAGAACTTACATGTACCAAAGAGAAAAATATATCATGCCAGCCCAGTACCACTGATCAATCAATTACTGTAAAAGACTCTCCTCTGCCCCTTCCATGCCCATCTTATCTTTTAAAACATGCTCTAAGAGATTCAGATCTGAAGCAGGTGCTACAAGTATAGGTTAGTGGGTTATAGCCTTTAATTACCTGTGATATCCAGGAGGACTAATGACAGTCTACCACAGAGATGCCTGCAGAGATCATTACTTCCCCTTTTCAAAGACTAATTATGTCTAGCATGATGAACTATGTCATCTAGCATATAGAAATTATTGCTTCAGTTTAAAAATCAAAAATCAGGAAACAAAAATATTTTGCTTTTTTTTACTCAGTTGTGATTTTGTTCTGTTTCTCTCTGATTGATGATTTTGCATAAAGATTGTATTAACATATGTGAAAACCCTAACTGGAATATGTTCATGAAGTGCTTTCACTGGGGCCTCTTCATCTCAATTACATGAGACACTGGTGCATGAGATCTCTCATATTATTGGGTGCTAAATGAATTAGGTGAAGCCTTAGGCTACACAGAACCACAGAATTACCTAATGTGACTACATCCTAAAGCAATGCATGCTCTGCCACATCTTATGACTAAATTGTCTCATGAATATGCAAAATGTGGTTAAATTGTGGAGAATGCAAAATTATTTACAATTCAAATACCATCACCCAAATGCATATTAAAATTAATGACTTTTGGATAAATGCTAATGAATAGGAAATAATTCTGCTTAAAAAAATATTCATACATCAATAATTTATGTATTTTTCTTTTGAAACTAAGTGGCTTCATTTCCAGTTAGAATAGAAACAATAACACACTAGTTATTTGTACTAAATGGTCTTTTATAAGAACTTATGTTTATGCCTACATATTGCTTTACTGTTTCTCAACATGGCTTCAGTCAGAATTATTTTATGCATAATTAGTTTTTGCACATACAGATCAATACCTTGGCACAAACACAACACACTACTAGTCCGGACATGCTAACTGCCAAGAATTCATAATACAGGTATCGACCGAAAGGGGAAACGTGGACATGTGTCAGCATATTTGTGTGTGTGTGTGTATTCTTTGGAGGGATGGATGAACTTCCAAATGATGGAAAAAAAACCCACATGAAGTCAGGGAATTTCTGAAGTTTTCACCCTAAAATGCACACTTACACTCAACAGCAAAGTAGCACAAGCCAGCATCTACCATATGTGATTCTGCTTTTCATGTGTCAGTTTCTTTACATGCAGTTTTGTGATGATTTAGAAGATAAATGTCTGCTACCAGTGTGCCAAAATGGTTAACTAATATAGTTCAAGTTGGACAATTTAACATATAATATGGTTCAGTAGAAAATATTCTAAGTAGGAAAGAAATGACTGAAAAAGTCAATCTAGTCATACAGACATGTTCATAAATAACATAGAATCACTGAGAAGCATGAAGTTCCTTTTGTGCAAATGTACCATGTTCCACTTTTCAAATTCCCAGTTAAGAACAGATTAAAAGTACTTTTTGAATCATTTAGATGAACAAATGCAAGAACGGGAACTAAATGAAATAAGAGTATCCTCCATTTCACATTTCATTAAAATTGAACTTTAATCTCAGCTTTAGGGAAAGGAGGTAGAAAAAGGTCTGATTTTGGTACGTAATGTAATCTGCAAAATCTTATTACTTCATGATGGTTTGGGCAGACTTTTTAGAGAGACCAGATATAGCAGAGTCATTTCCAATGAAACACTGATGAAAATCCACCTGTGCTCTTCCTCAGTTTTGTCTCCCCTGTGACTCAATGCCATCCTAGGCTCTGCCTCCCAGGAGCACTGGCTGCTAGAGGAAGGCAGCTCACATGCAACCATCTTACCATCTTTCTGAAACAAGTGCATGGAATGAGGCATCTGAGAACAAACTGCAAATTTCTGTTCTTCCTTCACCAAATTGTCCAGAAATCTCCTATTTATTTTTTTTTTTTTTTATCCCATATCTGTATTGCCTTAGGCTGCACTGGCATCTATGGTTATGGATTTTAGCAGACTCTTCCTTACTATGTATATCAATTCTTTTCCTGGCTATACAAGAAAAAAAAATATATTCTTCTATCATCTTAGTAACAAAAAAAAAAAAAAAAAAAAAAAAAAAAAAAAAAAAAAAAAAAAAAAAAAAGCTGCACTATCAGCAACACTGACTGTATTTCATCAAAAATGGATTTCCTCAAGGCACCAAAAGCAAATGGCACTTTACAGCAATTTCCAATTATTGCAAAATGTTCCACTCCCTCTCCCTCGTGGATTTTTGATATTCAGGCTGAAACTCTGGTTATAGGAGTTAAATACTGTTGCAGCCTAACAAATCTATCTTGGTGATTTCAGTCTGATTCTTAGTGTTGAAGCAAAGACCATTTAAGTCACAAGAGTGATTAGAAATATACTTTCTATCAAGTATGTTTCCTAACACGAAACTTCTGATTTCAGTTTTGTTAGTTCAATGAACAAAGACCAAAAAACAGTGAAGAGAAAATGATGGAGAAATAATAGTTTATGAGACCCCTACACCCCATCTCAAAATCTTTATCTTTTGCTGGATACACCAGAGTGGTCCTCAGCTGTGATTACACCTAAGATTAGAGTCAATGTATTGGCATGAGAATTCCTTGAAATTAAATGTAAAGTATTACCAATTAATATTCTGTCATGCTATTTTGTAGCTTATTCACATTGTCTAATGGAAAAGGAATATTGGTGCCTTTATTTTGTGAGGTATTCCTTCTACATGTGTTAACTAATATCTAAGGCTGACCTTGTGATGCATGTTTCATAATTCAAGGTCACTTTAATACATCTGGGATAATCTGAATGCTAAAAAATCTAAAGAATCCTTTACACTGACTTTCAATTCTCTCTTGAATGTGGTTGTGGAGTGCTATAAAATTTTGATCATGAATGAGGCAGGGCAAAATTCAAATACAAAGAATTTTGTCCATATTAAAATTAAAATAGTAAAAAATATTCTGCTTATGACCTTGGCAAATCTTTCTTTAATATGTTTGGCTTTCCAATATTTCCTACAAAAATGTACATGATAAAAATATTTTAAAGAAAATAAATTAAAGCAAAGCAGTTAAATAATTTATTTCAATGCAGTAATAAACTCTCCCATCTCAATTTTTTGCTGAAAGGAAAGGTGTCTGATTAAATTTTATATTTCATGTACCAGAAAGGATGCTTTCAGTAATCCAAATCTTTGATCAGTTAGAAACTGACTGGAGACCATGCAGTCCTTGGAGACAAAAATAAATTTAATGTCTCCAAACAGCTGAAAACCAACTTGCTTACTTAGGGAAGTGATAAACCAGGTTTTGAATTTGATTTTATTATAAAAGTACTCTAGGAATCTTTAAAAAAAAATTGCAGCACATAGAGGAATCTCATGCACTCAGTAGGTCATATCAAAAAGCAGCAGGCACAACAGATTGTGAGGCTGAATGATTTTGTTACTCAGAAAATGTGCTGTAGTCCGACTTCTGCGATATAAAAAAATTGATATGTAAGTGGTTACTTTCTAAAGCTAATTTCTCTGATCTGAAGTCAGTTTTATATACAAAATGTAACTGTGGTGTTGTGCTGCTGTTGTTAGGTTTCTGCTCACAGTTCATGCCTGTATTTTGTTATTTTTAGAGTGGAAATATGTTCAATTTAGTACTAAATGAATTTAAAGTAGTTCCATCAGAGTGTGAGAGTGTGACTCGGGACACTACTAAGAATAAATAAGGGAATGAAATAAGGAGGCATTTTCGCTATTTTTTATGGTGACATGTGGATGCAATGGAATGAAGACTCAGATTCTTGTGGTGTTTGTTTTGGTTTGGTTGGGGTTTTTTCCTTTTCTTGATAGTTCTAACCTAACATAATGCATGTTCTTTCAAAACACTGGAATAAAAGAGAATGTGGAAATTGTGCTGTTACACCTTTCAACAACATTTTGTCAAAATATTATCTTAGAAAATAATGCATGTAGCCATAAAATCTGAAGGCACCAATGGGAATTGCGGAGAAAATATTGGTTAAGATTTAAACCCAAAATTGCTCATTTAGCCATATTATACTACTCTGATATTAGCAGAAAACATTAAAACTGAACGCACTATTGAGAGCACGTTCTTGGCCTCCCAACCTTGTAAATAACATTCAGAGTTCTGGATGCAGCAGCAATTTTGCCTGGATTATGCTGAAAATCAGCTTTTACTATATCCTGCTCTCAGTTTCAAAAATGTGTCCAGAAAATTTAGGTTCTTGCATTATATAATAACTTGATGGAACTTTTGGAATACCCAAGGTAGTTGCTTGCTTGTCCTATTTAAAATTTTACTCCTACAGTGGTAACCTTTTTTCTTTCCAGGGTAAATGTTCAATGCTCTGAATTACTTTTTCTGTGTTTATCATCAAAACTCCAAGGACAAAAGGATGCAGGGGAGTGTTCAGGAATATAAACCAATAGGGATCAACATGAAGCCATAACTCTATGTCTGACCTAACAAACACCCACTGATGCCTTAAGTTTTAGCTTTCATATTTTTCAGATTTTGTACTCACCTGTGTGTGTCTCTGAACTTCATATAAAGTGTTAGCAAGTTCTCTTCACAGTTTAGTTAGACAAAAAATCCTTTTCCAGCCTGAGAACCAATTACAGTGTTTACAGCTTCAGGCCCAAAAGTACAAACAATGGCGAATTGAAGAGAGCAAACCAGAAGGATGGGACTCATGACCGAAGTTGTAATTGGACAATTAACCCAAATATGTAAATGTACCAAAATTTATAAAAGTGTGAAAATTCATGACCAGGAGTCCATCTTGGATAGAGCCACAGCTGGAGTCTTGTACTGCCCAAGGTATATCCTTTGAAGGCTTTTTAATAAATACCTACTTTATTCCTTTAACACTGCCTAGCCTCTGTTCCAGGTACCCTCTCATCAGATCAGTTCTCTGGTGACCACAAAGATAGAAAGGCATTACCATCAGTCCAGTGCTAATTAGCATTATGTCATGCCAAATTAAAAAATCTTTGCAGCTTTAAGTGCCACCTTGGTCCCCGAGCAAGTTTGCTGAAGTAGCAGCAGGCAGCATGGTTCAAATGCCATCCAAAGGCTTAGACAACAGGCTGCCTGCACTTGCATCCCAGAGTGTTTGTCTGGAGGGAAGTACACAAAAGAAATATAATAAAACATGAACACTGAACAGATTGGAATAAAGCATTTGCATTTATATGTATAAAAATGTAATCATATTTATCTTCATTAGCCCTCCTGTTATGACTCTTCTACCATATTCAAAGAAGGTTCCATAGAACTTGTTATTTGATAATCTCAAAAAGGAAGAACAGCATATCCTCTTTACACAGATGGAAGTATCTGAAGCATGGATGAGCAAAATATCCTCTAAAAATTGGATGACATCTCAACATCCATGTTAGGTAGCAGAGAATGGACTACAACTCCAGTCTTCTCAGAAATCTTTACATTGCAGTGTGTTTCTCTGTTCTCTTCTTATTAGTTCTCTGTGATATGCTCTTACTGAATTGGAGCTGTAAACTAGCACAGAGCTTTTCATTTGTATAACCTTTCCCCAAATATAGTACAAAGTTTTGTCAAGAATCCTAACATGTCTTCTACTGAAACAGTTCATTACAACAGTTTTAAATTTGTAATCTGAAAGTCTAAAAATAATTGTTCACAGTAAGACAGCAACCAGAGATGATAAATAAAAGAAATTATGAGGTATGTGTTCTATCAGCAGTGAAAACAAGCAAGTGAATGGTATGATTTGTCACTATATTGTTGGCACTTCGGTAAATAATCACTTTAGGAACAATCCCTTAGGGAATAATTAAAAAATGTGCCCCAAATTATGAAATGAAGCTCTAATAGGGGCTTGAACTTTTTCAGCTGTAGTACACAGCGTAATGAAGAGCAAAAAATGGAAAATATTGTTGATAAGGGGCTTTTATACTTAAGTTCTCTACAATCAATTAAAGAGGCAAAAATACTATACACTGAGGACTAGATTCACCAGAAGGAATAATGCCTCTTTAGGCAGCCATTTCCAAGAAAGGGTGTTTTGCTGCAGATTCCCTGGAAGAGAAGACTTTTATTTTGGCTAGAAGAGCATTTTGAATAAAGGGAAAAGAAAAATTACATGAGAGTTAGGAAACATCCAGTTTCCTTCTGGCATTGGATGTTTCCCAGATTTGTATTGAGTGTGCTGTGAATGCAGTTCTTCACAGCAATCCCTTAAAATGGCCTTATCCTGCACCTAGAAATGTGTTCATTCCTAAATGAAAGAATCTGTTCCAGGGGATATGGAAAACATATGTTAAAATGCAGATGTGAAAAAAACAAAGAAAGATCAAGAGTGGGAAGAACTTTGTGTACTGCTAGCACAGAAGAGATACGAGGTGCTGAGCACCCATAAGATAGAAATTAGAAGCAAAGTATGGAGCCCTTCTGTTAGGTAGCTAAAGAAGAAGAATGGAGGAACTTATCTAATGAGAAGAACCATGAAAAATGCAGGAATAGACTCAGAAAGGGATAAAATACAATTCAGAGAAAGATAAGACTTAAAAAATACGTATGGCATATAGTATGCAAAAAAAAAAAAAAAAATAGAGCCTTTAGAGTGAGAAACAATAGGATGAAGACAAGATTTAGAGAATGCTTAAAATCCTGCTGGAAAATATACTAACAGACTAACAGTGAGGGAAAATCTGAGCTATAGGGGTGGCTTTCTATATTGGAAAGGATGAAGAGATTGTGAGTTCATGACGTTGGACACAGGAGCAGGTTCCCCAGGGAAATGGTTGCAGCACCAGCCTGACAGAGTTCTAAAAGTGTTTGTTCAATCCTCTTGTCCACACAGTGGGACTCTTGGGAATGGTGCTGTGCAGGGCCAGCAGTTAGACTTAAGGATTCTTGTGGGTCACTTCCAACTCAGAATATTCAGTGTCAGTCTGTGGAAACCATGTTGTTTCTGAAGGACTTTGTAATAGAGAGCAATAGTGAGAAGTTATGAGAGAAAGCATGAAGTCAAAGGTGGAATTTTTAAGAGGAAAGAGAGATCATTTAGGTGACATGACACTAGATTACATGTGACATGTGAAGCTATATTTACAGTCTCATGACACATATATAACTATAGCAGACCTAAATCAGCAAAACACCAACAGACTTCTGTCTGGGATTTCATACATGACCAGCTTGGCTTTTGCCTGGAGTAACTGTATTTGAATAGAAACTTACTTTAGCTGTTAAAGAATTATTTTTCTCTATTCTGATATCTTTGCCACCATTCTTTTGGATTTCAGTCCACCACGGAGTAAAGGAAGAATATAAACAAAATCAACCTAGGGAAAGTTAAGATCCATGCAACACAGAACTGTCCTGTCGATAAATAGAAACACACAGTCATAACTATGTACAGAATTTCAACAGTATGTAAGTATATCTGGATAAGTACACAAGGTCAGGCATAATTTGTTTTTCAAGAGGTTGAGGACCCCTGGAAGGAATATAGTGCAGCTGAAAATTTTTAGGGACCTGTGCAGCTGCTGAAATCAAGCAAGCAATCAAAACTGTGGGCATAAAGGAAACATTTGTCAATTTGATGGGATGGTACTCAAAGCTGGCACAACCTCTATACTCAAGAAACAAATGTGGTGTGAGCACCAGAGCTATAAACTTCCCTTCGCTATAATTACATCTCTGAGATGTGGGAAATAATGTGGGTGGAAAAATTTTGGACCTAAAGCAGACTGACAGGCCCGCAAATCATGAGTGGTGGATGAATCCATAATTTGTAACAGAGATAGTCCAATGCTCTTTAATTTTTTTTTAACAGAAAAGGGAGAGGTGTTGTGGTGCACCAGTTTAGTTGTTCTCTTGCACTGGGTGATTGGGAATTTGCACAGAATAGTTTTATATTGCACTGTATTGCTTATGTTACATTATGTGGTTTGTTACCCCTTTTTCCTATTACATGGACTTTCCCTTTCCTATCCCGGTACCCCCTGGTGGTCTCTCCCCTGGGTTACCCCCTCCCCTCGCCACTCCTCACTGGTGTCCCATTGGCTGTGGACCTCTCCCTCTGTCCCCATCCCAGGGTATAAAACCTCCCTGCCACCAGGAAACGTCCTCTTCTCTCCCATAGGTTTGCCCATCTGATGTGTCTCTGGAATAAAGGACAACGTTTCCCATGTGGAGAAGAGTGCTTCTCAATCCTTTACCTTCGTCTATGAACTATCATGTTCATGCATATAGGGCAAGGGTCTATAGCTAGCCGGAGTGGACCCCAACAGCCCAGGAAACACATTTCTTCAGTGGAAGAAGAGATTCAGACAATGAACTTTTTTTTTTTTTTTTTTGTAATCCAAACAAACTCTTATCTAAGTAGTAGATCTCACAATTTAGAGATGTGCAATCAGTCAAGTAGTCTTACAATGTTAATTTTATAGCAGATTTAACAACTACAATAGTGAGTTTAGTGCTTGTTGGTTTCAGACAGATTTGGACTACTGACTCAGACAGGAGAAGACTAATTTCCAACCAAACTTTTCCAAGTAGTGTAGAACATGGAGACTTAACTGATTATATTTTTTCATAACAAAAAACAAGACAACACTGATTTCAATTAGTTCGATGAAATTGTTTTGTATTTCCCAAACTAACAGTTGTTTTCTGGAGGTTTACCCTAGAAGAAAAAACATATTTCAAATTTAGCCAGTCCTTGGCTCCACCTAATACTACAGGGATAAAAAATATGCAGGAGTAAGAGAAAGAAAAAAGCATTACTATGTTATGATTTAATTATTTACTAAAATTATTATTTTATTATAAATTAATTATAAAACAATAAACACAAAGCAGACACTCCAGAGTAGTTTTTCAAAGAGTTACCATTAAAAAATTAGGAAATACAAAGAATGTTACAACCACACAACCAATATAGTATCAGAAGAGTATGCTTATTTTTTTTTAACTCTGCTTAAATTCCTGGGTCTCAAGTGATAATCATTTCAGTTCTGTTTTGCCATATGCTATGTTTGCATTTTTGGGTAGATCACATCTGTACCGTACTGTTCTCAGCTTTAAAATAGTAATAACTGTAGTTCTTTATCACAGAGTCCAAGTATTTCTTCATGTTTTAATATTTTATTTAGCTTTTCACCTGCTCATTGGGGCATTTAACAAAAAAATTTGTGTCACTACCTTTATGGCAAGGAAAAACTGGGACCTTGGACTACAGACTTACATCAATCTTGTTCTTGTCCACAGTTTAAATTAAATAAATGGGACTTCTGTGTGTATTGTGGACACCTACTGAGGGTTACACAAGCATTTTTCCCATGAAAGTCTCCTCCACAACTTCATGCACACCACAGTACACCAGAGACGCTCTTGCATTGTACCTTCATCTTGCTTCAGCAATTGGTGCTTGTTGACAACTGGGTTCCAGCCCCTATCGCCAGTATTGTTGATCAGAATCAGCAAGATCTCTTTGTTCTGTGGATCAAATCAGACCAGCTCAACTCAGCTGCTCCTTCTTTTGCAGCAGAAAAAGTAGATTCTCCATACTTAAACACGCTTTTTACTCTAAGAAAGTCCCCCTAAGGTAAGTCAACTTGTTGGACCACATCCAAATAATCCAGAACCAATTTTGAAAGCGAGTGGAAGGCATGTAGGCACACACAGCACAGAGACCTTCAGTCTGGACAAAAGAATTATCTAGTTGTTTTCTCTGTTTTTTCTCACCAAGACAAAAAATCAAAACCAACAATGACAACAAAAACCAGCCCCTACACAGAAGGGAGAGATGTATGATGCATCAGCCCCCAAAACAGTAGTGATGCCGGCTTAGGTTTTTCTGATGGACCTCTTCCCATGTAAGTCTTAAAATCTTACAGAAATTGACTCAAAATATACATTTTAAATAAAATTTATTGAAAAAAAAATCAACAGTCTGTAGAAATATAGGCAGAAAAAGCAAAAAATTTTATCTTCTGCACAGCCTTCCACGCCTGCTGAGCTCAGTAGGTTTTACTCACACAGTGAAACCAGAGTGTGATCCAGATTTGTAGCTTTTCACAAATTTACAGGTATTTCAGACATTTCCCACATAAAATACATTAAAAATTGTAGAGTTTCCTTGAGACTAACTGTTCTCCATGAGAGCAAAGCCTCAGAGTATTAATCCAACAGAGGCTTCCAAGCATTCAGGAAATTGTGTTGGATTTAGGTCTGAATAGTTAAACAAGAAGAGAGGATCACACTCTAGGCAATTGCTGCAATAAATGATGCTCAACAGAAAAACCCAAATTGTGAACAGCTTTATCCTAAACGAGCAAAAAGTGAGGAGCTGGTATGAACAATGAGAAGAAAGTATCAGCCTCATATTAAAAAAAAAAAAAAGTTAAACAAATTACATTCCTGAACAACAAGAAGTGTACTAAGAAATCTAGAATATAATACGGAAAACAGTTGTGGTGAAAACATAATGTGTTTCCAAAAAAACAATCACCAGAGAGCAATAAACCTCTTTAATCCCCCACTAATTTTCAAAGAAGATCTGTGCTCCCTAAGGAAACA
Organism: Onychostruthus taczanowskii; assembly: GCF_017590055.1. Taxonomy (NCBI): domain Eukaryota; kingdom Metazoa; phylum Chordata; class Aves; order Passeriformes; family Passeridae; genus Onychostruthus; species Onychostruthus taczanowskii. The sequence continues at coordinate 13,437,472 of NW_024498795.1, forward strand.
GAGATATAAAGCTGCTAACCTTAAGAATATAAAAAACATCAAAAGTGTAAAAGGTCACATAAAGTTCCAGAAGAAGCTTGAAGCTTTACCTTCATGTTAGCAAAAGAAAAAATCAGCTTAATTCTTTCATGGTAGCGACTTAGAAAGAAGCCTTTTAAACCAGTTCCCAAGATGTAAAAATGATATTCAAAGGCAGGATGTCATTTTCAAAATCAGATTGGAACAGGATTACTTAATTAAAAGAGACAAATTAAAAATAGGAAATAGTACAGCTGGCGCCTTGGAATGAAAAAAAAAAAAAAAAGGGTGGGATATGAAGCACGTCAGTAAATGTTAAAAAAAAAAAAAAGAAAAAAGGAAGAAAGAGACAAAAAAGTTCTCAGTAGATGTGGACATCAAAAAAGCATAAATGTGGGGATTTGGAAAATAATTTCTTAAAGATATGTGGGCTATAATTTTATCAGCGGAAATTGCATTAAGCATAGACAGAAAGAAAGAAAGAAAGAAAAAGCTTGTTATCAAATATTAGCTTTGAAGTATGGAGCAGCGACAAAGGTACTGTAGTGGATGAAAGCCAGCAATATTCGAGGCTTAATAATTCAGTGTTTCTCTCCAAGGCACTCTCTAAAGCTGTATCAATCAAAACAAAAATGCATTTAGAAATAGGGTGCATATGCAGAGCAAAGGACCATGAAAGCAGTCTGAATATGGAAAAGCTGGAGAACCTCCTGAACCACTTAAACAGAAGCTCTCATTAAATGTTTGCTGAATGTGTGCAAGTAAGCTTATGGGCAGTGTAAGATGACAATATGTGGTCTTTGTTATTTTTTATTTTATTTTTCCTGATGGATCGGGAGATGGAAAGAAATAAGATCTTAACATTCAGATAAAAGAACTACAGTGTATAATATTGAAGGTTTCACTGAGCTCAGTAGGTCCTGTGGGACTTAATTGCAAGGCAATTAAGGTGTAAAGTGCTCAGAATTCCACTTTTTTTTTCATTTTATTGGGAAAAGGTATTTTTATTTCTTAGCTCAGACCTGCATAGTGTAGATGATGATGCCTTATCAGACTGTCCTGAGTCACAAGGCACTGAGAATCTTGCAGCTGAACTTCAAGCTGTCTCACACTAATAATTTTCCTTTTCCAAAACATTTTAAAAGCAAGAACAAAGCACTCCTAATACACTTCCTAGGCTAATTTTTACAAAGCTAGTGAATAGAAACAGACAGACAAGAATATTTTTTCCAAGCCCAAGTCGATAATTACATTTCTAATGAATGCTTGTGAATGCTGAAAATTTCTGAAAATCAGGCACTTTGTCCTAAATAACATTCTGACCAACCAAGAATTTTCCATATATGTAACTCTTTCCTGTCCATCCTGCATTCAGAAAGACCATAATTTTCTTCCTCTGCCTGTCTGTTCTTTTTTTATTCTCTACCTACTTCCTGCTTTTACAACCTTTCCCCTCTACTCCCATTTTTATTTCTCCTTCTTCTGTAGAGCTATTCTTGGTGGGAGTCTGTTCAGGCATCCTCCAAAGTATACCCTGCTCTGCTGAACACAGCCACTAATGGTAGCAATTCCTTTTGTTTTCTATCTTCTCTCCATCAGAGTGAGTAAAAAATATGACAAGAGTCTTAGCAAACAGGTTGTTTTTTCTACTCCTCAGAGCATTCTGTGACACATCAATTTGATCACAGAAACACATGAAATGAACACACAAATTTAGGAAAATCTACATTGAACTCCTATCCCAAAAGAAAAGAGTGAAGAGATAAAACTTCTTTCCTTTGACGGAATGTTGACAAGGTCCAGATTCCTATTTCCCAGCAGGATAGAAAATAGAGCTATACAGGGAAAGATTTGAACAAAAGAAGCTGAGGTCAAACCTTGTACAATGTCAAGGACCTCAGACTTAAAAAGAGATGTAGCTCCATGCCGCCGAAACAGAAAGAGAATGACATAAAAAGAACCCCATACTTGAAAAGAAAAACCAAATCCAGTTTAATAATAGATTTTTATTTTAATGGACTCTCTTCCAGTTCACTTTTATTTTTAGGAAGCTGGTGTCTTACCAGTCACTGGAGTTGGACTTGCACACAGCTAGTTACCACATACCTAATGCAATTCATTCTAAGGAGATTTTGGTGGGACATGTTCCAAGTTTGCAGAGATTATTGTTTAATAAATAATTTAAAATTACACATTTGTACATCTGTGCAAATTGAATGGTATTTGCACCAAATGCCTTACTGGTTTCCCTACGTTCATTTCAGTTCTTTAATTAGGCATTTTGTTCCCTTCCCTTTTCTCCCTTTCAGTAATTAACTCAACACTTTGGGCAGATTACAAAGATGTCTATACAGACAGCCCACCATCGAATCCTGTGAGCTGCCTCTTCAAACCTTGCAATCAGAGATCTATTACACTCATAATTAGAGCTGGAATGGAGAAGTTCAACCCTATCTGGAAGTCTGGAGCAGAGCTCTCCAGCTAAGACCTTGGGCTCTGAAGGTACAAGGGAGAGGTAATTGCAGAGCTACTGATGTTCAGACTGACTGCATACCCTGCAACAGGCTGGTGGAGCTGACTCCTTGCTCTACATGAAAGGATGCTGCAAGCTCATGCAGGTCAGCAACATCTTGTCTCTGAGCAAGAGCAGCTTAGCTGCCTTACAGCTTCTGTTGAAATGGTAACAGGGCAGTAATACCTCATTCTGGGCAGGTACGCACCTTTCTAGCTCTGAACCCTTAAATTGTTGGATTTCTGGTTTATGGTGGGCATCTGATTCCACCAGTTCTCAGCTGTAAAAAAAGAGGTCCACGCACCAGATTCAGTAAAGGCCAATACCTTTGCAGAATCAAACTGAAGTTAACATAAAAAGAGTGCACTCTTTTTTGCATGTAAAGAAAAGACAAAAGAAAAAAAAAAAAGCTGCTGGATCAAAGAGAAACCACTTAAGGTCAATCCACCTAAGAAAACCCAACTGTCTTTGGCTGGGTTTGCTGAAACAAAATTTTAAAGTTTGGAAGACAGACGGCCCAGAAGTAGTGTGAGAAGGTACCTTGCCAGGCCATTGCTGTCAGTTATGAGAGAATAAATAATACTGCCACAAGTTCAAAACATGGACATATTGAGGAATCCTCCAGGTAATTAACCTGGATCAGGTCAGCATGTTATAGTCTCCAACTACTGCAAGTCTTCCCTCTGTCTAAAGAAAAATATTTTGTCTCAACTATATTTGATCATTATTTTTAAAGTTAATGCAGTGGAAACCAGATTTTTTTAAATCTAATTGGTAACTTTAATAATTGGTTTATAATTTGTTATGTTACCTTTTAATACAGCGCTTTAGAATTTTTTTGTGAATACATAATTTATAGTCAGATGGCCATGTTTAAAGGATACTTTCAATTCTTATTAACAGATATTGTCAAGACGATCAGTTGTCTTATATTTTAGAGAAATTCTGTTTCAATGTTTGACTATCTAATACATGCAACAGGCAAACTTGCTTTGATAGCTTAGCCTTCTTGAGGAAATATGTAGTGCAATACCTGTATGCAAATCCACTTGCAGAAGCAGCATTAGTTGTCACACTTCCTGAAGCTGTCGTGATGACTGGTAATAGAAGTCACTTTTCTCACCCTTGTTAAACTTTCTCTTCAGCAGCATGTGGCACTGCAGGTAATGAGTTCTATCTGTGTGTCACCAGCCTCACTTACAGAGAAAAAGCACTCAGATGTTGGAAGTAAAAGCTGACTTCAGAGAAGCCAAAGTTTGCAGCTAAAAATAAGGCTTTGCATTCAGAGTTCTGCAGAACTACCAGATATTCCAATTACTTTTCTGTGTTTGGTACTCAGAAAAAGCTTTTTGCAATAGTGTTATTGCAAAAAGTGATCTAGTTAACTGGGGAAACTAAATACTGATAACCAACAATCAGCAAAAATTTTCTTCAGCTATTCTCAGAATTCTAGAATTCATGAGTGCAAAAAGTAGGAAATTACCTTAAACTATTATTTTTTCCTACAAAAAAATATTTAGTATTAATATTAAGAAAGAAGGTAATAGACAACTTCCATAATGATGAACTTTAGACACTATTTTGGAGATAAAATCCTATAGCAACCCAGCCCCTGAAATAGCTAAAACAAACTGGTCAGCAAAATTAATACATCTAAATATTGGGAGCTGCATTAGGTAACAGCTGTGTGCATTAATGCACATCTTCTGAATTAATGCAGTAGAACCATCCCAAAATGAAACAATGATCACCTTTCTTTCACACGTTAGCATTTCTGCAATTCCCATTGCATCATTTTATATGAGGTAAAGCAATTGCAATGCTGGTCAAAGCAAACTTTCCCATCATTTGCTGTAAGAAACAAATCATCATAACAATATATCTATGTATATCTATTCAACACCTGCAGCAGTGTCTTTTCGCTGTATTTTTTTTCCCTTTTTCCTAGTTTTTCAAACTAGGAGAGATTTTGATCTCACACTTAGACTTGCAATGAAATGTGCCAAAATCTAGTAAACTATGGGTTGAAAAGGGGTTTTTGTTTGCACAATTCCATGTTATTTTCTCCTTAATAAAAAGTTAATAAAAAAGTTAATAAAAAGTTTATTTAAAGCCGCTTTTGTATACTTTGGGGTTTTTTTACCCAGTGTGCAGCTGAAAAAGAGTAGGCTAAATGAGTCAGTCTTCAGACACATAGAAGTATATGCCAGGAGCTTGCCTGTTTCAGTCACATTTCACTCCCTTTGTTCCAGCAGAACTCTCGTTCACTTGAAATTGAAATTTTGACTAAGGACTGGAATATTTAACCTGTATGTCAAATGGTGGAATAAAGTATGCTGATTTCCTGACATTGCAACAGCTTTGGCTCTACCTATGCTGATGGTCTCCAGTATCACCAAGCTATATTTTTTCTCCATAATTTTTTCTTACCAGGATTTTATCACTGTTATTTTTTGATCAGGCTTGCATAACAGAATTTTCATGCATTATCAACTGTGCTGAATATTCTGATAACTTTCAGAAGCATAACTTTTCATGTTCAATGGGATTTGAGGTCTTTCTGAAATAACCAAGTAGTCATTGAAACTTTTGACATTGTACACACTGTGGCAAGGAGAGCCTACAAATTCAGTTCTCTGATCAATAATTACAGGATACAAAATTCCTACAGCTTATTTTAGCAAAGTGCATATTTAGGTAGCTTTGGAAGAACCTGAAAAGTCACTGGATACAGTAGTAGCTTTCCAAATATTTAAAATATAATAATAGCAACCCTAGATAAAAATTTTAATAATATCTGCTTTAAGGGGATAATATCTCAGACTTTAGAATGTATGATGTTTAAATGGTGTTTCAGAGGGCTTCCCAAATACTCATTTTCACAGGCCAAGTAACATCAGAAATTGTGAGGTTTGCAATTTCTTAGCGTGATAATAATACTTACACCATAGCCAACCTTGTCTTGCCTGCAAAAATAAACACCTGCTGTGTTAGCATATACCTAACTGCTAACAAATTAGTTAAACCTAACTTGTTTAAATTATTACGTCCCCCTTGAGCTATAAATGTCATCTATGAGCATAGTAAATTTATCCAACCTGATGTAACTGACTGCACATGTTTCTAAGAAAGGTATAATTTCAATTTCTTCAATTACTATGAAACACTATCGTTGAAGATTTTACCCTGAAAGCTGAGATTTTTTTTCAGAAATGTTTGAGCAAGCAACATGTTTTCCAGTATTTCTTCTTTTATCATAGTCAACACATCTCTTCTTATCAGCACTGAAACACATAGCTTAAAAACACATACACGCAGATAACGCTTCACTCAATATTTTTCCAGTGTTGATAAGAAAGGAAAGCAATTTTACTGAGATTTAGATACATTTTGGAAAACTGATGAAAAAAACACCTTGTTCATATGTAACAAGACTGTGAAAATAGCACTGCCATGTTCACTTTATGAATATGGACAGTCACCAGGGGTTAAGCCTGTCTCCTTTTGTCTTCTTCACTTTGGAGCTTTTGTTTTATAAAACAGCATTCCACTGTTAAAACTATATGGGTCAAATCAGACCATTACAGGCTTTACAGCCTCACCTTTTGCATATGTTAAGATCCCCACAGGGGACTTAGAAAACCTCATTTTATTACAGCATTTGAACAATTTTTGAGGCCTTTAATGCTCAACCATACCTTGTTGATGTCTGATCAAGACCCTCATTTCAGCAGGTTTATATTTTATTTTATTTTTACCTTTTGGTTGGAAATTGGTTCCCATACATGTCTAGGAATTGTTCCCATCTCAGATTCAAATTTTCAACAAACTTCTGACAAAGTACCTTATCCTTCTCTGAAAGTGAAGATGAGTAAAGCCAGGAGTATTCATGGCCTAAATTATTTCCAATAATTTTTCCACAGAGGAGATTGAGTGGATCAAAAGAAGCTAAAATTTTCAGTCTTCCAGTATAATGTTCTATTTTCTGATCTAACAAAAAGGCTTGGTCAAAGTGCAAATGCACTCCTTGCATAGAGTCACTATAGGAATTGTAGCTAAAACCTCCAAATACCCCACAGTGAGACATGTTGTATTGTGTTCGTTATGTTATATGCTGATTCGGTTTGTTCCTTGTACCCCTTTAAGTTGTAATGGTTCTGCCCTGGTTCTCTCTCTCCTTGATCGCCCTGTCCGTCACCTCTCTCCTCCCTGTTACCCCTAGCAACCATTGTATCTATTCCCTCAGTCCCTCCCTGGCTCCCTGTCTGTCACTCGGTGCCCCAACCCTTCTGTCTAGAATCTTCCATCCTGGGCATCGAGTGATTGGATCAGGGGCCAGGACTCCGCCCCTGCTCTTCCCCCATTGTTTTCCCTACATGCCTGTTATCCTCCCACCACTCCCACCTTTGCTGTGATTCGCTGGAGACCACCTTGCCTCTCTGTATCCGCCCCACTTTAAAAACCCAGGTCGGAGCTGAGTTGGCTCGTCTCTAGTTGGTAGCTCCCCTGGGCATTAAACCTAGACTGCACTATCTCTGGAGTCCATCTCTTCATTTGTCTCCTGTGGGTTAGCAGACCTCTCTCTCTCTCTTAGCCGTGGATCCTCGTCCCTTAAGGCGAAAGCCTTAGGCGCTCCCCTGACCGAGCCCCGGATCAGGAGAGTGCCCCCGTGCTGCCGGCGGTGCTGGCCGCAGCTAGCCGGGACACACCTTAAGGTCAGCCGCCGCTGCTGCAGAGACAGTGTTAATTTGCTACTGATTTGACTTGGTTTGATGCCACAGTTACAGTACCCATTTTACCAATATTGTCTCTCCATTTATTCTGGTATATTTTTGTGATGCTTATGTCAAAACAGTCCATAAAAATATGAGTGATCCTGTTTTTATTACTATCTCTCTCCATTGTATAAGAAATATTAATTTAAACATATATGTCTCAAAAATACCTTAGTGTCTGCATGTGAATACATGTCTCGGGACCAGGCCACTTGTGATTCTTCTGTATTTCAAGCTGACCATTACTGAGCCCTGTAGGTACTAAAACAATTATTCAATGTGAAGTTTATGCATTAACACTGTTTTTTTAAAACCCATATTGGTTATTCCAAATTAATTTCCATCAACAATATATCAGGGCATGTTTTCTGCTAAATACTATAATGAACAAAAAAGTATTCTGTTGTGGCTTTTTAACTTCGTAGTCTATTTCAAGGGTATCTTTCCATTTGACATCAGTCTTTCTCGACTTTCAGGAAGCTATCATATAAAAACCCACATCCCCTTGTTGAAAAAGCTTTGAAAACAGTTCATTTATATTTTTGTGTCTGATAACATATCTATGTCTTACTGACTAAAACTGTCTTCTTACTAAAGAGTAGGAATAATTAAATATCTGTTTTATTTTCAGATAATAACTGTCATTGTGCTCAACTTAATCTCTATTAAGAAGACAGTAAATATGGCTGTGTTCTAAAAATAGCAACAAAATTTTAGAGCCTCTGAATAATAGTCCATTTTCTTCCATAAACAAAAATCTGCCATCAGGAGAAAACTACATAGAAAGCTGGATATTTTCAGTTATTACTCAATGATCGATAGTGATTTTTTTGTGCTTGTGAGTCAAACTCCTTATAAGTATGTTAAAAAGATGAGCTTAGAATAAAATTTGATATTAAAATAAGAGAGTGCTATGTTAGAATAACACATTTATCAATGTTCACGCATGTTCATCTTTTTGACTTGGTTAAAAAGAGGATCTTTGGGAGATTTTTCTAAATTCCTGTGTAATTTATTCTCAATCCCCTTTGATAATGATCTATAAAAAAATAGTAATATATCTAATATATTTAAGAGTGAAGACAAATAGATGGACTAGTGACTGGGCTGTCATCCATAGCCTAATGACTATGAAGCACAAAATAAATATGGAATAGATATGTTTAAGATTTCTCTTCTATTCTAGACATATAGTATAAATGCAATAGATTTATAAATGTATACATATTCCTGTATAAATGTATAAATACTATAAAAATATACTTTCTCTGAAGTGAATATCCAAATCATAGAGCTAGTGGTAATTCTGTATCATGTGTCTATCATATCATGAGACTTTAAAAAAATGTAAATCTTTAACCATGTGGTTCAATTTTCACAACTATCTAGCTCAAAGAAAAAAAAAAACTGACAGAAACTGGAAAATGTGAGGAAAAATATATCTTTAAAAAATTTAAGTATGCTTTATGTCAATCTATATGCACTTAAGAAGTATAGTAGAATTTCATATATTTACATTGAAATGAGAATTGATACAAAACTGTTCTCTTGATTAGGATAGAAATAAACCTTTGAAGACTGAAACAAAAAATGTTGAGTACTTCAGTCTCCCTCTCATATATTGCTACCAGTTTTCCAGCCTCATTTACTGGGGGAGGAGGAAGTTGCACTTTCTTTATAGTTTCTTTTATGGTTAATATCTGTTCAAGATATTTTTGTCAAAGCCCTTCTTGTTATTTGCTGCATCCCTTACTAAGTCCAGTTACAGCTTCACTTCGGTCTTCCTGACGTTATGCCTATACAAGTGAACTTCATCCCATACTTTTCCCAGGCTACCTGTCCTTGCTTCCACTGCCTGTGCCTCTGCTTCTTTCTCTTTAGTTTCACCAGCAGGTTCCTACTCAGCCATGGCTATCTCTTGCTATCCTTGCTCAATTTCTTGTTCCTGGGGAACTCTAACTCTTGCACTCCATGGCATCTTCCTTAAAGATATGCCAGCTCTCTTTTCTCCCTTGTCCCTGACAGCAGTCTCCCAGGAAAGACCTCTGACTACTTCCCTGAAGAGGCAGAAGCTTTCTTTCCTAAAGTTTAAGGGCCTGACTTTATTCCTTACCTGGCCATATCCCTCAGGAGTGCAATGTCCAGTTGGTGATCACTGCAGCGCAGGCTGACTCCAGTCTAGGTGACCTCAATTAGTTTGTCTACACTGGTGGCCATCAGTTCCAGTATTGCATCCCCACTGGTAGTACTGTCTATTACATCACTTGGGAAGCCATCCTCCCTGCATTATAGGAGTTTCTTAGATTGTCTACAGCTTGCTGTGCCTCTTTACCAGCAGATTCTGGGGTGGTTGAGGCTCCTGCCTGTACAAGATGCTGTGAGTCAAAAGGTTCTCCTTGATCAGGGGTCTGCAGTAGAGACCAACCCTGAGTTTCCCTTTGCAGCCTCAATCTCTGATTCTTACCCACAGGCTTTCAACCTGCTCAGGGCTGTTCTTCAGATGCAAGTCTTCACACTCAATCCACCTTTTAAGGTACAGGGCTATACCTCTGTCCCTCATTCCTCCCCTGTTTCATCTGAACAGCCGGTAGCCCTTGATAGTCACACCCCAGTCATGGGATTCATCCGTGACTGAGTTTCATTTGGACATCTCCACAGCTAAATTCTTCCTCCTAACATGTACTGCATAGACCTGTGTCTCTGATGTGAGACACACTGTACATATTTCTTGTTGAAAAGAAAATCTGATCATTTAATAAAATAAAAACTCATTAACCAACAATCCATTACAAATCAAATAGATGAAATGAAATTCTCATTCTTAATTCTCAAGTCTTAAGACCAGGTGTTCTAGTAATGTATATAGCTGATTGTTAATCACTTATTTTAGGTTTAACAGCTGATGATTTTTTCAAAATTAATATATACCAATTCTTAAGATAACACAGCTGCAACTGTTATTAGTAGAAGCTAAGTAAACAAATAAGCATTTGTGTTCTATAATTTTCTTTACTGTTATGTCCTGTTAGCTGAATATAAGCATATAAATACTGAGGCAGTATTTGTCAGCATCTTCTTCTTATCATTCACCCTTCCCCACCACATTACCTAACTTCCAGGTTCATACCACACCTGTCTTTCTTGGGGGTTGTACAAGCAATTGATTTTTCAGTTCACAAAAGAAGTGGCATTTGTCCATACAAGAATGACAATAATAATTTGGAAATATGCATTCAGTTTTCCTCCAGCTGAGAGAGAAGCACAGCAAAATATTCTACACTGTTTCCATACTTGAGAGGGCAGAATCTAGACAATATCTTAATGGATAGAGAAAATGGGGAATAAATGCAAATCATAATCTTTACCAATAAGTAGGGAAAAAAAAATTCTACTTCCCTGTCTGTTCTTGATCTTCTCCTGTCTTTGTCTATTTGCTTCTTTTGTATGTAGAACTTCTGGCTGTCACATCATGAACAGTTGAGCTGTTTCGCTGTACAGTTTGCCCACTGCATTTTAAATCTTAATAGGTGCATTGGTTTAAAAGTTTAAATTCTTTTTACAAAATCCCATTACAGTGAATGTTCCAAAATTCTAAACATTGGGTTTTTTTCAGATTTGAGTCTTTACCTTATAAGACATCACAGGGGCACTAACACAAATACCATCAAGTTTTGGGAAGCTGGGTCTAGAATACTGATTCAGGCCGAGTGTGGTGGCCTCAGTTTAACTATTTTAGATTTAAAATGCATGTGACCTCAGAATATGACTCAAAAGCATTTATAAATAGATATTAAAATAAAGCTTGCCTATATCCATCTCACTGGTATGATGAACATGGAAATATAAAGATAATATAATAAATAATATAAAAGCAATAAAGCAGAACATTTATGGGCATCAACTTCAATTTTATTCTGAAAGATTTCTGGATTTTACAGTGCATAAATTCACAGCTTCTATGTAGGTTTTTACTTTTATTTTTTTTCATTTTGTGTGTGTGCATGTGGTACATCCTTACAATTAAAAAAAAAAAGGCTTATGATTTGCCTTGAAACTATGAATAGCATCTGGGATAACTCATTTCAAAACCATTTGTTTTCCCTTGCAATATGGAGAGAAATTGAAGTTCAGAAAGAAGTAGGGAACATTGTAAAATGTTTGGCAGTCTTTACTAAAAGAATAGTTTTTTGAGAGTCTATCTCTCATCTGTAAGGCATGCTTAGATTTCATATCTGTCAACTTCAGGAAGTAAAAGTGATGTGGAAGAGAATCATTGGTTCTCGTGTTTTCTTGGGCATACAGATTAACTAGGTGTGCCCTACATCTCGTGTTGACTCTGGTCAACTAAATGAAAGAGTTCTACCAATCCCTTTTCTTTTTTCTTTTCTTTTCTTTTCTTTTCTTTTCTTTTCTTTTCTTTCTTTTCCTTTTCTCTCTTCTCTTCTCTTCTCTTCTCTTCTCTTCTCTTCTCTTCTCTTCTCTTCTCTTCTCTTCTCTTTTTATTTTCTCACTCTCCTGTTTTATGAAATGAGGCACATCGAGAATAATTACATTATTATTATAATTACTTTTTCCAAAACCTAGATAAAAGGACAGGCGTAATGTAAACATATATATGTGTGTGTATGTATGTATGTAAATCACCAAGGAATACTTTCATGTTTTTATTAACTATAGAGATTAACTATTTGGTCCATTTCTTGGCCATGAGTAGTATGAAAATCTGCAGTATTCAGTATTATACAATAGTCTTATTCATTTAAGTGTCATTTAGTTCTCAGTGAAATCCATGGGTATGTTTTCCTCCAGCTCACAAACTGCAAAGACAATTCCTCAGTTCATCCTCTGAACGTCCTTTTTGACATTGAAATGGGGGGGACTGAAGACAATGTCCGTTAAGGTTCAGTCTGCTTTCTTTGAGCTAAAAAAATGCAGCCTTTGCACTGCAGAACTCTTTGACACGGTTTGAAAATATATTTCTGAACAGAAGTTGTGCTATCCCCCTGCTTATATGCCCAATTGTGCTGTAATATAATGCACTTTAACAAAATTTGCAGAAATGTTCTACAAGTGCATGTCAGAAAATTCAAACAGACTGGCTCTGCCATCTGGTACTTCTGATAAGAGACTCATCTGTCTGCTGAGCAGGTAGTGGAGAGACTCACTGAAGAAAAGAGAAGATAATGAAACACTGAAAACATGCTGTATTTCACATTTACTTGTGGACATGCATCACCTAATTGGGGGTCAAACCAATGTTGTGAAGTATTTAGAATGCATTGTGGATTCCATTTGAATTAACTATGACTATATGCAGAACATTACAAAGTAAACCTATTTATGTAATTTGGCCACTGAACTCGACTCCATCTCTGTTTCAGTGACAAGACTAACAAGAGCAGGTGTAACCGTGAAGGGACACTTATCTCTACTGTGACACTCTTAGCACAATACCAAATACCTCAGCCTGCTGGGGGCACAGATTTAAATCAGTATAAAGGTTAACTCCATAATTACAGTAAATCTGAGTAAGGACAGCATGCAGTTGCAGTGATCTAGATGAAAACAGAAGTGACTCATTCCTTTTTTTCCCCAGTACCAATAGAAAAGTACTACAGTTCTGAGCTATTTTAAAACACAATTATTTTCTTTTCCATTCAAATTTGGTACGTGTGCCAAGGCATTACAATTTTAATCAAGCCTGGTTTGATAATTGCATCCTTTGTAGGCATGGTTTCCATCCCATGGACGCTATTCTGAAATGCAGGTAGCTTAGTAAGCCCTTAATGCTCTTGCACCCTTTATTTTCTTTCATTTTGCCAGACAGACAGTCCTTCCAAAAGCTAATGACATTAATGACATCTGTTGGCTGCTATGGCATAGCAGCCCACCATTAGCATCTGTTGCTCTGTGACAAGGTTAACTCTGAAAAAAAAGCATGAAAAAATGAGTTTAAATGTACACCTGAAGAGTCCATGGTCATGATGAATAAATTAGATTAAAAAGAAGAGTCTAAAGCAGATTATAAAGATGTTTAGGATGGCTGTGCTTTCAGTACCATCCTAAGAGAGGATAGGGAGAAAGACAGCCTCACACAGACCAGGAGAGGCTGAAAAAGGATCTGTTACTGAGGAAAATGAGGAGAACCAAAAGATGGGAACTGTGATTAGCTCCAGGTATGGATCCTTAGGGGAAAGATGGACCGCAGAAGAACAGCTCTGAGTGGGGTAGAATTAACCTTTTATTTTAAGTGCCTGGAATAAAGAGCAAGCCCACATACAAGGCAATGTGTTCTTCAGTGGTATAGGAGTCTGTTCAGGATGAAAGGCACAGGGCCTGGGAAAGGGTAGACTTGAGGGAGATTTGACTGAATGTTAGATACTCTCCCACATGAGGTAAGTAATGCCAGAGGGACTACTCTGAAATGGCAAATAGTAGAAGTATAACAAGGAAGAACTCTAGGGTAGAGAGACTTATCAAAAGACTAGTCAGGAAAGCTTATCTTTTGCAGTTCTCAATAAAACCTTTCCATCTGCTTTTCATTCTCTCTTGTCCTCTCTTTCTCAGTGAAGTAAATCAAGAAGTACCTCTCTCCAGGCTGGATGAAATATTTATGTAGATCTTCTTCCTTTTGCCTGACATATTCTATCACCAATTTCCACAAGAGGATTACTAGTGTTCATCTCTTCCACTAACCTGGCTGTGCCCTGTTTCTAGATGTTCCTAGGTTTCACAGGCTTATCCGAACATTTTGTGTTGTTTTGTGAAATGTGCAGACCCCTTAGACCTCACCCCAGCTATATAAATGTGAAGATTTTTTTCAAATCTGCCATGATAACTTAAAAATAGGTATTCTAACACAGCAAATATTACTGATGAAATTTATTTCAAAAGATAAAATATCCAAATGTTGGGGATACAAGCCATTCTTGATTAAAACTAAACAACATTTCCTTCACTACACAACAGTTTGGATTGTTAGTCACTATAGTCTTATCTGCCTGATTTCCTTTCAGTGTGTGTTAAAAATTTAGGAACATAGATATTAAATTAGTGTCTATCTTAATACTTTGGAAAAATAATGTTAAATCAATGCAGCAAAGTGATCTTAAAATACAGATAAACACAGTGGAAAACTTGTTGTAGGAGCAAATAAAGACTGAAAGACATTTATGTTGCTTTTTTGTATCTTAGTGAATCTTATTGAATTTCATTTGGAAATCTGATCTCTTTAAATTTGTTGAACTAGTTAGTTCACTTAAGAGCAATGTAGTTTGGTTACTCAAAAAGAAGTGCTTTGCACAGTGGGTAAGAACCAGTATGAAAAAATACTACAATTCTTAGTGAATTCTTAGTTTTATCACTGCATAAAATTCCATCCATGAACCACCATCGATCTTTCATGAACACTGTTGAAAACAAAACCTTTATAATTATGGGGAATAAAATGCCTGTTGCATTTCTCTAAAATTCTAATCCATGTTAAGGAGAAAGAAGCACACACTCACAGGTAAAGTACATATTTTTTAGTAGACTAAAATAATAATGGTGAAAGAAAGCTCCTGACGAAATACAATTTAATAGATCCATAAAATGGTTTGGATTGGAAGAGGACCTTGAAGATAATCTATTCCATGGGCAGGGACAACTTTTTCTAGACCAGCTTGCTCAGAGCTCCAACCAGCCTGGCCTTGAACACCTCCAGGAATGGGGCATCCACCACTTTCCTGAACACCCTCACAGTAAAGACTTTTTTCCTACTGTCTAATCCAAATCTATTACCTTCCCATTTGAACCCATTCTTCCTTGTCTTGTCACTACGTGCTCTTGTAAATAGTCTTGCCCCATCTTTCCTGTAGGTCTCCCTGAGTTTTTTGTACAAGTATTTCTGCTGCATTAGAACTTTGGATGTCTATTTGCCATCAGTACAGTATACTATTCCCATCTCATTTTCTTTGAAAGTGAAGATTGGTAAACTTGTAGTTTTATACAGAACTCGAATGCAAGTGAGTAATGTTAATTATCCTTTGTGGTAGAAGTTACGCATTTTAAGCAACTAGACCAAGAGTGACATTTTATGAACATTTTCTATTACTGCCATGCTCAGGCAAGCTGTTCTATGCACTCTGCTATCAGAAATCTCTCAGTTTCACTCTTTTTGATTCTGTTTATATATTTGCTCCAAAGACAGCTGATACTTTGCAGTTTTCAGTCTTCCTTTTCATAGTTGATCCCTTTAGTGGAAGCATAAAAGCAGTTTTTAGCATGGTGGATGTGACTGAGCCTGCCGTAGTTTCCATTCTTCCTACAAATAGATTGTCCTTTAATTACTGTTGGGAATGACCCTAACTAGTGGATCTTTCCAGTAGCATTCTTTTGAGATACTTGGTACAATTTATACCCTATAGATAATTGTGTCAGGCTTTCTGCTGTCACAGAAACCACTGACATAATAATTTTTCTTGTATTTTATCTTCAAAGTCTTTGTAAAAATGGTAAGGAGTTAGATAAGAACTTCAGTATTAGTGTATTCAGAACCTGTGGACACATCTGTAAGAACAAATACTGCCTCTGGTTATCACCCTTGGATATCAGCAGTGACCTTTCTTACTAGCACTACCCTCCAATATAATGAATAGAGGATTATAATCATCTGAAAAGAACTCATTAATTATCCCAATCACCTTTTCTTCTTCAAGTTGTCTTTATCTTACAAGATCACATATGTGACTGGAGAATGATACAAACCATAATCCCGATGTTGTACACACAGAGTCAATAAACAGTAAACTACAGTTTCTATAGCTATAGTGAATTATCATTATGGGTACACATATTAGAACAGTGGTTTCTTGTTTAAATGATTTAATTATCCACAAGCATATGCAGAATATTTGTTTACACAGTTCCTTTGTGTATATGGGAAGCCCTCCTGGCAAAGTTAAACACCTTTACATGCATACAAAAGTTACTATTTCAATTGACAGAGCTTCATTAAATTATTTATAATTACCTTCTTCATTCCTTTTTGTTATGACTAGTTTGAAATAGATATGCATAAAGGCATTTCTAATTGTGCACTGCATTAATATGAATAAATATTCCAGAAGGCCAAGATTATGCACCTTTCACATATTTTTCCCCGGTAGAGTTGACTTAGCAGAAAATAATGAATCACTCAATTTCTCTCATAACATAGTAAGCAGTTGAGAACATTTCCTTTTAATAATCTCTTGCTATTTTTTTTTTCTATTGCAACCAGAAAAGTAGAGAACATAAAGAAGATAGGGATACATTTGGAATAAAATATTTAAATAAATGGTACAAAAAAAAAAAAAACCAAGGTTTTTTTCCAAAAAGTATTCCATTAGGTTTCGGGAGTTTTGCAAAATTAATGTATCCATTAATGAAAAGACAGTTTTTACTGTATTGTAAATGACTTATAGTAAATATTGATATTTTGTGATATTTAATATCTATTATCTTGTATTAAGAATTTAATTCCATTCTTTTCAGAAAATGAATTGAGATAATGGAATTCAAGACACCTGCTGAACTTTGCATTTTTACTCTATAGCTGTTGACTTGAAATCAGAAAATTTGTTTAGGTTTGGGTCCTAATTTTAGTATCTGTAGCATTCTGAACTGAGTATTCAAAAAGTCATTTCCATTCAATATACCATACTTTAAGTTTGCAGCTTCTGAAACTAAAGGAATACAGATTCAAATTTGAGTGCAGCTTTGCACATCTGGGATCACCAAAGCTGCTCAAGTATGACTGAAAAAAAGTTCTCTCTCAACACTATGTTTGAGTACAGGGCCAAGTACATAGATATAGAGGAAAAAGGACAAAGATGCAGTACTGCAAAACAGAATTTTGAACCTGGTGCACCCAAACCTATCCCTGTGTGTATATGTGTGTATGTGTGCAGGTTCTACCTATGTAGCAAACACAGGGTAATCAGTGTCAGTTCAGAGTGTTGTGAAAAGGAGGCTAAACTAATTGAAATTATCTTGCACTTACTTATTAAATTATTAATTAAACTATTGTGGCTGGGCATCCCCAACGCAGGGAACAAAGCGCCTCCATGATGACAGAAGGTTGATCAAATGCTTTATTAAGCAATACTATACTATACTGAAAATTATACTACTACTATAGTAAAGAAAAACCCATGACCCTTAAAGACAGTCACAACATAGCTTTGACCTAATTGGTCAATCAATCAAAACCCCATCACCAGAGCCCAATTAAGAAATCCCTTTTGGTAAACAATCTCCATAACACACTCCACATGTGCCAAAAAACAGATGCAGCAAGTGAAGATAAGAATTGTTTTTCTTCTTTCTCTGAGCTTTCTCATTGCCTTTCCCAGGAAAATCCTGGGAAAGTTGTGCCTGCTGCTTTCTGTGAAGAGAGCTGAGGCCACAATAAACCAGTTCACCTGGACAATTACAGTGGATCAGCTGTTGTTAAAACCTAACTTTTTCTTGAGCTGATTTTCTGTTGTGTGTCCCAATTAAATATTAATTGTCCCAGAGAGAAAGAAAGGATTCTTCTCATCCAGTTTTTAAGCACTGATATGAGAGGGGTTATCTTAATTGATATATGATAGAATAACTTCATAAGAATTTTACCTATTACCAAATTTATCTGTTAGATTGATGGTTAAGCTACTTGTCAAAGATTGAGAGTTCAAATATTCTCATTTTAAGTATTTGTCTAATCACTAAGGAAAAAAAAAATAAAAACAGCATCATCCTCAGCATTCTTTTGCTTGTTCACTTCCTATTGCACATGCCACAAATTAACTTTTGAGACATCTCGCATGAACAGAATTTAGTGGTTTTTTGGGTGACAGTTACACGTTTTAATTTGGGATTTATCTAGTTGGATGATTTTTATTAATTTTGTTCTTAATTTCTGTCACTGAATTAAAAAATTCATCACTTATAAAATAAATCAATGAGCTCTTGTAACTAACATGCAAGTGCTTGTGGGACATAATTTCTGTTTTAATGCCCAGAGGCTGGAAAAGCTCTCTTCCAAACAAAGGTAAAACTTTAGTCACAGTGGTAAAGTCCCAGTCCCACTAATTCCTTGATGCTGACTAGTGGATCCCAGGATTAATACCCCTCTACCTTCCTAAAAATCACTCATATCAGACTGTCGGATGGGTAGTATCTGTACACTATACAAAGTATATTCATTTTTATATTTTATGTATCTATACATGTATGTACCTCCAGAGGGTAGATGTAACAGGAAAGGAATTTCATTCAGGCATATGCCACCAAAAATTGCCTAGAGTATTAATAAAAATCAGAGGTCCCAAGAGCATAATTACAGTTGCTGTAAAAATTTCAGGGTTTTTTTCATAATGCAATTTTTATGACTTCTGAAAAAATATCACTGTAATTTAGCAGAAGAAAATAGAATTTTCTTTTTTTCCAATCAGCCTGTGAAATACATAGAATGTAGTTATTTGTACAATCTTCTCCAGAAAACAATTTCAGTGCAGGTTTGTAGATGATAGTTAAAAATCTGTGTTCCTGTACAGTCAATGGAGAGAAGTATGTGGTGAGGGGATAACTCAAAGCTCAGAAGGGAAATGTCAGAGGTATGAATAACCCACAAAGCATGCCAGCAACATACCTACACCTTCGACAGATGGCAGACACATTAAGGTTAGATGTGAATATAAAAGAGAGAGCCTGCATTTCTTTATGGTCCCAGAACACCAGTAAAAATACATAAGTTATGAATCTAAATCTCTCATGACAATAGTTATGTAATGGAGTAACCACTGACAAATAAAACAAAAGTCAGATAATATCTGTAACAGCACAGACAAAGCCACACAATCTCAACTCATCACTTGACTAGTGATCGATGTCATTTCACATAAAATAAGCAAAGGTGAAAATGAAACACTGACATTGTGAACGCTTGATTATCTATGGAGCCAATTAGGCCAGCACAGTTTAAGTTAAGAATACAGGTGGTAAATCATCTCACTCTTAGGTCGAATCAAAGAAGAGATACAATTAGAAAGACAAGCATATTGCAGCCAAGATAATTCAGAGAGTGGAAAATTACATGGTTGTTAGCAAAACCCTGGCAAATAAAATCCTGACAATCCTGATATTTAAGAATAATAAAAATAACTGCTTATTAAATAACTGCTTATTTAGATTAAAAGTGTTCTGTGCAAATCTGTTAACAGGGAAGTTGTAGTTGTTTCCCTATACTTCTATATTTAGAATTTTTGCCTATAAATAAGTGATTTCATTCACAGGGACCAATTCTTGTAAATTTTCTAATACTCAGTTTCTCCCTCCATACCGATATATCCAGACTGTGCTATGGCTTCTTCCTTCCCAGCATTTTAGTGTGCTTTACTGCCTCTGTGTGTTCTACATAATCCTCAGTGCTACAGGATCTGGCTTCTTTCCACTACTGCATTATGTATCAATTAGTATGCTTTAGCAGAGCACAGAAGAAACCTTCGTCAAGTGCAAATTATTGGGATTGGTGCAACAATAACCCTGTTGTATAGGAGATTGAGTTGTCTATATATCTGTTTTATCTAAAGATTTGTGAAGATTTGTGAAGCAGCTGATGCAAGGACATGGGAATGCCTAAAGGTTGGTGTAGGAGTGTTTGACATGAGCCAGGTCCTCCTTATCCCCTGTTCACATCCAAGGTTTTCCTCTCATAAGAAATGAACACTTATAGAATCACAGATTTATATTGGAAAATAGCTCCATGATCAAGTCCAGTCTTTGACCAACAACCTTGTAAACTAAACAATAGCACTGACAGGTCCAGTCACTTCTTGAACAGCTCCAGAGATGGTGACTCCACCACTTCCCTAGGCAGTCCATTCCAATGCTGAACCATCCCTCGAGTGAAAAAAAATTCTTCCTAATGTCCAGCCTGAACCTCTCCTGGCACAGCTTGAGACATATCTTCTTATCCTGTAACAAGTTTCTTAGGAGAAGAGGCAAATACCCAACTTGCTACCACCTCCTTCCAGGCAGTTGTAGACAGCAATAATGTCTCCCCTGAGCTCCCTTTTCTCTGGGCTAAACAATCTCTCTTTAGAGGACTCGGTCTCTACCTCCTTCACCAACTTCATCCTACTCCAGCACTTCAAATGTCTTTCATGAAGTGAGGGATCCAGAACTGGGACAATACCCAAGTATCATAAGGACTTTAATCCCATTCCTATTTGAAATAACCAGGGAATAAGGATGCTGATACTTTAACATTTATAACATGTCATATTCAAACTGTGACTGCATTGTAGCTACACCTGACTGTGTCTGAAAAAGGCATTAAGAAAACTTGTCCTTCTGCAAAAGGGTCTGACCATGCTTAAAAGTAAGAACTATATCTTTTGTTGTATTCTGGAGAAATATTTTTAGAGATCTCTTGAGCTCTGACAATAGATAACTTAAATAGGGCCAAAATCAATATATGTGACATTGTTAACTTCTGTAGGGACACCTCGTGTGGACAGATATGGATGAGTTTGTTTACGGGATCCTTGCTGTTGATGGCACAAGTCTCAGTGTTGCTATTAGTAAAGCTTTCCAGAGACTGATAATTTTGTACTGATTTTTTACTAATACTGCATGCCACTTCTCTCTATTCTTATTATTTATACTGTGTGTGGTTTTCTGACTAGTCTTGGTTTGTAACAAATTATCTTTCATCACACTTTTGCCAGTCGAATGGTGTGTTCAGGTTTAATTAGAGGCCATAACACATTCCAGTAAAATTCTATTCAGTTGGAAATAACTTTTGAGATATCTGAATTCACAATTCACTGCACTGAATTTGGAAAAAAAATGCTGTTTTTGCAGATAAACTGGAAATATGATTTGTCATTAACTGTAGAACTACTGGCCAGATGCTTCTATTTAGAATTAAGTTGGGTTTGTGTGCTACTCTCTACCCATCTGAATTATACAACCCATTTGCATTGTACTCTCAATGTAGTACAATGCAAATGGGTTATATAATTCAGATGGGCCTGTTTGAAAATCCCAGTCTGTATATTTACCTTCTCAATTTTCTTTGCTTTTCTGAAAGGCATACACTAGGCTTTAACAGCTTTTCCAATGTAAAGCAATTGCTTTCCATGTCAAACAAAAGCCCTTATTAGTGTGAGGTAATGTGTTAGCTACTAAGAAGATTCTGGTATGCTAGCAACTAATAAATATTCATAAATAAACTTGAACTAAACAATGCACAGATTCTCTGAAGAATGTGCTATAGTCTTAATCCAGAGAGTGTTGTAGTAATTAACAGATAAAAGGGGAGGTTCATTAAATGAATATGCAGTGTCATGAAATCAGAGCTGTACATTGATCAATGCTAACTTAAAGATTCTTCCTTAGCTAGAATATTTTGACACCCCATTTATCACTAGTACTATTTTTAGATTTCTAATTAGCAGATCACCAGCCCTTACCTCATTAACTTAGCTTCTGGAAAAACATTATTTCTAGAGATAATAGCTAGGTTAGAATAATCACCACTCCCAATTTCTTGGGCTGTAAGGAAGGACAGGACTTCAGCTTCTGTGACATGAAAATATATTTCATATCAGGCAAATGTGACCTTGACTCAAAAGTGTGTCTTACTTTCTGAGCAATTTCTCTTCACTTTATTTTCCTAATGCATTAACTTTAAAACATGTACCTTTTCAAAGACAACTGAAACGTTTTCCTCATTTATCTTAAAGGCATATTTCTAGCACTCTGTTTCCAAAAATGTTTTGGGATATATTTCAGCAGAAATTGTACCTTGATGTGTGTTTAAAACAACTTGCTGTATATTTGTATAGACAGGTTTTTAAACACTTGGCCTTTATAGTCTTTTTTTTTTTTTTTTTGAGAGAAAATATAATTTCCAGAAGCTAAAATGAACCAAATAAAGAAATATTTACACTTATGTTTGCTAAGTATAAAGGTTTAAGAAACTAATAAGAATCAGACAATTGACAAATCAATTAAGTATGACTTGTGCAGACATTTGCTTCAATTTGAAGTGCCTGTTTTATTGCTTGTACTATTGGAAGGTGTGTTCCACCACTAGTGATGGATAAGAGCATAGCTCATGCCATATGGTTTCAAGACTGTATCATTATGTCTGCAACATGCATGCTATATATACTTAAGGTTTAAGGTTTTCCTGTTGCAAGATCCAAAATTAAATCATCTTAATGTCTTTTTGCTCTAATATATGTAGCTACAATGAAAACATTAGGCTGCCTCAATTAAATAGCCAATGAATTAGGTAGCTGAACAATATTTGCACCCCTAGCTGTTCTATCTAATTAAAATTCCTATCAAATGGAAGAATTGATTAGTCTCTTCAAGCAGAGAGGTTTGCATCATGCAAGCAGTATAAATAATTTACATTAGAGCTTTCAACACATTTCAAATGCTGCCATCTCTGCCTTGTGAAACAGTTTATGCCATCCTAAGGCTTGCTTTCATTACTTTCACTGATTTTGCAATCAATAGCAAGACAGAAGTTCAGAACACAGTCAAAGAAGGTCATAGTGCTGCCACTGAAGATAGTCTGGGGAAAGGTCACCTAATTATTTTGTGGTTTATGATGTTTACAGCTATGGTCTGATATGTAGCCATGTGTATGCAAGCTCATTAAGCCAGATTTGTAACGAAAACAATCCATTTTCAAACTTAAGATTTAATTTTGTCCTTTGCAACATTTTTGATGCAAAAAATTAAGAGCACAGGACTTTTTCAAGATGAGTACACAAAATCCAAATCTTCTCATTACATTATTGAATAAATGCAATGGATGAAAAAATGAATTTGTGGGAAAAATACCGTTTGCTCTAATTATAATGGAATGTTTCAATTCAGACACTCACACACATATTTGGAAAGACTCATTCAGGCTCTTTTACAGTGATAGATACAAAACTGGAAGATCTGTTAACCTTGTGAAAAAGTTTGCAACAGGCAGAAAAAAAGTCATGTCAGGGGAGGTCTAGGTTGGATATTACAAAAAAGTTCTTCACCCAGAGGGTGGATGGGCACTGGAACAGGCTCCCTAGGGAAGTAGTCACAGTACCAAGCCTGACAGAGCTCAGGAGGTGCTTGGACAATACCCTTGGGCACATGGTGTGACTCTTGGGGATGGTGCTGTGCAGGGCCAGGAGCTGGACTCAATGATCCTTGTGGGTCCCTTCCAACTTATCATATTCTGTGATTCTGTGAAATCCTGACAACATTTTTCAAGAGCACTGGTGTCTTCATGAAAAATTAAAGGACTTAATTCCACTGGTAGACCCCAGAAATCATAGCAGTTTTTAATGTATCTGGAGTATTTAGATGGAACCTGAGATGAGTAGAGAGGCTTTCACAAACTGATTTCTGTTCACCTGGACTCACCTTGGATGTTATAAGAGACTGAAATTTTAATGGCTGATGATTCAAACAATTGGCCATTTGCTGAGGCAAGGTTTGCACACCAATGAAAATGGAGAAGGAGAGTTTTCTGTGTGTAATGGCAAAACCTCTGAAGCTAAGACAGAAGGGCTGCAGAAACACCACTGGAGTCTACAATCTGGTGTTTGAGCCAAAGAATGGAGAAGGCAGATAAGAAGCAGACCCTGCCAAAGCAGGGTAGTGCTTTTTATCACACCAATGTCCCCCCTACCACTGGCTCCATTTTAAAACTCCTCCCTCTCCTCTGATAGGCCTAAAGGTATTCATTCCTTCTGATGGGGCATAACTAGCTTCGTTACAGAGGTAACTGAGGTAGCTGTCACATCCTATAAGGTGTCATAAACCACTAAAGACCCCTAAAATGCCTAATTTCTGGGGCCTTCCACCAGAAAACTGTCCATGATCTACACTGTTGCAACAGATCCACAGTGTTGCATCAGACACTGTAAAATTTCCACCTCCAGGAGAGGTACCTGGGGATTCCACCCAAACCTGAACAGTTATGTTTTGAGGACTTCCCCAGTCCTCAACAGATCAAACTTGCTCTCATCACTGGATCCATGAGTGGCAATGTCTTTCTACTATTATCCTTTCTTTATTTTCTTTATACAGTTTCTTTAAGATATTTCATGCTTCTATAGTGCTATATTTCTACAGATAAAAATCTAATAGGCTGCATGCCTTCTTTCCAATGCAAACAAATTGTTCTAAAATGAACTCTAGATATATATATATATATATATATATATATATACATGCACAGCAGTCCTTCAGTGTCATTTCTCTCTAATCTGCCCCAAGGTATCTATTTACAAAAACCTCAGTTCTTGCCTCCAGGGGCAGGTTGTAACAAATGTATCAACGAGAAATTACTGCCCTTATATGAGAGTAACTTCTGTAAGTCATGAAGTTTTCAGAGGTCATATAAAACCACTGCAGTTCAGAAAAGAAAAAAATTTTAAAATTTTAAAAATTGTTTAATTTATGCTTTAAAATTTTAAAAATTGTTTCATTTATGCAGATGTCTGTTCCTACGAACTTCCTTTGGATCCAAAAATGCAGAGTTAGGGTGTTGCCAAAACCCTTTGTTCATTCAGAGCACATAATCTATTCAGTAGTAAAGTCAGGCTGTTTCAAATACAAATTTCCTTTAAAATGTTGCCAATATATAATAACTGAATTTACATATACACGAAGAATTTGCCCAAAAAATCGGCAATTCAGATGCATCTCCTGAGGAAATATCTGAGATTCATGACCCTTTCCTCATTTTCTGATTCTTCTGATATAACTAATTGGTTTTGGGATTTGTGGTGGAGGGGTTGGAGGGGGGGTTGGTGTTTTTTGGTTAGGGTTTTTTTGGTGGGTTTTTTTGTCTTTTTTTTGGGGGGGGGGGGGTTGTTTTTTTTTTGTTTGTTTGTTTTGTTTTGTTTTGTTTTTTTAATTGTTCATCTTATTTTCATCCCTGCCTTGGCAAATGCTTGTGGGTAGACATGGAAAGGAGGTCAGCTTGCTCCAATCTGAAAACAGTGAGATAAACTGGTGTAATTGTCCAGTATGTGTGCTAGAGAGCCCTTGTGTTCTAAAAACAATGCGTCCTACTTCATCCACTAATCCAATGATACTTTTGTGATTATCCTGTAACTGCTGGTCTGTATCCCAAGTGGCTGGAGGCAACATGACTTCTTCACAAGGTAGATGCCTTTGTCCAGGAGAAAAGCAGGCACAGGTGAACTGTCAGAAGGAGGACAGAGGGCCTCTGTTACTGACACCAACATCATCTAACTTGGCACATACATTCACATACTCTGTGACAATGCGTTTGTGCAGTGGAAAATGACAATGCAATAGCAAATGCATTTCAATGCAAATGCATAAAGAAAATGTGCATTTCAGCTGAGGAATTCCTACATTTTACAGCATCTGTAGCAGCACAGCCATCCCAGCATCTATAGACCAACATGTAACACTGACAGCATGGCATCTAACATCTAAGGCAACACAGCAAGGAGACCTCAGATGAACAGCAGAGCTCACAGGGCCACTGCCAGTGCCACTCAGCAGCTATTCAGAAACACTAATGAGGCACTACATTAGAGAAGGCATAAGAGGCTGCATATAAAAATAACATTGTATTGTCTTTCTATAAATCATGGGGTGCTGTAGTCTTATCCTGGCTACAGTACTGGTCACCTTGTCTTAGGAAGCATATTGTGAAGGCAGAGGCAGAGACTGCTCGGAGAGAAGCAATGAATCATCAAGGGCATCTCAGAGATTAAGAGAAATTGAGAAGATTAGGACTGTTTACCTTTGAAATAAAAAGAGAGGACATCATCAAAGGGTCTGAAGTACTTCAAGAAGTGTCTAAAGGACAGTGCTGTGACTGAAAATTACTCTTTTCTATGTTTCAGAGCACAAGACAAGAGTTGACTCAAGAAAATTAAAATTAGGAGGAATTAAAACTGACTCAGCAACCTGAGGGTTCCAACAGGCCCTTGTGACCCTGCCTAGTCTCCCAGATACCTCCCACACCCTTTCCCTTTCCAAACAGCCAAGGATCTAATTTCAGCTGAGCCCAGCACCATCAGTCCATGCCCCAGAGGTTTCTCCAGATGACCCACGTCACTGTGTCATGGTTTTTATCTCTTTGGCTGACCCAGATCTACTGCTTCCATCTCCCAGTTGCTCATGGGGCCAGCATAGCCAATAGATATTATGACCCTGCCCTGTCCTGCCATGTTCTGTGGAGTGGCCCTCCTCAGCTCCTGGTCCTGTTCCTGCAGGAGCTGCGTGCCTGCAGCCACCTCAGGCCACCTGGCACAGGAGGCCAAGGCTATGCAGCCCCTTTGGGATTCACATTCATTTACTGCTCCTGTGTTTGTGCTAAGTGGAATGCATCACAGAAAATTGTTAACCCAAAAGGATTTGATGATTGGGTTCTGGTGTGAGCGTTGTGTTTTCTCGACCAGTCTCTGCAAGCTGTGTCCTGACGGTCGGTCAGGAGACAGTCACGAGATTTTGTTCAGTTGAGTTCTTGTTCAGTTTCAGTTTAGATGTAGTGTAATATAGTTTAATATAGTATAGAATAATATAGTATAATAAAGTAATTAATTAGCCTTCTGATATAGTGGAGTCCTGTTTATCATTCTTCTTGCCCGTCAGGCAAAATTTCACCCATAGCCCAAAGAAACCCCCTATGGCCATTGAGCCCCAGGGGCTGGTCAGCATGTAAAGGCACAGCACATAAACTGCCTGATAAGGGGCTTTTGTTCCTGGTGGAACTAAACCCCCTTAGGATTCTCCTCTCCATCAGTCTTTACCTAGACTATGCTGTAAATCTAGGTTCAGAAATCATCACATGTTTTTAAATTTGATGCTAAACTATCAAATGCATGACTGATAGACTAAATATATTGGAAACTCTTTAGCAAAACCAAAGCTTTTATTTGAAAAATCCAGCTCAGTCACCAGGAGTCACACAAGAGCCCATGTCACACTTGATATATGAATTGGCATTGCTGTACTTGACTCTGGGTATCCAAGTTACCTTGGTTAAGAGTGACCTTAGCTACCTCTGCACCCTACTGCTTATCCAGATGACCTTCAGGATCTCTCAAACATTCTGTGATTCTGCAATACATATAAAAAAAAGTAGTTTACAAATTGAATACTTTACAGATCAGCGACTTATAAAAAAGCCATCAATCTCTTCCTTGAAGAATATAGAGTGTGCATTATTTTTACTCCATCTCTGTCTAAGGCACTACTCTCGTGAGACTTCCCTGTTCTTAAAAACAGGCCTAGAGGACAGTGTTTTCCAACAGCAGAAAGTTTGAAAAGCTAGCAAAAGTCTGTGTTTCCTTTATTAAAAGGCATTGCTTCTGCCGTCTAGGACAGACCCCTGAAGGATCTTCATAAATAGTTGGGAGTATTTTATACTTGCACTTTTACTTTCCAGTTAATTGATATGCACTGCCCAGTTAAGACTAAGCTCCAATTTTCACTTTCCAGCCACTTCCTTTCATGTACATAACTCTAGTGGTTAAAGTCAAATTTATGGTATGCTATTCCAATTGTGAATTATATTTTTTTTTCCTTTTTATAAAGATGGACTAATTATTAAATTAAAAGGAAGCACATAATTTTTGCTGTATACCTGGAAAAGAGGTTTGGATATTTGTTCCTGTGAATGTGGCTGTCACAAACACAGCTGATTATTTTGTCAAATCTTAATCAAGTTTCATTTCTTCATGGTTTCTTCAGGTACATTTCCCTTTAACTTGAAGTTGTAAAATATGAAGATAGCATTAATTAATACTAGGGGTATGAGGGAAGACAAGAATCACAGTGAGGCCTCTGTAAGTGGTCCAAGAAATATTTGTCTTCATAAGTTTAGCATGCTTTACCAGGAAGATGATGTATGTGTTGAACTTTGAATGTGGAAATCAAAATAAAATAAAGCATTTTCTTAAGCAGGAGCTGTATGTATAACTAATACAGCTTATCTGATATTCAGTGTTCCCCAGATCAACGTGCTAACATATAACATTTAGGAGCTCAGCTTTGCTTCTGCTTGTAGATAACAGAACTCTATCATGAAAATGCACACAAATGCCAATTAAATGACAATGAGAAAAAGTCCTGAAAATCAGGAGAAAATTTTTATAATTTTGCTGCAGTGTTTTTGACCAAGTAATTCTCCTACTTTGAAAGTATCACTTGAAGTAGTAACAATAGATGCAAGAACTGCTGCTCTAAAGGAACAAATACCAATAGTCACTTAGCAGTTTTCATGAAAATTTAGTACAATCAAGAATGACAGGGGTTTTTTGGTTTTTTTTCATGACTGTGATGAAAACTTTAATCCTTTTGACCTTAATAAGCATGCACAGGAAGATAGTTATATTTTATAAAAACTTGTCAAAGCTGCTGCAGGACCTGGTGACCCTGGACAATGGAATCTTGAAAAATCTCCATAAAAGTGCTTGAAATGATTCTACAAGGTATATTCAAATCATGTTTTAGGTGGTCCCAGGTCTGAACTGGACTAAATTGCATTATTGTCATCCTTACCTTGCTTTAATCTAGTTCTTATTCCCCATATGTCATACTATCAAGGGTCAAAGCATAACAAGAAGACCTAATGTCTTATAGCATGAAGTTTTTTCCAGTACAGTGGAACTTGTGAGATACAAGGACATGACTCAGGCAAGCTATGCAGAGTCTTCCATAAGAAGACTTTCTGTATATAGTAGAATAATAGAGACCTTGAGTTTAAGTGACAAGAAGCCCTTTTACAAACAGCATCTATTGATTGAAAGAGCATCTATTGATTGAAGCCCTCTTTTTGTTTGCATTTATTTTTATCTAAGTACAAGGCACACAGAAGAAAAAATTTAAAAGGAAGGCAAATAACAAACAAACAAGAATTTTTTTTTTAAATTTAAAAAATGGGGAGAAATGGTAGAGATGGGGTGTGAGATTTTTCTGATTCCATACAGTTGTTTTTCAGTTGCACTCAAATAGACTACCTGCCAGCTGCTTCAGAGAGCAGGAATGCTTTTCCCATAGTCATGTTTCATTTCTTGTGCTGGCTGTACTGCCAAAATGTTACATATATGGGAAGAGGCCAAGAATTAGTTTCACAGAGCATATTATCATGGCAAGAAAAATGACAGTTAACTTCCAAGAATAGCATGAACTTCAATGTTTATTTTAGACAGTATGTAGAAATCAGGAACAGATTCTTCAAATAAATGAATTTTTAATTTTAATCACTTATTTGGAGTATTTTGTTTGTCTCCATTTCACATCCAGACCATAGCTAGGTATTTAAGACTTTTAATTTCACAGAAGAACACAGAGCAAATGGATTTTTTTTCCATGGCTTTCTTACACCTTATAACTATCTAATGGATCCAATATAAATGTGCAACTTCTCAAGTAAAAAATGAAACCAGAGCTCTTATGTTGAGTCCCACTGCTCTCCACAGCCTTATTAAAGAGAATAGTTTCTTGTGGTACTAAAAGTTATTCAGCAGGCATCAGCTTATATTAAATATAGTACCCCTAAAAATCTCATTTGATAAAGAAACTGCATATGGTTTAAAGATGTTACCTCAAGGAAAGTTCAGCATTTCAAATTAATGATTTAATCTTTGAAATATTATAGCTACAAATATTAAATTGTTTAAGAGTAGTAATTACAAAGTGGATATTATAAATAACAACATATGGCACCACTGTGAGTATGAAGCTGAATTAATTCCTGAGGCTCTGATGCCATTCATAAAACTCTCACATTTTATGACTGCAGCTGAGTTCTTGAGTGAAATACAGCCTTGTGTTTACTCCAGGGCCATCTATTATGCTCCATGGTATTCAAATGGATTCTAGTGTTGATCCTCATGCTTTGCCTCTGAATTGTTTTCCCCAAATCATTAGCACAAGCTTATAACTTTTTCCCTTAATACAAGTCCTCATTTTTTTTTGAGAAAGAACACATCTGAACAGATCCATTGCCTTATTGATGCAACAAATCACATAGTCCACAAATTCACAGCCTTTCAACATTCATGGCTGGAGTAAAAGGAGAAATTTTATTTGGAAAGGAAGATTTAGAGGCATTAAACTCAGCTTTTCATCTGGATAAGAGAAACCAATTCTGGGCAGCCAGCTTGCTTTCCACAGATCAACCTTCATGCATGAAATCTAAATAATGTTATATATCAAAATGACCTTCTTGAAATTAATCTAAATATAAACCTCCTGGAAACAAGGCTCATCAGCCTAGCAGAGGCAGGCACAAAAAGTTCCTCATATGGGAGTCTCCTACAGACACTCAGGAATTCATACTGCCTTGAGAGAGCTGTTATACAAATCAGAATAACTGAGTAAAGATAACATATTATAATGGGTCACACTGCAGTACTATAAAGCTGGTAAGAACTAGAATGCCATATATGAAAGCTTTTAACTGTCTTCTGACAACTGTGTTAAGGATGAATGTGGCTTTACTAAGGCAGTGTCTGCCCTGATTCATAACTGTTTCAGAAATATTATAGAAGGCTTACTGTAAACCTAGCACAAGGAATCTGTTTTCTTTCTGCTAAGTTTAAGGGTCTCTGCTCATGAGTGCAAATTGATCACAGAAGCAACAAGCATGCAGCTTCTACCCCATGAAAATGTAATTATTATGAAGCAACAAAAGTTTGCTGAGATCAATAAAAAATAAATGCAAGAGTAATGTCCCTGGTTTACAAAATGTAAAAACAAGGGAATGGGAAGAGTGAAAAACAAATTGAGTTTGGAAAGATAATTTAACTGTCTGTGTTCAACTGAAAAATTTCAGTAGGACTTGTGTGAATATGTAGACTTTTGATTAATGCATCGTCTTACTGCCATTTCTTAGTTTTGGCACTCCAGTCTGAGTATGGGTGCATTGTTTTAGTGAGAGTATTTGTTCACTATTTTAGCTTCTGCCTATGTTGACAAATTAAACATTCTTGAGAACATTCCCAGAAATTAAAGTCCACGGGTCTGAAATGGCCAACATCTAGGCTGTCATTCTTCAGACTCCAAAATGTGGGACCTGAGGAAAATAGCCTACGGGAAAGGATAAATTATTTTAATACCTTATCTCCCAAAGTATGACAGAATGACCAGGGAGACTGCCAGCTGGCATGATCCAACTAATCTCTATTATGATATCAACACAGTATGTCCAGAAAAAAAGTATTTACAAGTTTGGGGTGGGAAGGAATTTGCTGGAGGCAAGTTGTCTGCATCTGCAGAGGAAATTATTCTCCTTTCTCCACTATGTTCCTTACAGTAGCACTTAGTTTCTCCACTATAAGAGAACAACCCCAAAGCACACTCATCCTTAGCACTTCATATTGTATTCCTTCTGATTCTTCCAGCATGCCACACTAAGATCTTGGCACATTTCCCAAATTTATGCTCTAATTTATTAAAATGAACCCCAAAACTGGTACCTTCTCTGACTTCTGGTTCTGCCTAAGCTGGTTACCTTCAGTGAAGGTGAAACTGAATAGGTGAGACAACCCTGTGGCTGTGGAACTGTTTTCCAACCATTATCTACATGAGATTCCAACTCTTTTCAGTCCTGTGATTCTGGGTCTTAGATATTGTAAGCCTTAGTAGCATTTGTTAGGTTTGGGACACCTCTGAAATGTGTCAGTGGAGATAATTCCCTTCACATTGTCTGGTTATGACACCTCTAATGTATAAATATGGCACACACATATGGTCATTTGATAGTTCATCTACTCATATGAACTCCCAATTTTTCTTTTCTCACTTAACACAGAGTTTCTGCCATAGTCCTGTAGCTTTTCTTGGACATTAATCCCTGATTCTCAGGCTTCATTACTGTAAAATTATCAAGACTGCAATATTTAATTGATCAGCTTACACATTGCTGCATTACATAACCTGTCATTAAATAATTTGAATTTTATAAACAACATTTTAATATTAAAACAATCCTGTCTTCCAAATCAAGTTAGCCATGCTGCTAGAGAGCTTGCTATGTAAGGATTTTTTTTCTGTTCCTCAGGAAAACTTGGCAGAGCAGTCAGCCTTAGAAACAAAATATAGCAGCACTAATTACTCTTTACACTGTTTACAATAATAACCTGTATTAGGAGACCATCACCTAAAATCCCAAAAGTTGTTTCTCTGTATTTTAAATCAATTCCAGATCAGTTTCATATACCCCAATACAAAACAAGAGTCTGTGCTTATTAATCTGCATTTATGCAATAAATTCTAATAAATAGATGATGTATGCTGTTAAGAAAAATGAAAAATTTTACAAACCTGCCAAAATTAAAGGAGGCATATGTTTTTCACCTCCCTGCATATAATGCTATGCTGTTGGAAGATTACTCTGGAATGCTAGTAGACTACAAGTAGTCTGCAAGCCTCAATAATATTAATGGGATTATTAAAAATTACATTGATTGTTAAAAAGACTTTCAACAAAACCAGCAGTTTTTCCAAGAACAAGGGTCAGAAACTTTATGGAATGCTTTTTTCCTCTGCTATTTTGCAGTGAATGGTAAAATTGCTTCCTGTGTATTGTCCTATTTCTATGTCTGGTTGTGAATTGCTGCCCTAAATAATGAACTAAAAATATGAGTTCATTTCTGTACTGTATTATGAATGTGTTATTGTCACAGCAGGTAATTATAATCATTCACAGTGTGAATATGAGGTCTGAATAGTAAATTGTCCTGAAAACAGTCTTCTCCTGTGAATTTATGAATTTTCAATCTTACTTCTCGATACTGATTAATACTGTGTCACCATTTAACATTCAGGTTATTCAGCAGAACAGGCATCATACCTCAGAAGTCATGTAAGTGCAAAAACATTTACTGGACAATAAAAATAAGGTCTTATGACAATATGATGAATGGCTATTATACCTTCATAGAATGAAGATGCAAGCAATAAATATAAGAAATCACAAAAAAATCTTCTACTACTGCTGCTAAGGGGAAAATTTTTAAAAATAGATTTAACAGAGTAAGAAAAAAATGTCTTTATAGTGTCACTTAGTATCATTTATACAGGGAGGGAGGAAGTTTTCTACAGACAGAGAGGAAACATCTACAGAGCAAAAAAAGAATAAATACTGCATTAACAAGACATTTTTTTACTAGTGGTTGGAAGATTTGTACTTTGCCATACTTCACACTCAAGTTTTAAAGAAAAATCTGTTTCTATTAATCTGTAATGACAATTTCTACCGTATAGTGAAAGATGTCTTCAGTGAATTTTGCGGCAAGAACTTTTCTGATTTTCTACTTGAGCTATGTTGCCACAGTAGCTCAAAAGACATTCAGTAAAATAGCTTACCTGAATTCTAAAGTACATTCTTGATGTTTGAAACAGGAACATGAAGTTGATTATTTCTACACTTTATCCCAATGTTGATTTTTTTTTTTTTTCTGCTGAGAAAAATATTGATTTTTTAAAACTTCTTTTGCACTTTTTAAGCCCTCTTGTAAAATGCATCTTCCTTTTGGTTTTTCAGTAACCTACACAGAATCAAACATGATCACAAGGTGTGAAAAAAAAGTATGAAAGCAATTAAAAGGTTATTTTTTTATGGTTTTAACCCAATGGTTGTTACTGTGTGTTCGCTTATCTTTAGATTTAACTAGAATAGCCTTGTAGAATGCTGAGATTGCTAAATATAATTGACCTTTTAAAAATTACTCTTGTGGTATGTTTATATGACTAAGCCTTAGCCCTTGTTTGTTGTGAAATAAGTAATGAGATTGTTCAAAGCAATGAAATAATATAGGTCCAGAAATGTCATATGTTACAACTGACGTGATCAGCAATCTCTGTACTATGTAAATGAAGTCATATGGCTTCGTTTGTGGATAATATAATCACTGAGCAAGAAAAGAATATGCATAGTTTTCTCTTCCATTTGTGCTAGCATCAAGGGAATAAACAATACTGATGAAATTATTAAATAAAATAGACACACAAAACTAATTGACTCTCTCAGTCTCATTCATTTCCGTGGAGGTTAGCACCTAAATCATGTGTGGGATCATCCCTGCACTATATAGGAAAGGTACATGGATTTGGGAACCAATTTACTCCAGTGGGACCTCTGCTTTATGACATATGACTTTGCCTTTTTCTAGGGGGAAAAAAAAAAATCTTATGCAATACACAAGTTTTGAAGCTGGTTTTCTTTCCTTGAGACAAGGGTCTTGGATGCTTAATTGCTGCAAGGAAAGTAATACAGCTAAGGAATACTATCTTGCAGCCACGTGTGTCCCTTTTCAGGGCGGCCCAGCCGAGCCCGATGGCACCAGCATGATGACCGTAACACCTTTGGGTTTAGACCAATGAATAATTTCGGAGTAACACTGAGGATCCAAATTTTGGAGGTCCCTTCTGGGATGAGCCAAATTATGTGTGACATTTCCGAACCTCCAATTTGCAATTTGGGTGTCGTTGGGTGCAAACATCGTCAGCTTCCCAAAGGAACACGGGCCTCCGATCAGTCGAGAGGAAATGCCAGCCCATGCTCGGTCACCGCAAATCATAAATATGCCACGGGGAAGGGACCGGGGTCTAAAATCGAAGGTTGAGGGCATTTCAATATGAGCCACCGTGTCGCACCAGTTGCCAGCGGTGTATTCATGATTAAACTGTAGGACAGGAAGGTAGGATTCAGCTTCAGATTTAGGGGAATAAATAAACTGGACACATACAGGGGCACGCGCTGAACCGAGCAGGCTAAATTCAAAGGGTTCGGTGGTAGGTATAGGCAGTTTGGGGAGAAGGTTTCTCCATATGGGTTTAGGGTCGATTCCAGGGGAACAGGTCACCTTTTGAGGGGTAAAAAGTTTTAAGGAATCATTAAGGGGAGAGGGGAGGTCCTCTGGGCTAAAAGGGATTCCCACAAGGCAGGTCGACAAGGGATCTGCTGCTGAAGCGGTTGTTAAACATAGATGGTCTTGACCGAGGGCTCTAGTGAGGATTCTCCACACGTTCTCTCTTGGCTGGGGGATGATCCATGAGGCCGCCGGTGGTGTGGTGAGCCAAATGGATCCAGTGAGGATGATGTTCCAAAGTCGTGTGAGGGTCATCAGGGTCAGGTTCGCTATAGGAAGGAAACTTAGAAAAGAGAGTGGTTCAGTCCCAGGAGGTTTAAGTCATAAGAAAAGGGCTTCTTTCTCCTCCGCCAACACATGTCCTGCACCTGGTGGACTTGACCGGCCACGCGTTGTTTTCGTGGTATAAATGGTTTGACCCATTTGGAGGGTACCCACTTTGGCCCTGAGGGAGTGGACACGCAAGCGTATCCCCTCCTCCAGGTAACCAAATCAAAGGGGCCCTCAACTTTCCAAGTCTCCGGGTCTTTTACCATGACCTGGGGCCTGGCCTTCAGCTCCAGCTGCGGATTCGTGCGGTAGTGCCTTGACATGGGCAGATTGAGGTTATCAAAACTACAGTTTAGAAAATTCAAAGTAAACAGGGCCTTGGCTAACCGGATCTGGGGAGGGTCCACCTTCACAGTCTCGCGCTGATGTTCAAGCGTGCACTTGAGATTCTGGTGAGCCCTCTCCACCATGGCTTGGCCTGTCGGGGAGTCTTCTCCCCTGTGGGCAGAGGCATAGATGGCACCAGAAAAGGTATCAATGGACACATGTACATAACTCAGTTTACCAAAGGAGGGTACATGTGTGACATCGGTCTGCCACACCTCACAGCTGTTGAGGCCTCTAGGGTTGACCCCGGCACTGACTGCTGGTAGTTGGTCTCGTTGGCAGTGGGCGCATGTGGCCACAATCGCCTTGGCCTGTTCCCGAGTAAGTTGGAACTGGCGAACCAGGCCAAGCGCGTTCTGATGGAAAATCTGGTGGCTGATCTTAGCCTGACCGAACACATCTGGGAGCGGGGCCATTTCCACCGGGGCAGCAAGGGCATCTGCCCTCCTGTTCCCCTCAGCAATGAACCCTGGCAAGTCTGTGTGCGATCGGACGTGCATCACATAATATTGTTGCACTCGGTGGGAGACCAACTTTACTAGTTTGGAGAGCAACCGATCCTTCATTTTTCCCTTAGAAGCCTCGTCCCATTGAAAAATGAGACCATGAAAGTGTTGCAGATTTCCTAAAATGATGAATTTGAAGGGCAGGTCCTGCTGATAACGGTGGGCCTGCCTACTAGACATAAAAGATTGTACCTTTTCTAGGGCCTTCTGTGCCTCCGGGGTGAGTGACCTGGGAGAATTAAGCTCCTCTCCCCCTTTCAACAAATTGAAAAGGGGGGCTAGGACATCGGTAGGAATCCCAGCCAAGGCCTCACCCAATTTAAAGAGCCACACAATTGATGAACGTCCGCCAAGGTACTCACAGTGTTTTTTATCTCCAATTTTTGTGGAATGATGGTCCTTTTTGAGATCTCTAAGCCGAGATACCTCCAAGGTGGCACCCACTGAATCTTTTCACTTTGCAGCTCGAACCCTGCAGCAGTAAACGAAGATGTTACCAGGTCGAGCGCATGGGCCAGTATGTCATCGTTGGGGGCGCAAATCAAAATGTCATCCATATAGTGATATAAAATGGTCTCCCCTATGGTTTGTCTAACTGGGGCGAGTAAGGAAGCGATGTACCGCTGGCAGATTGCTGGACTGTTTTTCATTCCTTGTGGAATGCGCCTTTAATTTTTGTTTGTTGAGCGGCCACTATTCTACCCATACTGGTTTATCTGATAGCCAATTCAGCTTATGGGTATGGCGCTGGTCAGTGGCCGCCGCCTGAAAAACCTGGGGGGCTTTAGGTAAGTCAGTTGTGGCCCCCGACTGGGCCAACAGGTCTCTACCCCACAGGGGCTCAGTATAGTCTAAAACAAACGGACTAATCGAAGCCAATTGTCCGTCTGGCCCCATAGTTTCGATGACGCTCCGTGATTGCTTAGCCAATTGTACACCCCCTATACCCTGGACCTGTCCAGACACGGGTTGCAATTCCCAGCGTGACGGCCATTCCCGCGTGGGAATGATCGTCACATCCGCCCCTGTGTCCACCATTCCGTGGAGAGATGTTCTGTCCCCACCCTTCCTGAGGCTACAAGTCAGCCTGGGCTTATCTTTATTAATCAGCTGGGCCCAGG
The DNA here is from genome assembly GCF_017590055.1 of Onychostruthus taczanowskii. Classification (NCBI taxonomy): domain Eukaryota; kingdom Metazoa; phylum Chordata; class Aves; order Passeriformes; family Passeridae; genus Onychostruthus; species Onychostruthus taczanowskii. The sequence goes on from NW_024498795.1 coordinate 13,474,945, forward strand.
CAACTGTTATAGGATAATCGGGATTGAACTTAGATGGTTTATCCGGGTTCCAGGTGAGCTCTGGAACCGGAATGGCCTGGGCCACTATTTGCCCTTTTGGAAGGAAGGAGGGGGGGTGGACACAAAACAACCATAGGGAGAACTCCTCCAGATCGGATGACAAAAGCCCTGGTAGCACATTAATTTCTGGAGGAGTAAACTTAGAATCTCCAACGACAACATACTTGCAGCGGATCCGGTGCCAATTACCTGGGCACTCCGGTGATACCTTTACCGCACAGAAGCTGGAATCCTTCAGATGTAATGGTTCCGTCAGCTGGAGCCTGAAGGGAGACATTTCAGATAAGGACGTTAGAATGGGTCGTTGGTCAGAATAAATAGATACAATATTAGCTGGATTTTTACAAGTCAAGTCCGGTAGAATTGTTGAGTCAGGTGCAATGTCAAACTTAGGTGGGGTGTGTTGGGTAAAATCTCCTTCCCTGCCCTCTCTTTTGGATGTTATCCTTCCCACCCCATTTATATCTTCGCGCAGGGAGGGACTGCGCTTGTATTCTAGTTTTTTTGTTGCCCTCCCTCAACAAGGGACTGCCTCTTTTTAAATTGCAACCAATCCTGCCGGAGTGGACAGGCAGGGGCCCCGTGGCCCAGCTTGCCACAGAGGTGGCACGGGCGTTCTGCAGGTGGCAGGGGGCGAGCAGATCTTGGCGTCGCGGGAGGCGAGGATGGAGCTGACGAGGCCGAGGCTGGATATACGTCAAACGAAGCCTCAGCAAAGGCCACTCTCCGAGGATTCTTCGGCGTTGAATCTCGTGGAGCAGACTCCTCCGGAAGGGCAGGAACCTTCCTAGAACACACCTTTAACATTTGCTGCAAAGCTGGGGGAGGCTCTAGTGGGAGACTGAGGATGGCCGCCTTACACTTAGGGTTGGCATTGGTCGTGGCCATCTCAATCAAGATTTCACGGCGAGCCTCCTCGCCTCTCACTTGCAGCTCAACTGCCTTCCGAAGGCGCTCCACGAACGCCGCAAAAGGCTCAGATGAGGATTGATGTATTCTGGAGTAAGTGGTCAATGGAGCTTCAACCCTCAGAGCTAAAAAGGCCTCCTGCGCCAGACGGGCAGTTTCCCTTAAAACCTCCCGAGGGATTACTCGGGCCTGAACTGGCCCCTCCGCCCAGTTCCCTGTGCCACAGAGGTGGTCAATACAAATTGGTTCCCCGTCCACATCAACACCCGTTTGGGTGTCTTCCCACAGAGTCGGAAGGACTTCACGCACCGAACTCGTCCATGCCTCTTCCCACATAGAATATTCTGTGGGGTTGAGGAGGCAGGAGAATAAACGTTTTAGATCGGCCGGAGTCACATCCGATTCTGTGAGAGTGGCTTTCAGAATTCCCCGGAAATATTCGCTGTCTCGGCCAAACTCTTTCTGGGCCTTACACAGCTCTTTGATGGTATTGTGGGGAAAAGGGGACCATTGCGCTTGAAGGCTGCCCTCCCTCCCTGGTTGGTATGTGACCGGAGCCGCTGATAGTGTGGGCTTGGGCTCTGGCTTCGGGCCCCTAACCCCCCGCCCCCCGGGAACCGAATCGTGGGAACCGGAAGGCGGGGCATGGGAACCGGAAGAGGTAGAGGAAGGGAGTGGCTGAGGGGCTGGGCGGAGAAAGGTGGTGGGTAAGTCTCCGCCTCAGGGGTGTAGCCAGGGGGCGGGATAGTTGGAAACAGAGGAGCCGAGGGAGGAGCTTGGGCTGAAGGAGGAGCTTGGGATCGGGGAGGGACATGAGGTGGGATCGGAGGAGGGATAACTGCAGGGGAGGAGTAATGGGAGGGGCTGGGGCTAGCAAAAGGATTGTGCTTAGACCGAAAGGGGTTTTGGGAACAAGAAATGGGTTTGGCGGGAAAGGCCATGTGGCCGCCGCCATTTTGGAACTCAAAGGAACCATTTTGAGGGTCGGGGTAAGAGGGAGCATCTAACCCATTTATAAGAGCCCCTGGAATAGGTGAGATGGTAAAGCATACTCACTCACTTAACTGTTCCAAAATTTGGAAACCTTCAGCTCAAATTTAAGAGAATACTTGTTCTCCTTTTTTTTGTTTTATGCTAGTTTTTTTTCCCCCACCAATGCCTTGTCCATTAAGCTTGTCTCTTTACACTTTGTGCTAACTTATACTTTTTCTAGCCTATATTTACACTGAAAAGAGTCTCCTTAATTTAGAATTAAAAAGCACAAAGCCAAAAAAAAAACTAAAGTAACTTTATGTGCAACATTTATGATTATTTATAACCTATTTCTTTACAATCTCATGCTATGAAGAATGAGAATTTTTCTCACAAAGAAGAGCTTGATACAGAGCCATTAGTTTTGTTTTGGTTTTTTCTTTTGCTTTCTTAATTGATTTGAACAGAGGTGGAAGTTTCAGCATGTGCTACCATTGCAAATCACAGATAAATTCACTAGGAGATGATATTCAGTATATTCTCTGGAGTATTTGAAGTCTTAATATAAGTGAAATACTGTGACTAGGACATAAATATTAAACAGAAACACTACATTTTGACACAAGCTATATGCAGGAATACATAAATCCCTTAAAGTCACTATCTCTGCTGTGGCACAGTCTCATTTGGACCATGAAGGAAGCAAGGTCCATAATGACCATGGCACTTTCCTGGTGCTTTTTCTCAGCATTAGGTTGAAGTGATGTGGAGACACTGTCTCAGTTTGCGCTGCATCAGGTTTTAATTTCTGTTAGTTCCCCAGTGCAGAGGTTCAGACAGTCACACATGCTGCCACCTCTTTCAGGAGCATCAGAACTACAAGGAGATACACCCGCTGGCGGGTTAGCTTAGGATAATGCGATGCGAGAGTCCATTTATTTATAAAACATTATAAAAGAAAGCATGAAGTGATAAAGCATCCCTGATTTGTTCTCTTCCTTTAATGAACCTCTAGATCAAAAGCAATGTCAATGTACTTCAAGTTCATAGGCTATATAGGCAGTGCGTGACAGACTCTGATGCCAGTTGCAATTCACTTTGAGCAGTGACTTTTATCTTAGAGGATGCTATTGATGCTGGAATAGTATTTGAGATACTTAAGGATAACAGAATCTTGCATTAATGCAACACTGTTCCAGATTCAATCTGATTGCTTCTGTTAGTAACTGTGCATGTAATATTTATGTATCCTGTGTAAGAGATAGTAAGCAACTCTAAGGCATGAAAATCTGATTTCAGTTGCACCATATCTGCAGGATAATCTGCAAAGTTTGCAAAAGAACTACTTGTTTCCCTCAGGGCTTGACCAAGCCTATACAGTCTTATCCAAAAACAGCCTCCTTTACATTCTGGAGTGGGGAAATATGAAGGCTGCAAGTCCCTGAGCATGTCTGGCAGGCAAAGCATCATCAGAGAGGAATGAACAAGGCCAGACTGTTTTGGGAAGCTGAGACCAGGAAGATCTACCTTAAAGAAGTCTCTAGAGAGAAAGGAGGGCTGTAGGCAAAAACTGACACCTTTGTTATCAATATTAAATCCCAACTCTTCAGTACCGTGTCTACTTTAAAATTACTAATGTAGAGAAGGAAACTGGATGTGAGGAAAGAAAAAAAGGACAAAATAAACCCCTAGTAATCCTATTTAACTGCTTAGTTGTGGAGGTTTTATTTATATTTAATGCCTGCTATAGAAGGAAACATTCCTAGCCTTCTGTGGAGGGACTAAAGAAAAGGTCTTCAATAGTTACTTAGATCTTCCTAACCAATAATCAATAAAGATTTGCAGCTTATGGAGCTGCAACCTGTCTAAAGTATCTTTATCTCTAATGGAAACCTTTCAAGTCCTGCTGCCTAAGCATAAATACCTTCATGTAGCTATAAGGTAGGGAAAGGAATGATTAGCAAATAAAGCGGTCAAATAGGAAAGTAGCTTTATTTCCTTTCCCATAAAGATCTTGACACAAAGCATGTCACATTAAATTTTATCATTTGCATAGTGTTTGCCATATTGACATATGAGAAAATTCCCGTTGTATAAGATATGGAAACTATCTATGTGGAACCTATAACTTTCAAATCTGCTTTACTCCCTTTGGGAATGAAGCACAAAATCTTTGATGAAGTACACAGACACAGAGATATTTTAGACAATGTGAAAGTACATATACATATTTTTTAAATCAGTGGCCAACACTTAAAATTTCAAATTGCCTGTGAAGTTTTAAACTAAAAGTGAGGTTGTAGGAGGTACTGTCTAGTGTTAGAAAAAAGAAATTATAACAGCAATAATTTGGGTGCACAGGCAGGTACATGGAAAGCACAGAGAGCATCACCTGAACAGGATGAGCAAACTCTTGTTACTCTTTTTTTTTTTAGAGAAAAGAGTTCCTCATTGAGGAAAGGGGTGGTGTGGGGAGGAGGGTTAGGGTTTTATTTAGTTGGTTTTTTAGTTTTCATCTGTTATTGATGGTATTGGTGACTCCTTTTTCAAAACGCCAAAACATCATCTACTCTTACCTCAAAAGCTGACATTGACATACTTCAGATATAACAATGTTTGAATTCATGTTTTAATAGCAATTTGTATTCAATACTTAAATCTTTTTTTTTTCATTTTTACCTGGAAGTAACTGTTTCTAGATCTCCACCTCTGAATTGTAGATTGTAGTACACATGTTTTGAAGATATGTTAGTTTTGCTTATTTCATTGATTATAGGAAATTTTATTATTACATTTTTACCCAGTGTAGTTTCATGTATAGTTGTACAGAGGAAGCTTAAAAACATCCAGGAACTTAGAAGCAGATTTACTATTTAGCTTTGTGCTTTACACATCTTGTGCTGAATGTAATCTTACATAATATCCCAGGAGTTATGGAATACATGTAGTTGCGGTGAATTTTAATAGGAAACACAAGAGATCTGTCTTTTCCAAATTTTCTGGGGATTTATTTGTAGGAAAAAACCTTAGTTCTAAAAATCTGGAAAATAGGTTCAAATGAATAATTCAAAATATTCTTTCCATTCCAAACTATTTTGTCTGTAGAAGCTGTTTGTTTACAGGATTTCACTGCACCAAACATGTAAAGAGTGAGAAATATTCCCATTTCTCATTAACCTGATTGAACTTGAAGGTTTAGGAGACAACTGTGCTTCAAATGTTGGCAGGGGGTTCTTTCAAAGCAACATATGAAAGTTAACAGGATACTCCTACAGTTGACTGTCATGTATTTCTCACTATTATTTAATATATATTCACTGTGATAATAACATCTTGGAGATCAGCTGACCTCAGATCATATATAAAAATATGTATTTTAAATTTTTTAATTTAGTTTTATTGGATCTGTCAATTGGCAGATAGTGTATGAGGTAGTGTTTCTGAATTTTTCACCAGTGTTTAGTGCTTTTCTTAGTCATAACTATTTATCAACAACAAAAAAAAAACAAACTTCCCACCCAAAGAAAAAAACAAACCCAAAGCAAACAAAAAAAACCCAAAAAACAAAACGAAAGAAAAAAAAGCACCCAAACCAGTTTCCCCCTGCCCAAAAGCAAAAAAAAAAAAAAAAACAAACAACTGCTGTTATATAAGCAAACACAAAAGAACTCATTGTGAAAGAATGAAATTCTATGTAAAAGATTTATATTCCTCAGTTTTGATTGTTAAAAACTGAGGTTTTTGACCTGTTCTGTTTATCTAGGGTCTCTGTAGTTAATGCAGCATCTTACTGGACATTCCCAATAATATCCATCTATTTACTCAGAAAACCTTTCCAGATGGGACAAGTTGCCTTCTGAAGTGTCCTGACTCTCTCTATCAGCTACAGGGGGAATCTAAACAATTTACAAGCTATTAAAAAGCACCAAATTTACATAAAATATACTTCTGCTGTGCAACTTTCTTGTTCTTTAGGTAATTAGATCAGTGATCCACAATGCACATGTAGTTTCACTGTGCAAAGATATTTGAAAATGTGAACTACATTCTCTCATATCAGTGTTTTAAATATGGTTTTAAGTGCTGCATGTTGTTGACATAAAGAGAAATCATTTGGCCAAAAGAAAACCATGGTAGTATTACTTTTAATTTTTAGAGTCAACTTGTGTGTCTGTACAGAAGTCAAACTATTCTTAAGGCAGCACAGCACAAAACTGTACTCTCCTATTCCACCTACCCCCAAAAATCAGACAGACAAACAGATTCAGACAGGCTCAGAAAGAATAAATCACATCAATAAATTTATAAAGGCAGAATATTGGGGGGAAATGATAAAAAGTCTGTTTTGTTTTGAAGCCTAAGGGATGAAAAAGACTAAGTTAAGGAAAGTTTCTATGTCACTTCTGCATGGCCTGACTACCTTTTGTTTTTTGGTTATAATATAAAATCAGGCAACTGCTAAACCAGAGCTCATGAGATTCAAACAGATGTGTTTTAGACACATCAGTTTTATTCATTTTAATGGATTTTTTTTCACTGCTCAGCAATTTGCTTTTGATGTTTATTGAAACCATGTATTTAATGAGCAATCAGGGTAGAAAATATGTACTCAAATTTAAAGAATATAAATAAGATAGGGAATTGTAGTAATTTAGAAACAGTTTTAATAAAGGTTTTATTATTATGCAAATGCTTAATTAGAAAAATAAATCCAGATTGGCTTGTAAACAAACTAAAGATGATTAAAAAATTATTAGAAAAACAGAACATCTGCAAAAATAATCTGAAAAATAAACTGCTACTATTCTGAAATCTACTATGAAAATAGTACTCGGAAATCAGTAATAACAGAAACTTTGAGATCAAGATGGACAGTAAACTATGTGCTAACATCATGCCTACTTTGTGAATAATTTTTAAAAAGACCTTTTCCAATATGCTACTTGAAAGTTACTAAAGTATCCTTTTCCTTTTGTTTTCCCACAGATAATCAGGAGGGAACTGCAGGAAACAATTAATAAAACTTTTACATGGATGGTTTGTCTGAAGAAGGGTAAAGAAAGGTGTGATGAGTGTTTAAAACCATCAAAAGCACTGGTTAACATCAAAGATATGCAACGTAGGAAGCAATGAAGAAGTCTAAGCCGAAGGTCTGGAACACCTCCTTGGATCAAAGAGAATTTCTAAGCCATGGGACTTCCACTTTGTTGACGTGCGTTTTGAGGTGGGGGCACCCCGGGGAGGTCCCCAGATTGAAAGGTGTTTAGGTCTCATCGCTTTGGTGTACAAAATTTAGACAAGTGCTGTGTAAAACTTTCTAATGTCATGAAACTAATTTCGTCATAATAGGCTTCTAATATGACTTCATCATAATAGACTTTCTTTTTGAGTGTTTTCAAAGACATGTATGTAGGATCCAAAGACAGGTTTGAATTTTATGTTTGTACAAGATATTAATGCATTCTCCTACTTTAGAGCATTGAGGGAAAACCCCATATTTTTAACTCAATTTTCATATTATTTTAATGGATACTATTACAGTACTAGAACAAAAAAGAAACTACATCTGAGAATGTGACAACTAGAAACCTGCTATACTATAATCACGAATTTAATAAAATCTATATATACCTAGCCATTTGTTTTTCAGGGGGTTTGCTGTTTTTCTCATTTCTGTTCTTCTTTTTTTTTTTTTTTTTTTTTGAAGTAAAGAAATATTGTTTCACTCTGTTGAGTGAAATCCTATAGGAATTTAGTGGAATAAGTATGGCTTCAATAACTGGTATTTTACAATAGTAGTAGAGTATAATAATATTCTCAAGCCAGTAGAGAGAGATTTTTTCCTTTTTCTCAACAAATACAAGAAGTTAACTACTGCAATAAATCACCTTTTCTCAGTGTAGCAAAGCCAATATGTATGAGTCAAATGTATCATAGCAAATGCCATAAAAAATGGTAGCTTGTTCCTGAGACATGATGATTGTATATCTTACCAGCTTCAGTCTGACTTCTATCACTCTTTACAATAAAATAAGCACTTGATTAAGATGTCAAGATTTTTTTAATATAAATTTTCTTTTTGTTCACTTTCTGCTTAATATTCTCCAACACTTACTACTAGCACATTGGAATAATTTTAAACTAACAATAAAGCATGCTGGGTCACATTCAAAAGCAAAAGGCAAATAACTTTTCTATTTGACAGAGGAGGAGACACACAGCATCCACAGACAATGTTCATTGGGCATAAAATCACCCTGATTGCCTTAGCTGCAGTGAGCCATATCAGTTAGACAGAAAGTACAACACTTTTCTGACTCAAGAGTCTTTATTTCAGATGTTTTTTCTCTGTGACTTCAGAACATCCTCATAAGACATATGTGGCTCTCATTGGCAAATATGAGAACTAAAATACAGGAGAGAATTCCACTCACCTAACTTAAGACATTTAGATGTAGGCTAAGCTGGTTAGGCTACTTAAGACTAGTTGTGATTGCTGTCTCTAGAGATGCTTGTGGAATCTCTACAGATTACTGAGGGTACCTACACATCCTCTTTATATGGGCTTAGCCCAGTTTTTGCATCTAAATCTGGACACGTCATTTAACTTAAGGTATTTTATTCAAACAAAAATTTCTCTAGTTTTATAAATTTGGAAACAGAGGATTCAAGGATATCTTTATGTTTATTCTGCTATCAGTATATAGAATCACAGAATCATTAAGGTTGGAGAAGGCCTCTGAGACTGAATCCAACCTTTGACTAACACCACCTTGACAACTAAACCAAGACTAAATGCAATGTCCAGTTTCTTCTTGAACTCCTCCAGGGACAGTGATTCACCATCTCCCTGGGCAGTTAGTTCTGATGCCTGACCACTCTTTCAGTGAAGAATTTTTCCCTGATGTCCTGAACCTCCTGATGAATTGGTTGGTTGATGAATGGATTGGTTTTCCCGATGAACCTGAACCTGAACCTCCTCTGGCATAGCTGGATACCACGTCCTCTCATCCTGTCACTGGTTTCCTGGGAGAAGAGGCCAATCCCCACCTGGCTACACCCTCCTTTCAGGTTGTTGTACAGAGTGATAAGGTCTCCTCTGAGACCTCTTTTCTTGAGGTTAAGCACCCCCAGCCACTTTTCATATGACTGACATATTTTATTATCCTGGCCAGTATCAGGAATAGTGTGGCCAGCAGGAGCAGGGAGGTCATTCTTCCCCTGTACTCAGCACTGGTGAGGCCACACCTAGAGTACTGTGTCCAGTTCTGGGCCCCTCAGTTTAGGAGGGACGTTGAGATGCTTGAGAGTGTCCAAAGAAGAGCAACGAGGCTGGTAAGGGGCTTGGAACACAAGCCATATGAGGAGCGACTGAGAGAGCTGGGATTGTCTAGCCTGGAGAAAAGGAGACTCAGAGGTGACCTTATCACTCTCTTCAACTTTCTGAAAGGTGGCTGTGGTGGCTGTGGTGAGCGGGGAAACAACAGATAGAACAAGAGGACATAGTCTCAAGCTGCGCCAACGGAGATACAGGCTAGACTTAAGGAGGAAATTTTTCACAGAAAGAGTGGTCAAATACTGGAATCATCTGCCCAGGGAGGTGGTGGAGTCACCATCCCTGAATGTGTTTAAAAAAAGACTGGATGTGTCACTTGGTGCCATGAGCTAGTGGAGGTGTTAGAACATGGGTTGGACTCGATGATCTTAAAGGTCCCTTCCAACCTAGAAATTCTGTGATTCTGTGATTATGTGGTTATATATCCAGATAGAAAAACATTTCCATGTTATTGGTGTGTTTGGTCCCATTGAAGTTAGAACAGCATTTTCTTACAGAAGAGCTTTCAAAAGACTTAATAATTTTGTATGGATTTTTCTAATATAGCCCTAGCCTTTGCATAACTGAAAAGAGTTTGATCTCTTCAGACTTTTTCTCCAGATTGTATAATCCTTTTATATTTTCAGTTCACACACAACAGGAATGTGAATATTTCAAGCAGATCTTGTTAACACAGACTAATTTTGCTTATGATACAGTACCTTGGAGCATGGGAAAAAAATTGAAGAGACAATAATGAAAATAATTTCTGGCAATGAGGTTAAAGTAAACATGGTCTGCAAGGTTAATGGCATTTAAACATGGTAATTTTCTAACAGTTCCTTCTGCAGCAAATAGGTATGTAAGTGTATTGTATGAAACATCAAGTTATACAGTTTGAAGGGACAGCATTAAATTAATTTAAAACCAGAAAAACATGAAAACATGCATGCACAAAAATAATCCACTGTGCACACTAAAAAATACTGTCCATTTCTTCCAAAAAAGTTCTCTGTTTCACTTCACTGTGACAGATCAATGACCAGTATAAGCCAGGTTAATTTGATGCAAACAGATTGATAGTCATCATAGAGCCATCAGTGTCAATTATGCAATTGATGTTTATTAATTTAATGTGCCTCTCAGAACAGGAATGCAAATCTTACGAATCTGTGTCATCTCTAAGACAAAGAATAGCTCATATCTAAGATCTCCATAAGAAAGGAATAAATCTTGTTTTCTGCCTGCGAATATTAGAATGCTTTTTAAATTAAAAAAAAACCTGACCACAGAGTACAATATATTATCAAAATAGACATCCCCAACATTACCCCAGATTCATATTATATATAGAATGATATAAATAATATTATTAAATAATATACATATTATTTTTGTTTAACAAGATTTCTGCATATGTTCATGTCCTGTATCATTATTGAAGACTTTACCCCTAAGAAATTTTATCCTCCTGCCTATATTCATAGTTGAAAATAACACAATCATGTTACCTATATCTAAATCACATGCTGAATATGTTCCAGTGTTTGAAGATTGTGCTTTGCAGTAGAGAGTATAAAATATCCATGGGGTTTAGAAATATTATATTATTTACATATTATTTAGAAAGAATATATTTTTAAAAATGTGATTAGAAAGTGTACGTGTATAGCCTGCAGTATCTAGAGACAATAATTATTCATTAATGTTTTGAGGCCTTTTTAGTATTTTTACTCTTACTTTTCACAGGTATTTCTATAGAAGAAAGCTTTTTCTTAAGTGTATGAATGAATGGAGAAAACCAGTTTTGGTCTGACAGACAAGAATTTGACTGATGAGATGATTAAATTGTCACGAAATTGATTTTTTTTCCATTACTTGATGATTAAGTAATAACGAAACCAGAGCTTTATTTGGACACTGTAGCATGGATGGGAATAAGACAAGAGAAGCCATAGGTAGGTAGGATCCTTGGGGAGGAGGCATGTCGCCGGGCATTGATCTCATTTTTGTGGTCTGCCGTTAAAAATCCCTCAGAAAATGAACCCAAATGCCTCATAATGGGTTTCAAATGGCTTCTATTTATGCAAACTATAAAGATTAGTAACTTATTTTTCAAGACAGTCCCATATGAACTCATGGTCTTGGTTTGCCTCCAAAGAGAGAGAGAGAAGGTAGTTACATGATGTCTCAAACTAAAAAGTCAGCAACATTGACTACAGTTTACTACTCTTCATGAGGTTCATATTGAGCATTCATGGCATCTGCACTCCATTCTAGAGCTGGAACATCATTAAACAAGGGGTGGAAAGAAACCTACATAATATTCAGGATATGTTTGCTGGAAAAGCAAACATCTTGAAGATGGTAATTATATTTTTCAAATTTACTTTGTTAGTTTAACAAATTTTTATGTGAATCATAGCATTAAGAAACTCAGAATTACTAGTTATTTGTATATATTTTGGTCCCGAGTTCGACTTTCATATATTTTAGTTAACATAACAAGCATTTTACTTCTATGGCTTTAATGAATCCTGTACCTACAGTATTAGACCTGGCTGTTCTTGTCCAAGTGAATTATTTTTCTTAGCAGTTCACTTGAAAATTGCATTGATAACAGGAAGCTGTAACAACCAAATAGTGCTATTTTATTGATTTTTATACAATTGGGGAAGAGGAAGTGTTTTGATTGCTACATCTGGTAGGAGTGAAATAGCATGCGATTTAAAGCATTTAAATATATCACAAAATGCTAGGGGAGAACGCTGGGTATTTAGACCCTCCAAATTAAAAACATATGATGCAATTGAAATGTCAAAAATAGTATGGAACACAGAATTAGGGAAGTTGCCTTGTACTCAGAACTGGTGTGGTCACACTTCGAATATTGTGTTCAGTTTTGGGTCCCTCATTACAAGTGAGACTTTGAGGTGCTGAAGGGTGTCTAAAGAAGAGCAACAAAGGGTTGAAGAATGCCAGCAGAAGGGACTGGAGCACAGGTCTGATGAGGTGCAGAGGAGGGTGTTGGGGATGTTTAGCCTGGAGCAAAGGAGGCTCAAGGGTGACATTATCACGCTCTACAACTGCCTGAAAGGAGGTTGTAGCTAGGTGGGTGTCAGTCTCTTCTGCCCAGCAAAAAAAAGTGGCCTCAAATTTTTCTCTGGAGGTTTAGATTGAATATGAACAAAAATTTCTTCACCAACAGAGTTAAACATAGGAACAGACTGCCCAGGGAAGTCACCATCTCTGGAGGTAATTAAAATATGTGTAGATGAGGCACTTAGAGACACAGTTTAGTGATGGGCTTGGTAGTGTTGGGTCAATGATTGGACTTGTAGGTGTTAAGGGTCTTTTCCAACATAAATGAATATATGATTCAGTATTTCACTTTAATGGATTCCTATGAAAAATTCCATATTTTCCTATGATATGCAAATCTGAGTCGCTTAGCACATGTTGTGTACTACTGAGGAAAATATCAAACAGTATGACATATTCATTCTTCACACTTTAAAATGCTATTCAGAAGGTTGAAATTCTGATTATTCATAAGATTCAGATCACTAAGAATCAATATTGTATGTTTATATTAAACATCAAAACTTTGTTAATCTTAAGTTTTTTCTTGTTGAAAGACTTTAAATGGTATTTCTTTTATTTGTCTAAAATATCAGACTGAAAAACTTGTAAAAAAGAGCAGTCTGGTGGTTCTCTCTCAATTTATATTTATTATTGTTTTGTACTCAAAATCTATTATTATAATATAATATATAAAAGCAAGAAAAAAGTTATTTTATCTTTAAAAAGAACATAAGTCAGGATGTTTTGTAAGTAATCTGAATCAATGTAAGCATTTTCATAGTTTTTTCTTTCACTACTGAAATTATTCATTTTTATTTATACCTTCAGCATGGCATGAGTAATTGTACCATGATCACATGAAAGCATTAACTTACACCTTTAGTCTTGGAGGTTTGTGTGTGTGTGTGTGTGTGTGTGTGTGTGTGTGTGTGTGCATGACAGAGAGATAGCAAACTGAACTGTTATAAAACGTAATTATTTATAAATTACAAAATTTTGTAGATCATGCAGACAGTCTGTCATGTATCATTTGTTCAAATGCATGCCAGACTGAAACTAGAAAATTATTTCCATTTTCTAACTCTTTAAGACACTTCTCTATTTAAATGTCGATCACAACAATTTTTTTTCTGTGGTTCTCAGTGTGGTGCAGTTTACAAGCACTGAATTCGTATCATCAAAATAAGAAAATTGGAAGGAAGTAACCCGTGGTTTCCATTTGTTCACTGAATGGTCAGTATAGTCTTCAGTGATTTCTTATGTCTTTTGAGAAGAACATCTTGTGAAAAAATCTGGTCAGTCGAGACAAATTGAAGCAAAGTTTCCATTCAATCCCTTGCAATTTCCATCTTCCAGAGTTTCTTTTTTTCCGCTTATTCTGTTTGACTGAATGAGATCTGAACAGCTTACCTTTCAAATAATCAATGGTTTCATTAATCACTCACTGGTATTCCCTGATGCTTTGAGATTTAAATAGCTTTCAGGAAAAAAAAAAAAAAAAAAAAAAAAAAAAAAACCACATTAAATCTTCATGTTAAACTGTTTCACCTCATTTCTCATTGAGATGTGTGGGAAATTTTGGCATCTTACAGAGTTCCTCAGGGTGCTATTGCAGGTTAGTCTGGTAAATCAATCTCTGAAAGAAGTTTTTCATTTTACAAATTCATGTGACATTATTTAATTCACTATGCACATAATTTGCAAAAATTTGAAGTGGCAATACTGTAATAAAGTTTCAGCTCTCTTTGAGTATCTAAGATGTATCTGTAATTAAAGTTTAAGCAGTGCATTGCAAGGCATCTATATGTTTAACCTGACTGGATGGTCTTTGACATGGTTTTGTTCTGGACCAGTTAGCATTCTTCTAAACAGCTCTTTTGCTCTGGGACTTGGCAGAAGCCAGACACTCTTCCAAAGTCAGACTGAATATAAAATTCTAATCTGGAGAATAAGAAAACTCAACATTAAAGAGATGAGTCTTCTGTGTGGTTTCCTCCCAAGTGCCAGAGAGTGGTGGTAAGCACGTTTAGTTTACTAGTACAGATGTAATCCTAGTGGGATCTAGAAATGTTGATCCCCGCCTTGGTCAGGAGGGCCAAGAGGATGGTGAAGAATTTGGAGGGGAAGCCTTATGAGTAATGGTTGGTCTGTTCAGCCTGGAGGAGACTGAGGGGAGACCTCACTGCAGTTACAACTTCCTCGTGAGAGGAAGAGGAGGGGTAGGTACCAATTTTTTCACTCTCATAACCAGTAACAGGATTCAACAGAAAAGCATGAAGCTGGATCAGGGGAGGATTAGGTTCAATATCAGGAGAAGTTTTTTTCACCCAGAGAATTTTTGAGCATTGAAACAGACTCCCCAAGGAAATGATCACAGCACCAAGCCCGACAGATTTCCGGAAGCATTTGGACAATGCTCTTGAGCACATAGTGTGATTGTTGGGATGCCCTGCTAAAGGCCAAGACATGGATTCGGTGATCCTGCTGGATCTCTTTCAACTCAGCTTATTCTATGACAACTAGATTAGTCATAGGAAAAGCTACCTCTGTGTCTACATAGAACTTTAAAGACCTTTCTTGATTCAATTATATATTACTTCTGATTGAAAGTATCAGTACTTCGTATTTCAGTTTACCCATCTTCAAAACGGATCCAATACTTATCAAATTACTGTAATTTTAACACTGTGAATGACTGGAATATCTCAGCACTATCATTGTTTAAAACAGAAATTGTATTTTTTTCTAAACTCTCTTGCACTATGAAAATGTGAAATCTGAGCTATAACAAAGCCTTCAAAATTAAGCAATATCATTGATGTAAAATGGTCATCGCTTTTTTCCTATGTTAACTAAGTCTTTATCAATTCAACAAAGGAAATGGCTTTTAGTGGTTTACTTGCACTAAAAAGGAATGTTGTCTGAAAAAAGAATATCTCTTTAGAGCATCAGGAAAATACTCAGTGTTCACATAATGAATACTAATGTAGAACTGAAAATGGCCATTGCAGGTTGTAGTTAATGTTCTATGTGTTCACAGTAGGAATGAGCATTTCAACCCAATTACTGTCTGAGTATGCTGTCCAATGAACACGGAATGAAGAAGAATCTTTCAGGGACAAGAATGTGGATTAAATTGTTGTGCTGGGGAAATTTGAAAGGGTGGATTTACGGAAGTTTAAAACAGTGATTCTGGAAAGTCCCAGAGAGGTCTGATGACTTCTACACAGCAGTGGGGCAGATCAGCCACAGTATGAAGAGATGAAACTATTTTAGAAGTCATGGAAAGTCTTAACTTAGGAAAATTTGAAAAAAAGGAAAGAAATATGATGCCAGAACAACTAGGACATTATTCCTGTGGTTTGCATTAAAACTAACACAAACCTAAATAAATGAGGGGCCAAAACACCAAACATTTCTGTTTATTTATTGTTTTCTATTTACTGTTTTCTCAGAGCATTACTAAACATTCTCTGATATCCTGGGCCTTACAAAGGTCTCTCCTTAGCACTGGGTAAAAGAGTGCTTGACTCTCCCTAACCATCTCCAACAAATACTTCAGGTACCTGGGAGCAGAACATCAAGACATGTTCCTTAGAAGCTGCTAGACCCAAATATTTGCACATCCCTCATAAATTTCCACAAGGAGACGTCCTGGGGAACAGCCTGAGGAGGAGCAGCCCCATGCAATAACACATAACAGCAGTGACACAACTAGGAAACAGCTTTCAGGAAAGGTCCTGGTGAACAGTTTGAACATGAGCTGGCAGTGTGCCCTTTTGGCAAAGAAAGTGAGTAGTATCCTGGGCTGTATTACACAAAATATAGCCAGTAGGTTGAGGGACATCGTCACTCCCCTCTGTTAGCACTGCTGAGGCTACACCTGGAGTTTTGTGTCCATTTCTGAGCTCCTCAGCACAAGACAGACATGGAAAGGGGCCAGTAAAGGTCCTCTAAGTTGATTATGGACCATCTCACCTATGAGGAAAGGTTGGGAGTACTGGGACTATTAAGCCTAGAGAAGAGAAGGCTCAAGAGAGACCTTGTTAATGTATATCAGTTTCAGAAGGGAGAGTGTAAAGATGCAGCCAGACTTTTTTCAGTGGTGTTTAGTGACAGGACAGGAGGCAATAGACAAAAACTGAAGAACTGAATGTTCCATCAGAAAATCACTTACTTTCTGTGAGGGTGACTAAGTGCTGAACATGTTGCCCTGAGATATTGTGTATTTAAACAATGCCTTTTACCATTTCTCCTAATTCTAACCATGTAAACCAGCTTAGAACCTCTCAGTAGCCAATATAAAGAAATAAACACGTCTGGAGAATGACTGATCCAATTCCTAGGTGAGTATAATAAATTGTTCTCTGGAGATACATTTGCCATGTTGTCAATTACAGCAAAATCGACACGGCTGGGTGTCTCATAGTTCTTAGATTTTATATTAATGCAGTAAACTGAGATGAATTCTAGCTCAGCTATCCACATATAGATGATTGAAGGACTGAATATTAAAGGAAAGCCAAAAAAGAACTTTGAACAATGGATTAGGAAATTTCATTTTGTTAAGGTCTTTTATTCCACAAGTAATGTCCTTGTCAGTCAGGAGCTGCATTGTTCTTATGATCAATTTAATAATAAAATTATAAAGTGTCAAATGCTGCTCTCTTTGAAGTTATAGAAATAGTGGCTAGACTACAAATAAAATATGGCTTTGGAATACTGTTTAGGACAATCCATTGAAATGCTAACTGTAGAGTTGTCACTTTCCAAAAAAGACATGATATGCAAATATTTTCATGTGGTTCTTCGGTTCTACAATTTTCTATGGCACTTTTACTCATCTCCCAGACTGAAGCTTGACAAAGAAAAATCTAAATAAAAATTTTATATTCTTATATTTCTGATATATTTTTCTTGTAGAAGAAGGTTGCTGTAGCAGCGCCAAGTCATGGATATTATTTTTGCAATCTAAAAGTAGGCAGTGTTTGAAATATCTGGGTCAAAACTTCTATTTTGTCTGATTTTTTTCTTCTTGTCTATTGTTTCCTTCATGTTTCACGTAAACATGGTTTCTAATTTAAAAAAAAAGTTAGGGTTTGTATAGCATTCATGTTACCATACCTTCTGTTTTTCATTTCTCATCCTTTGTAGTATTTTTGCACTGAAATCATGGCAGTGAACAAAGACTAAAGAAAAAGAGAAAAAAATTGTAAAGACTTCAGTAGTTTTACACAAAACATGCAAAACCTAAATACAGGACCCAGAGGCCCTAATATTATTCAACTTCATTGATTATGATCTCATACATACAGCAACATGATCCTTCAGAAGTATTCTACAGAGTCACATATTGATAGAACCCCATATACTTAGGATGAGGGGGAAAAAAGGTAGCTGTAATAAGTGTGAAGTAAAATGGTAGCAACTGATTCAGAGTTTCAGCTGTATGTATAAATAACAAAGTTTATATATCTTATAAGCATTCTTCATAAGCCTAGATATAGCTTTGACTTCAAACATCAATTCTGCAGCCTCCACTATAATTGCTATAAGTATTCACAAATTATGAGTATGTATAATAGTGAGTTATAGGATTCTTCACTTCAAAAAACAAAATCAAGTCATAGATACAGAGATTTGGAGAGTCACTAAGTCACTAAAAGTAACTGTCTCTCAAAAGTAAAATCTGCTTGCTCAGGAAAACCTGGTGATACTCTCGCCTTTAGTTAATCGCCTCTTATGAAGACAAAGTAATACTTTGAAGCCATGATATTTTTCCTGTGTTTCTTACCAACCTGCATTCATATGGATTAAGCAGCCATACAGTTTTTAAATTGAAGTTAAAGCAACTTGCTTCTAAGGATCATTTAAAAACTTGTCTTCCAAGAATTACCTGGCATCTCTTAGCACTGTGATATTGCTTATATTTTTCTGGTTTTTTTAGGCTTTCTTTCATGCTTTCTCCAATACTTTTTCAGTCTTTTCTTCTCAATGCTGTTTTTTTCTTTTGTAAAGCTCCCATACAGTCATACTGAAATAATCTGTAGTGCTTATATCAGCAGAATCACTATTCATATATCAGTCTGTTTGCTTAACTGACTCTTTTTTCAGTCCTTACACATCCAGATTTAATTTACTTCTTCTGCTACTTCCTCTAAAAATATGAATTTTATCCTTGTGTGCCTTATGAGCAACAGATACTGTAAATATCTACTAAACATCTATGAATTAATAAATATTTTGCTGTAATTCCGAGTGTAAAGTCATCTTGATGGGCTTTAAAATACAACTTCATTTTTCTCCAGTGTGTGCTGGGAAGAACTGAGATAAATCACCATCTTCCTATGAAATTTTTGCACATGAACTTTTTTTAGGTACATCAAAGCCTTATGATGCTTACTTCTCCAGAAAAATAAATAAAATACATTCTTTACATATTTATTTTTTATAAATTAATAAATTTCATCATCTGATACTAAAAATGTCCTTAATATAAAAAACACTGCAGTCTTGATAAAAGAAATTGGTTTTTAGAAGAAGGAGACAAGGCTTTCATGAGTAAGGAATGAGAAATGTTTCTAAACATAGGAAAAGACGTGGAAAAAATAGCAATGTAAAAAGCACAAAAGGCAGAAGATCAGAAAGACCCAGAAAAGAGCAAGTGAATGGGGTAAAAAGGCGGGGGGAAAGATCAGAAGTGGGAAAAGTGAACAACAATTTGTGGCAAAAGAAAATCAAATAAATCCTAGCTAATGAATGCAAGACAGGGAAGAAATCATGGTACAGTGGTTCTG
Organism: Onychostruthus taczanowskii; assembly: GCF_017590055.1. Lineage (NCBI taxonomy): Eukaryota > Metazoa > Chordata > Aves > Passeriformes > Passeridae > Onychostruthus > Onychostruthus taczanowskii. The sequence goes on from NW_024498795.1 coordinate 13,494,082, forward strand.
GCAGTGCACTGACACAGTTATGAACATAGAGATAAAAAGGGTCAACTAAATAATATATAGGCAGAAAAGGATACACCTAAACTTCCTTAGTCATTGCCAAGAGATTTTTCCCATATTTTTATTTATTCTACAAGTCCATGAGACCAGCTGTGGAGATTATTCCATCAATATTTCAAGTGCTGTCATATTATTTCTAGATATGTCATATTCTCTCTAGATACATCAGAACATGTAATGACAGATTCACCATTAATAGCAAAACATTTTAATTGCCTCTAATAGTAATGAACACTTCTAGTGCTAATGAACACTTCCACTGGTAATGCAGAACATTTACAGCAGAAAAAGTCTTGATGTGTGTCACACAGATATGCTGACACACCCAGAAGATCAAGCACTGGCTTTCAGAGCTAAAAATCTGAGTCCAATTTGAAATTATATACCTGAGGTTTTCCAAAACAGACGTGCAATGAAATTCCCCAATGCATGTACATGTTGATAACCTTATGCAAAAACAGGAAAGCACAAATGGATTCTGGATTCACTTTTTTGAGATTTTGGCTACAAGTCTGGCATAATGGAATGGAATAGCTTCATTTGATTTTCATGCTTTGGTGAAAATGTTGCAAAACATGAGTGTTCACAAGACAGATTTTACTCTTCTGCTCTTACTCTCCTGACACTTTTCTGCAATGATTTTGTTGTTTATGGAGAATCATATTTATGCTTATCTCAGCAATTTTATTTCTTTTTTTCAAGTACAGATGATTCATTTCCAAACTGCAAAAATTGAAGTGTCTGACACATCTGAAATATATCTTCATCCCTCATGGCCTGTAACTGCTTCTCTTTGCACGGGTTGTAATTCCCAGGCATCAAAAATCCTTCTGAAAGATAGCAGAATGTCAGAAAAATGGTACTAGAAAAATGCATCTTTTATTTCAGGGTGAGACTCTGCAAAGTGGATGTAATCAGTGAAAGCAGGAATAAACAGCAATTGAAGAAAGCAATTACGATCAGTTCTTATGCTCTTCCCCAGAAGAAAATCTGCAGATGGCAGTTCAGTGCATACCATGGAGAAATATGTATTAAAAATAGGAAAAATCTGGAAAAATCCAGATCTACATATCATGGTAGAACAGAATGATACTCAATATTCTGTATGAGACACCTGATTATCTGTGGTCTATGTTCAGTTGTATTCAACTACAAGGTATGTCACTCATGCCACAGCAATTTGATGCTCTTACTATTTATTACTTTCTATTGTCTTTCTACAATACCAGTGGTACATGAACAAAATAAGCTTCAAAAAGGAGTTTACTCTTACTTGAAAAGATGAACCAGCACTGCTACTTTCAAAGTGTTGTTTTTAAAAAATGTGTTCCTAGAGAAGGCACTTGTGTGAACAAGCTTGTGCCCTGATGGAAAAATGAATGTGGTGGTTTCACTGGAGAAATCCCCATGGTAACATGAGACTCGTCAGCTTTCTGAGAAACAGGTGATGAGGAAGGTGCAGTTGCTTATTGGCAAACTGGTCTTTGTGATTACAGAGTGCTTACAAGACCCTTGTCTTCCTCTGTGGAGCAAGCTCAAGACTTGAATAGTTCTTTTTACCTTGGCTGGTGTTAGTGTAAAGGGTCACAAGCCTGTCTGTCCTTCTCACGGTATGACTACTGCATGTAGGGTGAGAGGGAGATTGAGAAGGGCTGAAGAGCCTTGGCATCTGCAATAGGTCAAGATTGCAGCACTGCTGCCACTGGAACTGCAGATTCATCACTTGGTTTCTAAACAGAAGGGAGATGGAAGCCTATGTTAGAGTCAGAGCAACATCATGCAGTGGAATCTGCAAGATAAAATAGCAGGTTCCCTGTCTGAAGGTCTGTGCTTATCACTGATTAAGAGGACTAACAAAACCAGGCTTCTGTTTGCTGTTGGGAACATGAGTAAAAGCTACTGCCTCATTGAGCTTTCTTTGCCTGGCAGAGAAATGAGGATTTATTTCTTCTAAATTCAGATCTGGCTACTGCCACTCATGCCTCCATCATTCTGACACTGCCTTTCTACAGTGCATTTCATCTGGGCAACATTGCTTTATTTAATCAGGAGATTCAGTGAACTGCAGTGAAGGCACTTAACAATCACTTAGCATGCTGAATCTTTTCACTGTTAACTTTAAACTCACTTTCCTTATAATCCATGTCCTAGGAATATTCAAAAGGTTTAAAGCTCAGATGTTAATACTAGGAGTTTGGAATACTAATTTCATATCATATTTTAACATCAGAATTACAGATATGCTCACTTAAGTTTCATTAATATTAAGTAAAAAAGTTCATAGTCACAGGCCATGAATGATTAAATGTTGTCAGCAAAAAATTCTGAACCACTAATCACCACTTAATATATGTATGAAATCTAACGTGGAGATTTACAGTGCTTATTGTGCTTTATGCTTCTGTGAAACTGCCTTATTTCGTACTGATGGATGGAGTAAACAATGTCACCTTCATATTTCCTTGTGGATGGGCTGTATAAACAGCTTTGCTTCTTGTTTAGATTTATATGGCTTTATTCCTACACAGAATGTCATAAACTTTTCACTACTGAGCATTGTAATTAAAAAAATAGATAATTCAGTGCACTGCTTATTTCATAAGATTTTAGGAGTACCTTTAAGTGTTGGCTTCCCTTATAATGTTTTAATGTCCAAATTTAGGGTTCGTGATTTCTATACAAAAAAAAAGCACACAGCATTGGGGTTTATTAAGTCCATAAATGGAAAATTTAACAGTCAGTTTAGGAAAGGAAAGCAGATTTATCTTATCAGCATACAAGTGACATTTCTTTCCTACTGTAAACAGAATTTTTTGGCCAACTTTTAAAGCTACCAAAAATTCTAGTTAAGGGATGGTACTTTTAGAATTAAAGTATTCAGATACGAGTAGTCAAGTCTTCTTCTAGGAATAAACTATGCTTAGAAAAGATGAACACCTTTCATGCTAACATAAACACATGTCCATTAAGATTTAGCTCTGGTCTGTAGAGGCTCATTCATTCTTTATGCTGTTCTAAAATTATAGTTTAACAGAAAACTGTTAGCATGCTTATTCCCTTAGTGTGAAATGTTGATGTTCCTATGGAACTCGAAATTCCATGTATTTGTTTATTATTTTTTGGTGGCTTGAACTTCAGTCACTGTAAATTAGCACATCCCAAAAATAGCACAATTTTCATCTTGCTCCTTATTTATAGCTTGCTCATAATAACAATTTATACAATTAGAGGCTTATTTTCGCTATGACATAAAGTCATGTTTTACAAAGGTCAACACCAATTTTAGCCATGTTTCAATAAGCTGCATATATTAACTATTTCTGAGTAAAAGTCACAGATTAAAAGGTGACTTCATTGTCATTTCTAAAATTAAGACACTGTCCAAATATTTGACATCCAGCAAAAAAATAGAGCCCTCTGTGAGATCACTGCTTTCCCATGGCTTGTTGTTCAACAAGCCCAGCAAAGCAATGCCTGGGGCTATGAAGAGATTGTTGAAGATCACTCAAAAGCATGTGTAGTCCTGCTATCATCATAGAATTGTCCATTGCTTCTTAAGCAATTAAGGCAAACTTTTCAGATCAGTTTTATCTCCTTTTCTCATTAAAAGAAACATTAAAATGTAGAATTGCTAGTTATAGCTCTATCCTGAAATTTTAGCAAGTAATACAGGAATAAATATTAATGTTTCATTGATAATTCTTATGCTGAATTTCATTAGTCACTGGAACTAACTTTTCCTGATTGTTTTTTTGCTGATCTTGAATGTGACCTGTGTTGTATGACTGGCAGAGGACAAAGCAAATTTCAAAATGTCCTTCTTGGTAAATGGGAGGGCTGTGTGTTTGCTCTTTAACAGTCATCATATGTAGCTCTTCATAAGGTCTAGTCTCCTTGGGTACAAAACAGATGGCTGAAACTTAATAAAAGGGATACTATGGGGAATACAAGAATTACTTGTACGAAAACTAACTTCATGCTCCTTTATAGGGCCCAGATGAGCTATGATGTGAATGTGAACTCTGAGACTGCAGCCAGATTGGCCTCTAATCCTGGTAAAACGATAATGCCATTAAACTGGATTTTTCTTTTTTTTCTTTCCCACATCTGCCAACTTGAAAGTCTCCATTACTTCCTTTCACATATTCCCCAGATTAACAAGATTTTTTTGCCACTCGGTGCTGTTACCTTCTGTGTTTCAGGGCTGTGTTTTAGCAAAGCATAAGGAGATTCATCTCTTCAGAGGGTATTGCCACAAACAAAATGCATTACATGAATTGTCTAGGTTTGTCAAAGTCAGTCCTTTGTTTTTAGCTTTTGCCTGAGCAGTCATGAATCCCCAGTGTTTGGGGACCAGAAAATTTCGACTCTTGCACCATTTAGGAACATAACTACTTGTAGACAAATGAGTTTGAATATGAAAACTCAGTCTTTTAAAGACCAATTCTGAGCATAGACATGAATAATCTCTACCTTTCTGTTTCCATGCAGTTGTCTTGTTTACTCTCTGCAGGGCTTTGGGCCAGAACTGATGTGCTAACACAGAGATGCTGAAGATGAGCTTTGGCAGGCAGGATCCCATGCATTCTGGTAGGCAGACTCAGGCAGATTCTCACCTGAGAGCACATTTCCAGATACATTATTTGCATGGAGACCAAACAGCTTTTGTCAACAGAGGTTACATCCCAGAATACAGCAGAAGCATGAGCAGAGACCATGCTGACACCACAAGAGGCAGGCCATCATCATAAGTAATTAGCGGTATTGCATCACTTCAACTACCAGTGTGGAATGGTAAAGGTACTAGGTTGAAGCCTAATCAGAAACCAAAGATAAAACAGAAAACTAAAAGTCAGATTGTCAAACTAAAGGAAAATAGGAAGAGAACTGACTTAGTTCTGAAACTTCTGAGTCTTCTTGTCATATCAACATGCTGATTCTAAGGTTGCTAGCATGTTATAAAACACATTAGTTTATATACAGCTGTTAAAATATGTTCTAGTCACCTAAGCTATTTGTTTCTCCTGGATTTGTCTTTCAGTTGATATTTATTCAATAAAAATGCATTTTTTAAAATAACCTTTTTTTTGCCTGCTGTCATTTGGCAGCTCATTGTTTTAAAATTGCTCCTTTGGCAGATTTTGCTGTCAAATGGATTTCAGCTGAACTGCTCAGTAGTTGAACTTGTTAGCAGTAGGAACTCTATTGCATACAAACCAGCAAGACACGATTAGCAAGTGTCTGTCACAATAGGAAGCACTGTCCAAACTACACTTTTCAGTTCCCAGGCAATTTTGTGTGGTAATGTTTTTGGTGAGCTGGTGTAATTAGAAGGGGTACATTTTGAATCCAGTCCTCCAAAAATAACTCAAAACTTTCATGTGAGTGGAACTATAGGAAAGAAATGTGTAATAGTGTTACACCCTTAATACAGCAGAGACAAAAATCTTGTGTCATGAGTGGTATAATAATGTCAGTCCTAAGCATCTTTTATGGACAATCTCTTTGGTGACTGCCATCTTTGGCAAAGAGATTGAGTGATGCTATTACTGTTAAGATTGCACTGGTTTCGGTTTTGTTTTTTTGGTTTTTTTTGTTTTTTTTTTTACTATATCTAAGTTATAGTATTAATAAAAAACAATTTTATTTTTGAATTATCTTTTTTCTTTCTCCTTATCTGAGATATATGTATAGTTTAAAAATAAACAATATTTCCTTGAAATGCCTGAAAGCTATAATCTGTGGAGTACATAAGTATCATTTTAAGTAAAAAAGAGTCCTTTTTATTGTTAATTGCTATTCAGCAAAAAGTCTTTCAAGTATTCTATGTTGCATAGTAACACAGAAAGCTTATGTGGTAAAAGCAAGCTAGATTTTTATTAAGTGGAGTGTTGAAAAATAAATCGTATTTCCATGACAGAAGAACATGCTGTCACCTTTGAATTGTCCTCTGCATGTGGGCATTTACTCCAGATTCCATTTCTGTTCATCTGTACACAGCCTTTGATGAGGTCTTTTTTAGAAATTCAGCATTACAGAAGTCCATTTCTAAGACCATGTAAACTTACCTACAAATAAGATTGGTTGGGAATGACAATTTGGAAGGGAAAATTTTACCTTATGCTGATGGTTTTTCATAATTGTTTTTCAAACATATAATTTCAAAATAAGCATTGAATGTAAAGCCTCCCTAGACACAAATGCATATTCTGAAATGATAAAAGCAATTTTAGTGAAAAATAAACTTGGTTCAAGAAGAAACATAAAAAGTAATGTGGTTCTTGGGTTTTCTTTTTATTGTCATTAAGAGGACTTGTTTCATCATATGCCAGAGCTTGGTAATCTCACTTATTATGCACTTTCAAATTTTTTATTTTATGTGTTGAATTTACCTTTAATATACACCTAAAATTTTATTAACATTTAAATCACTGACTTTTATAAACTAAGTGTAATGCAATAAAATAAACTAAGTAGGAAATTAAAATTATACTGAATACAATTTGTTCTATTCACAGTTTTGTGTAGTCCATGCTAGCTTCACAGATAAGAAAAAATTAACTGTAAGAAATAGTGCAAAGATTTTAAACACATGGGAATTAAAATAAAACATGACTCTGTATGGTTTTTTTTTTCTATGTAAATAATGAGTTATTTCTACTCCTTCTTATTTCATTAAAGAATAAGAACAAAATCCCTGTATCCAGACAGCAAGAAACTTTGCAAATTTCTGACTTCATTCTTGTGACTCAGGCCTGCCTGTAGTTAATTTAAAGCTTAGTTCACTGTATACTCTGTGATAAGAATAATAATGAAAAGTTGTCAGCCCTAGGAATATCCTGGAACAAGATTAATGTTGCATTTAGAAATTGTGAAAAGTGTTTATTTCACTGAAAAGTTATACAAAAGCCTTTTGGGTGCCATTGTTTTATATGTGAGATTAGAACAAAACTAATTGAAAGTGTTTAAATCAATAACAGCTATCACACATAGATCTTCAATGATGTTCCTAAGCAGTCACTTTAGTTCCTGAGTTCACAGTTCTGGGTTATCAAGAGATGGAAAATGATAGATAGCTATAAATTATGCACAGCTTCTAAGCTTTCTTCATTCCTTTTAAAGATTTTAAAAATTTACTCATCTCTGACTTCTGGCTGCCTACAGCTTATTATTTCCTAATCCAAACCATGACTGTGCAGCAGGAGAGTAGAACATGTTCAAAGTAGTTTCCTTTGATGCACAAAGAGTTTCTTCCTCTCCTGTCCTTGTTGGCTGGGATTAAGGCTTCTGTAGGAACAAAAACAGCAGCACATGACTCCACTGCAGAGCAAGGTCCCCTCCAAAAGCAGGGAGAGCTGAACTTCTGTATGCCCTAGGTATTATTTGACAGAAATGTAGGTTGTCATTCATGAATCTGGTGTGCTGGTTATATAACAGCTTTGAAGCTTCAAACTTCTGAATTCCTAGAATTATGCATCCTGCTTAGCTCCATTATGTAAATTGATGTGAGCTTTCTTGGAGTAGTAGCCCATTTTTGTATATACATATATACACACACACACACATACACACACAGAGACACAGGGACAGTTTACATATGTGCACAATCTATATAGAGCATGTGGATTAGGTTTGCCTCTATGTATGGCATATATATACACTGCTATGAGATTTATCTGTGTATGTGTCTTGATATACAGAGATGCATAGATACAGATATACACATATAGGTAATTTATTTTCAATTGCCAACAGGTTTTTCTAATTTTCTTTATTATCTGGTAACTGTAGTGTTTTGCCTCCTCTGTTTTCTTTTCCCATGACCTCCACATTTGTGTATTCTTCTACCATCTCTTTTATCACAACTGCTCTTCTCTTGGCTCAGTTGTTTGGCAGTTGGCACTTACACCACTGGAACTCTCTTAGGCCTGGATTAAAATGGTACTATTGGCCTCAGTGTAACAGAAACTGCAGCCGAGATAAAGTGTACAGATATGGTTAAATGATGGTATCCAGAAAAGCACTTAAGTTATTATAGTCCTTTGCTATTTGCTCACTAAGCAGTATTGCTTGTCCATAAGCAGAGCTTTTGGGGAACTGGCAAGGTAAAAGCAAATGCCCATCTGAGTGATTTAAGTAATTCTATAGTTCATATGAAAACACTTTGTAAAATGGATTCATATTTTGGGAAGGAAAACAAGAAATAAATTTTCTATTTGGAAGATTCTGGATACTGTGACCCAGAACTCCTCTTCTTTATGTCTGCTGTCCAGAGCCTGTTGCTGAGAACTTCACTAGGAGTTTTTAAAAACCTGATGTTTTTCTTGATTATGTCTGTAAGTATTCTCTTTTTAACTGACTAAAAACTCTTGAAATCTTGTGTAGAGCTACTAAGGTATCACATCATAGGAGAAATTATTTTTACAGCCTGTACAATCTCCACTGCCTATTCCTGTCTGGGAAGACATGATTACTTCATTGTTTCCCAATCCTGCTTTCATTATACGAAGTGGAATCTACTTTCTAAAATGTTACTGGGTTTTTTTTTGAACCAGAGCTTTAATTAACCACACAAAAAGCTATTAGTAAACCAGGACTTTTTCCTTATTAAAGAATTATTAATCATTTATACCTTATTTTCCCCTCTGACTGTAAAAGTCCATTTTAATTATTTCACAGAATGAGTTCTTATAAATTAAGCTAGTGCATTTCTATGGTTGTGCCTCAGATGATTTCTTTGATTTTTGGTAGTGACAGGGGAAAAAAGCCCAGAAAGTGATACGCATCTCCTTTAAGTTTTCTCTGTTGACAATCTGTTAGCTTCAATTGGTTGGAAGAGTCTGCCATGGAAAATTTGTAAGTCAGTAAAGTGTTAGATAGTCCACGGGTTACAGCTATAAACTAAAAAGTTTCATATCTGCCACTTATCCTTCACAAACTCCCTGTCTCATGAGGAGTATCTGTCTTTGGAGCACAGCCAGCAACAAAAAATTGAACTCAGAAGATCACATAGCTAGATAGATCTAGCTGGAGTTAGGATGGAAATAAAATAGTTTTTCTCTCCTTTTTGTCTTTGTGCAATGTAACTATTTGAGAAGTTAAATGAATTCATAGACAGAAATCTTCCTACACTGCAGTAAAATAAGAGAGGATTAGCTGAACTACTAAGACAATAGATTGGTATGTACTCACAAGTCATTTTCTTCAAAAGCCATACCAAGTAACACATACATTCTTTATAGCATGGAATATTTTATGATCTTTCCAATGAACAAAGTTTGACTACCAGCAAACAACATAATATTTGAAGGGGGGACATGAAGGGGATTTGGAGGTGTGATTCATTATTCATTTGGCCACCTGTAGCTCTCCAAATATGATCTACCCAAATGTCATGAACTGTTACCAGTGGAGAGAGACCTGTACTTCTAGAGGGTGATTTGTTCATAATATGCATAATCTGAGTAAACCACAACAGTCCTAACAAAAATGTTATACTTCTCTTTTTTAACTATGAAGGGAGCCCAAGGTGACTAATTTGAATGATGTGCACATTTTAGCTTTCTACAATTGCAGAATATCTAAAAGTAGATCATATGAACCCCAGCTGTGAAGCCCAAAGAAAGTGGAACAGATTTAGACATAGGTTTACACACCTCCTAAGTACTCTTCAAGTACATCTCTCTCTTGATTGGTCTTTAGTTTACTGGTAGCTGGTATTTTTTCTTCCTTGACTGTTTTCTCCTGTATGTTAACAGAAGTTCAAATTGGCTTTTTGAAACCTTAGACTTGTAAACTCTTCCCTAAAAATGATCAGGTAATAGGTATCCAGACAGTTCCCAAGAATGGATAACTGACTTCCACGTTCAGGACAGCGTCTCCAAAACAGATAGAAATTTCTTAGTAAATCAATCGCTTTAGAAGCTGGGGAAGAGGTGGCAGCATAGATGACCATCTCATTTATCAGGTTTTCTGTCAGCTGATACTGGCATGATGTCACTGAGGGGTTTTTTTGAAATTATTGTATAGCATTTTTTGGCTACACGAACAGAACACAATATTTTTTACTACCTTCATTTACCCTTCACTCCTCCTACCCAGCTTCTCTTTCCTGCTAGCAGAGGTCCTGATGGAACTGAACCAGCCTTTCTTAGCTGCTGTCTTGCTGCCTTGTCTTTTTCTGGGAAAAATCTAGCTACCTTCCCATCCATGTCTTAGCCATTGCACTGTGTTTTTTATCCTCACATTGTTGTAAAATAACATGAACAAAATGAATTAAGCCTTTCCTTTTTCTTTGTTCGTAGAGAGCATGAAAGAAAAGGTCACAAAAAGTGACAGGGGCTGTGGTTTGACTCCAGTTTGGGAATGCCAATGCAGATGCACACAGGATATATGTATATATATATATATATATATATAGGTATGAACTTAACCAGAGATAATGATGTTTTACAAAAAGTACAAAAATACAAAAACTGTCCTGAAGAAAATTAGTTGGAGCTTGATTTGTTTAAATTCTGTGCATATACAAAGAATTTCTCCTTCTGTAACTGTGATTGCCTGAAAACTAGTTACTTAGTGTGCCCTGTTTGTTTCAGGCTCCTTTTAACAAGAAGGAAAAGAAACAAAGGTGTTCACAGAGTAGTTAATTCTGTTCAGAGGTATGAGGATATTGTCATCAGGGTATTGCAGGAAACTAAATAATGTAGTAGCACAACTTAAAGTTCAAAAGCAGAATATCATCTGTATGACATATTCACAAACAAACTAAACATTTTCTTCTGGAATAAAAGCACACTCACATACATAAGGTTCACACACCGAATTGAGGCATTAGTTTGAAAAAAGTGAGTTATAATCTACAATCCAGTCCTAAATGTTTATCAGCTTAAATGGAAAGCAAGTTGAAGTCCCTGTCTCAAGATCAGTCTCTCAAATAATTACTTAATAAGTTTTTTATTAGTTTAAAGAATCCCTCACATCTGCTGCTATTCTAAATCACTATTCAATATCAAGTAACCTACCACATTTTCAGAGATGGAAATATTATTGGAATTTTTGAGAATTTGCATGACCTTTAAAGCTGTTTTTTAGTCTCTGATTTTGCTGTTGATTACTGTGCACAGTGCTATCACAATACAGAAAAGCAGCTCTGCAAGCATGTAAATGAAGCATATCTCATCTCAGTTCTCCTCTTTCCTTCCAAGTGAGTGGTTCAGAGGAAGAAATTTCAAAAGAAAACAATCACCTAGCATGGTATAAAGCAGACACGCTTAATTCTGTTATTTATACCACACTATCAATCACTAATTCCTCTCTAAAATTAAATTTTAAGACTGTCCCTTATCTTTATATATTACCCATCTATCTTAAATATTGAATCATTATTTCATAAGAATCCTCATCTACATGCAAATGTTTGCAGGGTTCTGTTTGACTATCTCAGTGCAAAGATCTAGTTTCAGTTCAGATTATTAAATGTTTGTGTTTTCTTGTCTCTTAGAGTATCTCAGAATTCCAGGGAGGTTATTGACAAATACCTGGAGGTTTAACTTTGTTATAGAAAAATCTCAATCAAATGGTTTGAAGCTGCATTTAAAACATCTTTGTGCAATAGTGTCAACAGGGGACCAGTAATAATAATTTGGTGTCAGAAAATCTATAAAACACATTAAGCCAGTTTCAGTACCACTTTTTTTTTTTCTTAAGTCTTGTTACATTCAAAATTGAAGTCACATAGACAAGATCAAAACTCCAGGAACAAAGCTTACCTTGAAGGCTTTACTGATAAGAACTTATAAACAAAAGGTTTAAGATTCAGCATCCAAACTAAGCTTTACTAGTTCTGTAACACTATTGATTTCCCACAGATTCCTCAGAAATATTTAATCCAAATCCTATTTGTCCTATGAAAATGAAGTGTCAGAGTTGATCCATATTTTCAGTTTACAATATTGAGGTCCATAGGTTAATACACTAAGCAAACTGCAGACTCTGGGGGTTTTATTCACTTTGTAGGCTATGGGAAAGACAAGCATTTAATTTTTTTCCATCACATGGTTTTGCAGCAGAAGTATTTGTCCTGCATTGAATCTAAATATGCGGTTCTGCATTGCAGTAATATTCAATATCCTTTTCAAGTTGCATTCTGTTTCTGAGATAAAAGCTTAGGCTGTGATATGTGAATTTTCATTTCACTGCTTGACTTCAGGATTCTGAAGGGATGGAAAAAAGTAAAACACCAATTTCTCTAACTTTTTGTTTGGGTTTTTTCAGTTGTCATCATAGTAGATTATAAAGAAATGCTCTTTTTTGAGAGAAAGCCCAGAGAAAAATGAATATTTAAAGGTACAATTCCAAAATAAAAAATTATTTGGGATTTAATGCCAATTAATTTTATTGGATAATTCTTCTTTTATCTAGCTTAAAGCAAGATGTACATTATCCCACTTCCTGCTAAGATCATTTATAAACGATTAACGGTTATATTTGCTTTTCCATCAGAAAGAGAAGAGACAGTCATTGCATAGATCTTTCTCTAGACACTGATATATTATTTAATTACATATAGTTCATGATTTTGTACAGGATCTGCAGAGTTTTGATGGGAAACTAGAATAATTGCACAGTAATTGTTCAATGGTTATATTTTTCTAAATCACATCTTACTGATTATTTAAATTTGCTGTATAGGCAGGTTAGCTGTGACACAAACATTTGCACAACTTTAACCTTCTTATGATCCACCAAGATATTGCCTAACAAGAAATATTTATTGTTTTCTGTGGGGATTTATGTAGATAGTTTATTATTTTTTTTTTTACTCATACCGATAAGACCTGATTAGAGGATCTGTAAAGGTCATGCCCCAGCAAGTTAATTTGGTACCTATATGTCCTCTTGTCTTGACTATGACTCGCTGTGACAGAAAGTGATTACACTGAATTAAAAATATCTTCTTCAAAACAGGCCATTATTTATTCATTTAAAATTAAATAGTGTGCAAAGTAATGAATAAAACCAATAAAGGGCCATGTGTTGGTTTTTTTCTCTACTACCTCCATCAGCTTTCCAGACTTGCCTGTTCACCAGTGGCTGAGGGAAATTTTCTGTTCCAAACCCCGCTAGAAGGTATCATTGCCCTATGTCATTATTTTCTGATTCACTATGCATATCCAAGACCGCTACCCTTTTCAAAACACATACTTAAGGGACAGGCATGTTTTGAGTCTGTATGTAAGTTGAGAAATACACTTTTTGCCAGACTTTGCATTACCAGGCAGTCAGCAGTCAGTAGTCAATAGATTTCAGAAAAAAAATTTTCCTTCACCTGTGTGAAACTATTTTTACTTTGCTTCTGCTTTATTTCCTGCAGAATTTCTTTCTTTGTCCTTGTATTTTGATTTATCACCATGCACATAGTCAGGGTAATACCTGATAGGTAAACTGAGGTTCAGAATTTATTTTTAAATTAATATCCATACACATCTATTTTCTCCAAAAGAAGTTGATGGATGACAGTTATGTTTGTGTAATCATATAGTAGGCATAAAAGGATAATGAAAAACTTTTTCTAAGAATATGATGAGTCAGTGTTTTCTATCAAAGAAAATTTGTAATGATCTGCAGTTCAGCAAAAGTAGTTTATATTGTCTTTCAGACTCACAAAGGGCTTTTCCACTTCCTTCAAAATTTTTTCTTGATTTTGGGCCAATCCAAACTACCAAAAATGAAGGAAGGATGCAAATAGACATGACAGAGTGTTTGTAAAACAGGAACACATAAAGACAAAGCTAGGAAGGTACACAGAAAGGAGGTAATGAACACAAAGGCTATCAACAGTCATTATGAAAATTGCTTTGTTTTTTGCAGGAGGGGCATGGCTGAAATGGGACTGTAAAATGTTCTTTGGAAGTGAGACAGGACAGAATTTAATGGATTTCAGGACCCACCCTTGTAGGAGTTCAGTTATTTGAGGTGAGGCATGACCATGGGATACAAAAAATGTACGTGGTGTGTGTCGTTCAGCTTCAGACTCCAAGAGCAGATCTTAAACATACGCAGGGCCAGCTCCATTAAGTGAGGTGAAAAATTGGGAGAAAGAATGGAAAAATCAATCTTCCTGTTCATGCACTGGGAAGGGAATGTGAAGAAGCAAAGGAGGGACAGTATGGAAAGCTGTTTATAGATTAAACTGGTGAACAGTAGTGGCAGTGTCTTTTGACCAAGATGCAAAGGACAAAGCACACCTGCCAAGTGTCTTGGGAGGAAAAAATTAAAATAAGAAATTTAGTTTTTTTGGTCAGAAGGAACGTGATATCAACAGAGCTTACTCATGTAAAAAACAACCTGAAAGTAATCTTTTATATTGTATCTAATGTATGACTTCCCATGCAAAGGAGCCCTCAGAAATTAACATTTTTACTAGACTTCCTCCAAAGTAGATATTTTCTTTGACAAATAGAAATGCAATAGAACAGCGTAATTTCCAGAGTACATGTCCTTTACCTAAAAGCAAAGCTTCTGTCCTTCTATGCTTAATGACAAAAGTGTTGCCTGACTATGCGTATAATAATCTTTTATTTTTTTTTTACAGAGAACCCACTTTGGCTAAAGAGCAATTTTTAGGAAGATCTGCCAGCATTGCTTTTTCTGGTTTTATTTGCTTGGGATCTTTTTCATATGAAAGAGAACATTAGCACATAGTGCACTAGCATGTAAATCCAAGGCTTACATTCCTTGTATGTAAGTGTTGATGTTTCAATTAGCAATAAACCACAAACTGTTGTCATAGACTGCAACCATCTGGTGGACTATTAAAAAGAAGAAATGAACATCCTATAAATACAGAACTTCCTAAAGAATAATTTTCTGGTGTAGAAATGCTCACAGTTTCAAGTCTACCTCTTTCATTTATTTTTTGTAAATAGATAAAGCAAGTAAATGAGATAATAAAAATGTAACAGGAAATGCAATATCAGATGTGACCCTTGAGGTCTGAGAATACAGGTAGACCTCAGGTAGTGCTCAGATTGGAAACAAAAGGAACAAGTGTATTCCAGAGATAAATGTTGTTGCACAGACTCCATCTCTTCTTATAATAAAATGACACTTTATGAATATCAGGTATAGATAGCAGGGTTATGGTTGCTGCCTACTACTGAAGCAGGCTGAAAGTACTTGCATGGATACACTACTTCTAATCCCTTGGAATTCATGATCTGAATTTCATCTCAAAGTATTCAGAGAAGCAGTTGATCATTAGGGTTTCAGCTTAAGAGTAAACATAAGTAAACATAGTGTTAATTGTTAACCTCGTAAAGCCTATGAAAGAATTGTCTAGATCAGCTGTAAACTCTCAGTGGAGTTTAGAAAAAACTTCTATTCTTTTGCTGGGAATAACATAGGTACAGTTAACCCTCCCTTCATCCAAGGATGAACTAGATGAGTTTTCAAGTGCTTTGCAGATTCTGTGGTTTTAGAGTGTTCTTCTGATGGACTGATATAGGAAAGATAATGCAAGTTAAAATCCAGTTCAAATTAAAAAGGCACAAAAAAGGCTAGAAACATTATCTAAGTTATGTCTCAAGAAATAAACATAACACAGAAAAGATCAAAGCAAACCAGTGCCTTCTATTTCATCTGTATCACCTTATTTTTCTTTATCTTATCACATCAGCAGATATCCCATTATGTTGTTGCAATACTTCTATAAATGCACAACTTTGCTGTGTTTCCCTTCTACTTTTATCAAAAGTACTTTAACACAAGAATCCTGTATTCTTTTTTATCTCTAAAATACATCTCCAAAAATAAGCCAGGAATACTTTAATATTTTTCTCAGGAAAAAAAAATAAGAAGCTGTTGATTTGAACTGACATCTTCTATGATGGCTCACCTAATTTAATTTGTTTAATATGGTGCAGAAGGGAGCCAGTATGATCAGAAGCATCACATCAGCATGATGTGGAAGGCTTTTTATGATCTTCTCTCAAGGTTAGTCAACAGCTAACTGAAGCACTATATCTGCAGCCATAGGAAAAAGAAGTAGGTTCTATAACTGGTAAATACATTTACTTTCTTTAAAATCTAAGCTTCATTTATGTTTGCATAGAACTATTTCAGAAAAAGAGAAGCCATCAAGTCAGTGGAGTACGTGTCAAAAAGTAAAGATTTATTGCTAGTTACTCCAAGACACATTGTCTTGTCAGAAATCTTGAACTTTATGATGTGAATGTTAATTGAAATATTTTATTTTTATTCCATTTCTTCACCATTGGTTAAGTTTCTCATGTTGCAGATGTTCCTTAACTGGAATCAAGCAAGTCAACAAATATGACTTCAATTTTGTTCAACCATTGTTTCTTTGTGCAGCATAATTTATATTTTGAATATGGTAATACCCATGCCTCTGCCACTTCCCCAGCCTTGAATGATCACTTGAAGGTTCAGTCCCTTAATCCATGAATTGTGTATCAGGAAGAAAACACTACAGGATTATATAAATAAATGCATGCAACAAAGAAGATATAGGAATAAAATCTATTTTTTGTTTTCAGTTCAGCTTCTACTCAATTAAAACAAGACTATAAAATAAATTATTTAAATAAAAAATAAAAAGGGAAATTGGTAAAATGTTTGGGATAACACCAATGGAACCTAGTTTCTAATATCCAACAGTCAGTTTTTTGTTTTGTCTGGGAAGCTGAACTGCATGCAAATCTTTAATAATAGCCATCTTCAAAAGAAAGATCTTCATTTATGCATCTGCAGTAACAATACAATAGCTGTTCTGGAGTTCTTTTAACAATAGCTTCATTCAGTGATCTGTGTGTTTTTTCTAATTAATTATTTAAATATTCTGTCAGATGCTGCAGTTAAGTCTTAATCATTTTGTAAATGGAGGAATAGAAGGAGAGTTTAAGTGACGCTATCACATCAGAATGCACTAGTGGTATGATCACAGAGAGGAAAGTCATGGCTGTATGTCCAGGCAGGTTTTATGACATCAGTGCCTGTAATAGTAAACCCCGGAGGAACTTTTTGATTCTTTCATTCAAATATGGGACTCATTTAATGCCGCAAGGAGGAAACACAATACAGCCATGCTTAATGTTTCAAAACCACTATAAGTTCTTGTGACATTACAGAATTATATATGTACTGACACTGATTTAAGCCTGCAGGTGTGTCCTGGGACCTAAGACCTTTCTGATTCTTTTAAACTGGCACAATTCATTTCAAGAGAAAAAGGATAACTCTTGAAAATATTACACAACATATGATATACAGAAGCACTCCTGGGTCAAGTTCTCTGCTCTGTTGTTGTAGAGTTGATGTTTCATCTTTAAACCTCAATTTTCTGAAGTCCGAGTCCTCTCATGCATCATAAACCTTCCCAATTCATAATAAGTTGTATCATTAAATGTATTGGTAGAAGTACCTATTAATTTTATACATATCAATGTGTCACTTAAGACTATCAAACCAATTGATACCAAATACCTCTCAGAGAAAGAGGGCCACAATCTCTATCCCAGAATTCTGCAGTCTAACTAGATAAAGCAAAGAAAGTACTACAGAGAAAATACAGCTGAAAATGGAAAGGTTCATGAAATAATGTAGTGGCAGTAAGAAAAACACTCTAAGATTTCTGCTTCCAGTCTTCTGAGCATCTCACCTATTTTCTAAATAGTTCTTCCATTTCTTTTCAAATTTCAGCAGGAGATTATAATTTATATTCAGATCTGGTATATGTAAGTAGAATATTACTGATTTGTAAATAAGCAGTACTTACTTTTACATTTGTAAAAATGCAGTACTTCCCAAAATTTGATTGGAACAATATTCTCACAAGTTCCTTTATTTTTTCTGAGATGCTCATACAGCTATCAGAATCTGTACTGGTAGTGAACAATGCAAACAAAAGAGAGCTATAATTGTTTGTCCCAAATAACAGTAAAAGATCTATATCACATCCTGTTTGAGTGCTGCAGTATCTAACACCACAACCATTGCTGAAAGAGTGGTGTTATCTTCAGAATTATCATTGTTCTCAAGAAATAGGAGGTAAAAAACAAGTCTGTAAGAATAAAAATGTTTAATTAAGTGCAAGAAAAATCTTGTGAATGACAAAATTCTCAACTCACAAAAGAAGAAAGGTATATTCATCATTTTGCTTCATAAAACTCATGAAAGCCATTATTAGGGGTTTAGAAATACAGAACCAGATTCAGCCTTTACATTAGAAAGCATTTACACCAAGACTACTGTTGTAAGGAAGGAAAACTTTTCAAAAAATTGTTGTGTTCAGCTTTTGCAGTGGTCTTTTTACATATCTATATACCATCAACATTTAGAAACAACCTCCATGTCTTTATTTTTATGAATATGTTGCAAAGTTATGAAAATATTAGATCCCTTTGCACTACATAAATGGTACAAAGAAGTAACTGGCATTGTATGATGTTGTGGTAATGTGGTGACCCTTAAGAAACCAAACCCAAACTACCACATAACTATGCCATGACATTATTATGTTATCTTCATTACTGTCTTTGATTAGGACTTGGTCTGGTCCTTTGCCTCTTTCATTTGCAGTAAAACACTAGGTCAAAGGAGAAACATTTCCTATTAATCCACATATTTATGGATCGATTGGAAATGTGTGGGTCATGGGACAGAGGTCACAGAGGTTAGAAAAAATGTTTCTGCCTTCTGTGTGCCTGGGGAAGAGAGGAATGGTTTCCCTCAGTCCCAGAGCTGCCTCAGACTCCATCCTCCAAAACAAGGAAAGTTCCGTTCCAATTGCTGTTTTCTTAGGACTTTAATGAAAGTTTGTGTGTTGTTTTTAATGTGTTCACCTGAAGCTGGCCATGTTTAGAACATTCTGTCCAAGGATAAGTCCCAAGACCTCCTTGAACTCCCATCAGTCAGCTAGGTAGCAGGCAGTAATAAGGAAAAAAACCCACATTCCTACCTGTTCTTCCCAAAATGCTACTCACTGCTTGTCCAGTGCTTGAAAGCATGGGAAATCTTTATGTTGCTGAGACATTTAAATGCATTTTTAAGAGAAAAGTTTCATATTCATTACCCACCAAAGAAGCTTAAAAAATTAGAGGTGTTATTTTGAAATATTGAGCATGATTTCCTAAAGTCACAGTAGTATGCTGACGTCTCAAAAGAAGACTGAGGACATCAGCACTGGGGATGAACATTTTTACCAAGAAATGACATTTAAGTAATGTGTGAAGAAAGTTATAATCTAAGTTTATGAAAAAGCTTTCCTCTTTTCTCCAAACCTTTTGATCCTTTTCCCAGTCAGTATTGAGGTTGCTTTCTAATAATAATTTAAAACTGTATAGTGTTGGTTTATTCGCTATTTTATAGCAAGCTTGCTTAAATTCTCAGTTTGATAATGTTATATGGTATTTGATTTTCTCAGACACAAGAAATGGAAAGATATTTCTTATATGTATGATTCCCATATTTCCTATACTTTCTCCTTTTTAAAAGGAACCTCCTTTTATGCTTTTATTGTTTACTTCTTGCTTGTTTCCTCTTCTTTTGTCTTCCTAAATATTTTTTCTTATATGTCAGTCCCTTGACTCTGTTACTCTTTCTATTTGAAGTCAAAACCATCAGGATTCCTCCTTCTTCATCCCACTCATTTCTGATTTTGACCTTATGTTTAATTCAAAATATATTGAGTCTTTCATGAGCAGATATGAGATCTAGTCTGGGTTAGTCAACACACATCTAGATCACAGATGCTGCACATAACAGTGTGAGCAAGGCTCCAGGTCATGCACCCTCACAGCGTGCTAATGAATTGAGGTTCTGTTATGCTGATATGAGACCAGTTAAGAGTGCTAATAAACCCTGAGTTCTACAGCAAATAGTGTTTTTTTTCTTGTCCTGAAATATAAACTATTGTATAATTCTGCACCCCCCCCCCACCCCCCCAGACACAGAAGAAATTCAGTAGTTGAGGATGTTCCTGTTGCACCCTCTTGACCTTGGCTAGAGCCTGAAGAACAACACAGAAATTTGGGGTGTGACAGAAAGGCATCACAAAGCAAATCCTAGAGATTGTCACCGCTGCATGAAAGAATTCAAATGGTTTGTCAGGAGGGCCCAAATATGTCTCCAGGGCTACCTTTTTCTAGAGCTGAAGCTTTTTACTCAGGACGCAGGAGTCCTCTTCTAAACTCAAACCTGCAGAACTCCTTTCTGAGAGATCAGTCTTTTAAGGCACACCAAGCAGGAACAGCATTTCCCAAATTTTATGTGAACACATCATCTGTGAGAGGCTGGTGTTAAAACCAACATAAGTGATTGAAGGCAGTGTCCTCACCTGACACTGTAAACCAGAGTGGACTGGGTGGTTCTTTCTACCCTGGCCACTGAAGCTGGAACACTCAAGAGAAATAAAGAATTTCAGGTAAAAAAGATAAACATTAATAATTATATACCCCCAGTGGTGAGAGTACCTATTTGCAAACAGGCAGATGAGAGTTCCAGACCTGTTTTTACTTCATTCTTAATTTTAATGCAGAGAACCCAAACTAATACATGCAGAAACATCCCTAAAGTTAGAACCAGAATATCAGCCTCCCAGCAGATATAAAAGCCATAATCTTTCCATGCCATCTCTCTCATTTTGAATAATTTGTAACATAGCACCATCACTTCTAGGCAGACAAAGTTTTCCACTATCTACTTCCTTCAAACGTTTTGTTTGGTAAATCCTCCCAGAAAATCAGCTGAGTTTCAAATACTTCAGGCAGAAGGAGGGCACAGGTCTGGCTTGCCCTTAGTAAATGGAATAACTCCTTTTCTGAACAACAACCACAAGCGCTTTTTTTTCACATCATTGTGCCATCCACTTAACATATTTTAGAAACATCTAGGTATAAAATAATACACACCAGATAAAATTTAATCAAAAATTGAGGCAGAAGAAATGCCGTATTCTTTGTTCCTTCAAGAAATTCAATGGCAGAAGGCGGCAAGCTGCTGAACATGACATACCCCTCCAAATGCACATCAGCAGAGCACCTTGAAAACCCAGATTTGAGTAGTGATGTAAATGCAACTGATCAGCAGGAAGACTGCATTTCATAGTTTTAATCCTAAATTGTGCCTGCATCTTTCTGTAGACAAACAAGTCTCTCAATGCAGCTGTCTGTAACTCAATATATTAAATATTTCTTGTAAGAAGTGAAGCTGGATAAATATATTCTCCGGCAACAGCTGGGCGCCAAGAGATTAGAATTGGCATGCATGGGAATACATGCATTCCTTCAGAGCCATTGACAGAAAGCAGCTGGCAGCAGGACTATCCTGGCTGTTGCCCTGGCAGGCAGGTGGCTTTGCTTGGCTGACCAGCTCCCAGCCTGTCCCTCTGGGCAGCCAGGGAGACAACCAGTGTGTTAGCTTGCCAGCTTCTTGGCTGTCTGAGTGGCAGATGGGATTGCAAGCTGCCTGGCTGGCTGCCTGCCTAGCCCTACTTCTGCCTGATGGCTGATTTACCTGCTGCCCAGCTCCCCAGATGCCTGGCAGGCTGCCTGCCCAGTTTGCCTGATCATGGGTGAGGTTATGGGCCCTAAATAGTTTGTTCTGCAAAGCAGGAGACTGCAGTGTTGGTGTTTTGTTCTCATCCAATCTGGAATGTCCCACGAAGCAGAAATTCCCATCCCAGCAAGATTTAGTAATCAGTTTACAACATTTATCCATGTATTCTGTACATGGCAATTTAGACTTCTTAAGACTGAAGAAACACCTCACTGGAAATGCTTGCATAATATGTGCCAGACTTGCTTCAACTTCTCAGATTGCTTTGTACAGATTTTCTCTAGCAAAGTCAGAAAAGATTTTTAGACAGTCTTGTAATGTCATATTAATCACTGGCTCTATTTCTATTGAATTAAGCTACAGCCCAAACCATAAAGTACTAATAAACTGTAATATAGACTCATGAAAAATCATAATGATGATGGTACTGGATATGTGGCCAATATATGTGCCAAGTGGATTGGACCTTTCCTTACTTACAAAAAATAAAGATATAAATTTCTATTTGTCATAAAGATGGCAGGAGTCTGCCTTTTCTCAGAATACCTTACCTTTAATATTCCAATTTCATTTTAATCACGCTGTCCTAAAGATTTCACTCTGCTTAAATAATGAAAAAAGGTGTTATAAAAATTGCATGAAATCAGCTTGCCCCAGGACAGGTTCTGTTGGATGTAATTACATATGCTTCAACAACTGGAGCAATGTGTTGTGAGAAAGGCTTTTAAGGTGACGGAAGTTAATTGTACAGGTTTTAAGGTAAAAAGGGAGTGGAGAACAATGACCAGCACACTGACAAGAAGCTGTTCAATTTCTTAAAGTTCAAGATAGTAAAAAACATTATTAAATTATAAATGGACAAAAAAAGTAGTGGTAAATAGGTGATACCCTTTATCATATAAGGGAAATAAAAGCAGACTTTAACCTGGTAGAAAGTATTGTACTCTGAAAAAGACTGTCAGATACAAAGTTCTTTATACATACCTACATATAAAATAGGACAGTTGCCTATAAAAGAGGCTGTGATATTTCCCTGGTGACACTGCTTTAGAAGGCAGTACAACAAGAAATACAATTTTTTTTTTTCTGTGATATTGGTAATGACAATACCTCAGAATTGAAGTCTGACGCTAAGGAAAACATTTAGACTTCTCTTTCCCAGCTGGAATACACACAATTTTTTTAAAGGACTCTCTGGGGATCATTTCTTGAACTGTAAACTTGTTTTTCTAAAATGTGCCAGATAGTCATAAAGAAAACAAAAGGACTATGCATGCCTGTAAGGGCTTCATTAAAATTAATAAATAAATATATCAGAGGCCCTATAAATGTCCTCATCAGTTTATACTGTGCATATGATATAGCAGTTCTTTCAAACACAGTGTATAGTATAGTGTTATACTTGGTGTGTAGCTAATCTTGTTCCTGATAAATATAATTTTCACTTCATATTGACTTCCAGCTATTTGGGTATCAGGTTTCCCATTATGCAAGAGTCACTAGAAGCACAGTAGGTTGTTTTATTAACCATGATTTCTTGAGTTACAGCCCTTGTTCAAGAATATTGCTACCAGTACATTAATTGCTACTAATAAATTAATTATATTGCATTGAAATACTTAATAAAATAGAGGCACACTCAAGGAGTGAAGGATTATTGTTGAATTTTAATGTTAGATTCAAATACATCAGCTTTACAACTTACTCTTTCCTGCTGTATGGCCACTTGATTTTGATGAGCTGGAAGCATGCATAAGTCCTACAGACTGCTTAAAAAGACAGCTATATTTCACATGAGAGAATGCAAAGAACAATATGCCTTTCACCCACAAATCTAGCTGACAGTACTTGGAAAATCTTTACTTTATTTCTTACAAAAGGTTCTCAACTCTTAGCTCTTCTCCTCTTCTTGATTGGCTGGACCTCTGGCTTCTCCATGACTTGATTTTTTTTTTTTTTTTTTTTTTTTTAACGTCTAGTCTGTTCTTTCTTCTAGTTTAAGTTTTATCCTGTTTCTCATTAGTGATATTGCTGTAAATAAATCTTATAATCTGATTTCCTCATTAAGGTACACAGCATATATTGGTCTAGTGCCTAAGAGTTTCTGAGGCAGAGTTAAGGTATTAATGCCCAAATCCTGAAATACAGTGCTCCTACATAGGGCCAGCACCATGCCTTTAGTTGGGCCAGAACGTCAGAGCTGAGCTGAGACAAAACCCCCAGAGTCCCGTGGCTGGTGGGCACTGGAAAGGAAGGTTTTGTTACAATACTGAATTTTGGTTTTAAAATTCTTTTTATGTCATCTTTTAGGAATATAAAGTCACTTAAAGATGCTCCTCCAAATAAATAACTGGGTGTAGATTTTCAAAGATGGGCTTCTTCCCCTCCTTTCATAGCTTGAGCCTGAAATTCTTTCCACATAACTGAATGCCCAATGGTTATATTTTTCATTTGTTTAAATTGTAGTTCCTCTCCCATCCTTGTCTTGGCAAGATGAGTGATTTGTATTCCAAAAAGTTCCCATATACTGTGTGTTATCAAAGTTAATAAAATATCAAAATGTTGAAAAATTTAGTATATCCAGAGGCTGAAGGGGCAAGAAAAAGGTGGTTGATATTTTTGCTAAAGCTTGCAATCAAGTCAGTAAAACAACTTTTAAAGAATAAAGGATCCAATCTTAGAAAGTCTACTTCCTTTTTATTAGGATTAACAACTCCATGGAGTTCTGCTGCCGATGGATTCAGTTTTGTAAAATTCTTATAAAAATGCTTTACTCCTAGACTCAACTTGGGTATAAATAACATCCTGGAAAACATCCTCTCCAAGTATATGAAAGATAAAAATATCAGTTTGGTGCCCCTGCAAACTACCTTACAGATTCACAAGGTGCTCATGAGTTTTGCATTTTTCAATTTTTTCCATGACTTTGGAGAATGTTCATGTTAAAAAGGAGACTACTTGGGTGAAAAGCTGCAGTTCCAACAGTGGCAAAAGGGTAAGGAAGAAGGGCTGACTATGATACAGTGATACAGCAATCATACCTAGAGATCTTGATTAAGCTATGCCTCAATAAAGTGGATTCATGGCCACAATTTCTGAGTCACGTTTTCAGTATTTATGAGTGTGTTTCTATATAGCATGTCCAGCTTATTTGCATCTTCTTCATTACTGTCATATCACTCCATGGGCTTACTTTTCTCTATTAAGAGAATATCCTCCCCTAAAGAAATACAATTTTTCATGAACCTTTGGCTAACATAATAATTTACTGGTTCACTGAGCCTACTCTTTTCTTGCTGACTTTTAGTTGAACCACAGGAAGCAGTATGGGAATAGAAAAGTCACTAAAAAATGAAAAATAACAGAGTTAGAAGTTGTAACAAAATACATTTTATAAATCATTGATGCTTATTATGACAGCACAGTAAGTCACACTTATGTGACTTACTATGTTGGTGTGGGGCTATACAAAAACACAAGGACACAGTGATGTTTTTTCTCTTCACTGAATGAAAGGCAAAAATGAACACACCACCCTTTAGGCAAAATGTCCCTAATAAACACAATGTTGGCATTAAAATATGACAGAATGACAGGCACAACGAGAAAGAAAACTTGAATCATTCTTACCACATGAGACGTGTTGAAGGTAATGTATGAATAATCCAGAGAAGGTTATGCTAGATAAAACAACTTAATTCATCTTTGTCAGTTTTTGTCTAACATGCATATTGATTCAGTTCAACCTTTTAGATGTTGGTATTTGAATCCATTGGAAACCAGCTAGATCACTTGGGTCTATTAAAGGTGCAGGGATTTTCTGTAATTTGTTGAATACACACTTTTCTACCTATTAAGCTGATTCAGTACATGACTTATGCTTCTTACAGAACTCATGCATGAATATTTTGTTAAAAGTTTTCCATATTTTAACCTAAATTTTTGAAAAATATTTACTTACCAGAATCTCCTATGTTTTAATGTTTGTTTCATTTTGTTTTGTTTTGAAATGCATCTGTAAGATGCATCTGTAAGATGTAGCTTGGTAACCTTTTCTTTTAAACTAGAGAAAATAATGCATGTGAAAATCCCATGAGCAAGCTATCTCCAAAATGTAACACACTGTTACGTACACCTTTGTAACACTGTGCTACCAATTTTATTTCAATTTAGTGTCAGATGCTGAGATGTTCTATGTACTGAAATAAGCAACACAGAGAAAATAAAGGTGCAGAGAGTGTGCCCAGCCTGTGGATAGTCTTAGTAATCAGAACCAGCTTTTGAAAGCCCATATTAGTTTAATCTGCACTTTAAGCAAAACACAATGTCCAGTCATGTCAAATGGTTGCTGTTTCTCCACAAGCCCATGTGGAATCGCATTATTGTCCAGTTATCTGGCAAAGAATCATCACAGTACCTCTTCAGTTACATGTCTAGCTGAGAAATACAGCTATAAATAAATAAAAACTCTCCTAATTCAGACAAAAAGGGTTCCCTTTCAGCATAAGGAAAAGCGAGGAAACAAGAAACAAGAAACAAGAGTAGCTATTCAGTGAAGTCACATATATGCTCTTGTTAGTGATAACTTTGTATTTACCAACACTGAAATCTTAACCAAAACATCATATCCCTTTTTTTTCTTCTTTTTTTTTTAAAAAAAGAACTATGTTTAAGTGTTTATATTTTGATTCATCATGAGTAAATTTCTTCAGCCAGTAATTTAGTTACTTTATCACCTAAAAAGCACTAGCAGCATCTCAAAGCCATTAAGCTGTTCTGTATCTCTCTCTCTCAGTCTCAATTTATACTGAAGGAATGCCAACTGGACCAGCTTTGAAGGGGAAGACTGATCAAGTACCATCTGATAGTTTGCTGTCCCAAACTGTGCTAATACTTTTGCGTATTCTTTATGACACTCAGGAAGAAATAGATCATATGAAGTTCAGTATCCCAGTGTTAAAGAAAAAAAAAATCAATTTTTTTTTTTTTTTTACTAAACAAGGAAATGTTAATCAGTCCTAATAGTATTCAAAAAAAAAAAAAGTATTTTGTTTCAAGAATCTCTAACATATTTATCATCTGTAAAACGGTGACCTTTTTATTTCTCCCTTGAGGCAGAAAATAAAAAAGAGTATTAGAAAAACAACATCCTTTGAGAAGTTTACCTCTGCACAATTTTTCTTCACTTTAAACAAAATTATCTTTGCTCTACCTCCTTTATACCTACCTATATCTTACTTAGTCAGCAAGTTGTAATAAAACAAATTAAACCAGACAAGAGTTTCGTTGTAAGATATAGGTAGGTATAAAGCAAGTTGTAATAAAACAAATTAAACCAGACAAGAGTTTCTTACTTCCCCTTATCTCATGGCAATGAGATAAAAAAACCTTAAACCTGTACCCTGACAAACATTTTATTTAAACCTTCCTCTATTCTCATTTTTTCATTCTACCATATGAATAAATAGTGCTAGTCCTTAAGATGGGTTTTATCCATATTATAGACAAAATTATATACAACATACAACACTTCTCTTTCTGTTTCATGGTTTCAGGTTTTCTTCCTCCGTTCTTCAGTCCCATGTTCAGAAAGTGAGATAGATTGCTAAATAGTTTTCTCCAGGTCTTTCATAAACCTCTTTCTTAACTTTTGTTACAAAAGGCTTTTCCAATTTAGAGTATGCTACAAAATTTGCACTCTTTTGACAACATTTCTTTAGTGTGAGAGCTGTTGAGAAGTCAAGAGTATATGCCTGGAAAGCATCCACTGAATAAAACTAGTCCAAACATCAGTGTCTTCAGTTTCAGCAGAAGCCCTTTCCTAGCCCTGAGAAGCTGTACAAGTTGAAACCAATACCATTAGCTTTCACAGCATCAGCATTTTGTGGCAACCACCTCTTTCACAGCTGTCATTAGTGACAATAAGTACAGAATGAGTTCTTAAAGTGGCTGGGGGGAAGAATTAGCAGTAGGTAGATCTATAGAAGTTAGAGCTGTCCCAGCTCTAAAAATAAAGAAATTCCGAAAACTTGGCTAAGCCCTTAAAGCATTTTAGAACTATTCCAGCAAAGGCATACTTACCTAGGGGTAAGCCAATTGCTGTCTTCAATTCACACAAAGCTTCTTCTCCCATGTTTTAAAAGAAGCAGCCTGTATATTTGCATCAGCTCCCTTTATGCAGTCAGCTCTGGGCCTCACCTCTTCATTTCTGTGTCCATAATTTCTAATGCCGTAGTATGGGAGCCACATCAGCCCTTAAGAAAGAAAATAATACCTAAGTGTGACAATGTCTATGTGGCAAACCATCTATGTACTTTTGCATTTCCATGGCCTGACTTCCTTTAGAACAGTTAGATTTTGTTCAGCATGAGGAAGGTCTGGGGATGCTCCGGTGCTTCTGTAGGCAGTATTGGCATGGGGCAGGTACAGCCTGTGCTCCCTGTCACAATGGAAAATGCTGCTGTATTCAGGCTCCAACACTATTTGTTTTGGCAGTAAGGATGGTTTTCACCTGTGGAATCACCTCTGTTTTCATTGAGACATTTATCTTCAATACAGCTCAGATAACCTTCTCAAACTATTGAAAGTAGGTGTAAATCTATGAGTGTTGTGGCATAAGAATGATTGAAAATCATTTAATTATGGTATTTGAAACAGTCTCCACAGCAAAAGCCTCCTTGCAATCAGCACAGTAGAAATACCTTCTTCTGAAATTAGTATCCTTAAATGCAGGATATAAAAATCAGTGTCAAGCAACTATTAATATGGAACCTTATATCACTAAGCCTGCTCTGCTGCACCAGAGAAATCAGGAATTTCTTATGAGGAAAGACAAAGTTATGAAACAGAGTACTTGGTCTTGGGTTATACTGATCTTCAGTAGCCTCAGGTAGTTTTCGTCAGACCTTTGACCTTGACCTTACAATCAATTCACTGCTTCTAAGTTTTTCAGGACCAAACATTTCATCCATAACCCAAAGAGTCTCATTTTGAGGGTAAAATAGCATCCTTTGTGATAGAGCTAGAGTACTAATACAGTTTCTACACATATCCACATCAGTCTGTAAAATAAATATTATTTGACAGCATCAGGGTTTTTTGTATTTAATATTGGCCTTTCAATTTTACCTTTTTCCTTATGTTTTGGAAATTATCACTGACATACCAAAAGGCTGTATCATTTATTATTAGAAAGAGAGTGTAATTTAGAATCAGAAACTTGGAAAATTTTCTGTTCAAGTAGGAGTAGCTTACAACAGTGAACTAATTTTCCCAGTATGGATTGCAGATCAGTGATAACCAAGGAAGGAATTAGTTATAAAGACAGGTAAGCTATGTTTTCATGTGAAGCTTAATCAGTCTAAGATATCATTGCCATCCAAACAGAGGTGTCCCCTTCTCCACATGTATTTTAGCTCCATTTTCACAGTTCCTCTCCTCCTTTTCACCAACTCCAGGACTCAGTAAATCTTTCCTGAAGCTCATCCAATTCATAGTGCAGAAAAAAACCTTCATTTTTGTTTCTCTGTTTGCTTTTTCTGTACTGTCTTTTTGCAAGGTAAGTGGATTGGATTAGCTCACAGTGAAGTCCAAAACTGATGCAAAGTCTGTAGCAGCAGCAGCATGTGGTCAGGAGCAGGAAGGAAAAATGAGGAAAAAGTGGAGTGCCATCATCATACATTGGCTGGGATGAGCAGAGGGATCTATTCACACTGCCCCAGGGAACCTTCTTCTTAAAGCTATGTAGAAGCCATGTAAGGCATACAAAATGGAAACTGAACACTGCTTCTTACCAAAACCTCCATTGCACTATCCCAAAAAGACGGAGAAAAGACTATATTAAGCTGGGAGAGTAAAAAATTCTACTTAGAGCAATTTTACACAGGTGAGAAGTATAGGACAGGATAATTTTTGCCCCCTGATTTAATGCAGGATAAATAATACAAAGTATATGATATGATGTGCCAGATCATTGTAGAATGCAATGTCATATGATGTCACCAAACATAAATCAGCACATAGGGATTTTGTCTCAATTTCCACCCCTGCAAGATTCAATTTCCCAGCAGTCAATGAAGAGATAACTGCCATATTTGGAACAATTTGAATAATTTTAAATATTTCAGTTTATGTTCTCCTACCAGAAAAGAAATCACACAGGTCAGACAACAGAATTTTTGCTTGTCTTAAAGGGCCTTGTCCAAAACAAAAGAAAAATAAGTAAATGTATATTTTAGTTGCAGTGGGTTTATACTGAAATGTTGTACAAAAATGTATTTGTTTTGTGAAATGTAGCTCTTGGGTCTTAAAATATATCTAAAAAACCATTTTTTTCCAGCACAAAGTTGTCTCATTTAATGCCTTATTTGCAATATTAGACTTAAATTAGACTTGTTTATGCACTTTAATTTTGTTCACCCTCTGAAGTAGTGAGTAATAGCTTGTTGGCACTGAATTTCCATACAAATATGAAAAACATCAAAGTGTGCTCAAGCAACTTTTGTAGAGCATATGCTTTTTTAGCTATTCTTTTCCTGTGCCAGGAGCTCACCACTTTCACATCACAGTATGAATGTATATGTTTAGTACCAGTCAATGGAGACATATCCACATTTAAGGTAAAGGAGCTCTTCATTCCTATTCAATTTGCTCATGAAATTCCAGGGAGTGGGAAGAAGGAGTTTCTCAGTTCTGCTTATCCTGACAGGAAAAGAGTACAAGCTACTATTGAAGTACTCAAGCCTAATCCAAATACTGGATGTTCCATAGTGAATCCTGAGAAAATATTGCAGTCTCTTATATGTAGTGCTATCAGTGGAACACACCCCTTCACAAAGCCTGTGATCCTGTGAGCCTTACTAGGACCCCGCTGAACTCTCTCATGCTTTAGACACTTAGGTGATATCTTAGGAGTTTAGCTTTTATGTTTTTCAAATCCTGTAGTGCATTAGTGTATAACTCTAAACTCTATACAGAGTGTTAGTTTACTGTCTTCGCACTTTGGTCAGACTAAACAATTCTTCTAGACCTGAAGTTCAAGGACACCCTACAGCCTCAGGCCCTGAAAATTACAAACAAAAGTGAATAAGGGGGAGCAAACTGGAGGTATGTGATTTCATTACCTGCAGCTGTAATTGGAGGATTAACCCCCTGATATGTAAATGGACCAAACTTACATCTGTCTGAAAAACTCCTGACCATCGTCCACCTTGGGTGTAGCCTCTGGGAGGCTTCTGACTGCCCGAGGTGTACCTGTTTGAAGGCCTTTAATAAATACCTGCTTTTGCTCTCTTAATCTTGTCTAGTTTCAGGTAGCCTTTCCAAGGCATCATAGGTACCACACAGGTACACACACCACAGGACTGCAGTACCTGGGGTGGATCCTGGAACTAATAGTGCCAGACTGTGAGAAAGTGATAAGAAAGAAAAAAAGAAAATAGCCAAGGAGAACTCATTTGGCTTCCCTGCCTTTCTGCACACACGAGTATTGATGTAACTCTGTGAGATGAAAAAATGGGGAATACTTTCCCCATTTTTTCTCTAAAATGCCTCACAAAAAAAAAAAAAAAAAAAAAAAGGTGAAAATCTAGTTTCCAAGGGTGTTGAATCAAAGACACCAAGATGTATTAGTCTGAATTAGTTACAAGACTGAAGCTGAAGTATTTGGAGAACATTAAACAGTCATGTAGGCAGCCTCAGAAATATTGTGGCAGTATTTCACTTAGTTCACTTCAAAAGGTGCTCACATGAGGATTCAATGCACTTTAAATTCAGACCTCAAATAAATTCGATTACCAGGTAGACAAGTTCTTAATTGGCCATAAAATCCTTTAAACCCTCTTTTTTTTCTGAAATCATTGTGGTATTGCATGAAAGGTAAGAAAAGGCCTCAGAAGCATGACTGGCATTTTTAAGTCTAAGGAATTTTTCATTGGACAGAACTGATTGGGTTGCCCACAGCCTTTTCAGGATTGATGGGGTCAGTGCAACATATCCTGCAATCGAGGCTCCCACATTTACCTGCTGCTATGAGCAGGCAGCAACACCTCACCATTGCATGTTCACACTGTTGTGTGAAAGGTGCATGGCCGCATCCTGCTATCCTCAGCTAACCTCATGTTGTTCCTGAAGACCTTTCTGTCTGGAACCCCCTCAGTGCTGTTTCACACCTCCACTGCCCTTGGATATCCACAGATCCCCCTACAGCCTTTAGCCCTGTAACATCCATAGCTAATTCTGTCTTCCTCTCCTCTGACCCACTGATGTTGCCCCAGTGAGTGCTGCTGCTCAGAGGAATCTCTATGTCCTCAGGCCCTCAAACACTCACTTGGTAGGTGAGTATTTAATGTACTTTATGAAGTGTTGAAATAAATGGCAAATGACAGATAAAATGTTGAAAATAACATGCTACTTCGACACTCTATGCTTCATCAGCTTTTTATTTCAACACTTTACACTCAAAGTGTGAATATGATAGGGTTTATCAAGGGCATTTATCTTTGAGTTATGTTAGCATGGAGGATTGTGATATAAAACATCCATGTTACTCACAGTTACAACATGCTGAATATTCAATGCACAGTTTGAAATATTTGTTAAACCCTGTTTACTTTCATGTTCTTTTTTTAACCAAGGATGCATTGTAAGTCAGCCAGAAACCAAAGGTCCTTCCTTCTCTTAAAATAAATAGCAATACAAATTGACTGACTTCAGAAGTCTTGGTGACTGCTAAGTATGAAATTGTTTTATGCAAAAAAAGCTGAAAGGTAGAAAAGCTGAAAGTAGAACCAGTCAGTTTCAAAGTATGATAGCTGAATTAGACATTTTCAGCACACTATTTAGTCATGCAAAACTTTTTTTGTACATTGTTAATTAGTAGAATGAATATCACAGTAGTATCAGACAAAATTCTGTGTTCCATCACCCCAGACATCAAGAATGCAGAAGATTCAAACACTTTGACAAATAAGATGCCATAAAAATATAATTTTTTAAAATATTCTCTTTAGCCAGTTTGTCACTTATTACCCATCATTTATAAATATCACAAGAATATGGTCCACAGACAATGCAGAAGCTACTTTTGCTGTTTATATATATTATTAGTATATGTATAGTATATATATATATTAATATATATATTATATATACTATATATATTATTAGTATATATATAGTGTATATATATTAGTATATATATTATATATATAATAATAAACCATTATTACTCTTATACACTATTAGTCCAATGTACAGAGCCATCTGAATCACCTGTTTTTATTACAATTCCTACAAGGGTATAAATATAATTTCTACCTGGCAGCACATTAGAAGATGCAATAATTTCTGACAGGAATCAATACTGTTACTGAAAAAAAAAAACAAAAAAACCTTTACTTGCTCACAAGGAAGTTTCTTTAGAAATTCTACATAAAAGTGAATTGTTTCTCCCAACACAATTACACCTGTCCCTCTATTTCAGTGCCTAATAGAAAAATCTTTGATCACACTTTCAGAATGGTGTGGTCTTCCTTCAGGAAGACAGAGCATGTGGTAGAAGTGGCCCAAGGAAATGAAGAATTTGAAAGCACTGTGAGTTTCCTCTGGGACTGTTTTATTTGCCTAAGAAAACAAATAGATGAAAACTGGTTTTTCTAAAAGTTGCTGCTAGATTTAACATGTATATTTATTTGATCATAACATCAGTAATTTGTTTGGCATAGCTGAACTAATTTGTGAGCTTTTGAAATATTTAAAATGTCTATTTGCACCAATATGCTTTCTTTAGGATGTAAAAACTTTTGGGTTTTTTTTCTTTTAAATGCCGTGCTCTTCAGTATTGAACAGCAGTGATGTATTCCAGGAATCATATTTTCAGGGTGCATTGTCAGAGGTACTGTTAACAATTTTGTGCCTCTCAACCATCTTCCTAGACATTATTGATATAATCATATAACACAAATGAGTTTATCTGCATGAGGTGATTCAAGATCTGACAGTGCTTGGAAGACACCACATTTTGCTGACTTCTGTATAACATCTGTCAGCAGACACAAAGCTTTACAAGCTGCTGTGAGCAGTGGGAGCTCAGACATGTATCCATGGGGAAAGAAAAGGAAAGGAGATAGAAATATTATTTTCAGAATATGTCAAGTTTGTAGGCTTTAGATTAAAAACACATTACAGGATGTGGAGAAAATGTGATGTCATGGAAAACTGCACATTAAAAAGAGGGTTAGGGTGATTGAAACTTGCTGGTAATGAGATAAATAGTCCCTGTGAGCTTGATTTTCAGCTGGTCACCAAGAAGACTTTCAATATACAGTTGTTTTTTAGGTCCATATTACTGAAACAAAACACTTTGAACCTGAATGTACTTTAAAGGGGTTTGGATAGATATCATTTGAAACAAAAAAAAAAAAAAAACACTTTCCATCAATGTTGTGTATTTGCAAATCATTTTCACAAAATAAAAGAACCTGATTTTTCAAACACAGTATCTGAGCAGAGATTATCACCCAGCTGTATAAATAGATAGTTTAGTGCACTGCAGCTAACATAAATATATATTTTTAAGACCTAAGGTATAATGTAACTTCTGTGGAACCATATGGGTAATCACTTCATGCAACAGCTTGTGAGATGCTTCTTGTCCTTGAAAAGGGCAAACTTTTCCATGCAAAGTCTTTAATTTGAGATTCTGTGTTTCTTCTGCAATCACCTTGAGAAGAGTAAGGGAACTGCAGTCTCTAGATTACTTTTAATTGCTTATCAGCTATTATAGAGGAAAGATGTGCAATAACTCTGACTTTGGTCTCTCCAGAAGGAAAAAAATTACTAATTATGTACTATATAAATTGTACTGGACCTGGACAGAGTTAATTTTCTTCAGAGCAGCTCACACGGAGCTTAGAGTTTTGACCAAAACAATTTTGATAGAACACAAACTTTCAGGCTGCTGCTGATCAGTGTTTGCAGAGTGTCAGGCCCCCTCTATTTCCCACTCTGTGTCCCCAGGTGAATAGACTGGAATTCTCTGCAATAGGCTGGGAGAGTAGACAACTGGGCAGATCACACAACAAACAGGAGGCCTTAGGAGGCTTAACCACGTTTTTCTCAGGAGCTGGCTGGGCTCCAGTCTACTCATGGCAGGTGGTGAGTGGTTGACTTTGCATCACTTGGTTTGTTTTCTTCTCTCTTCTTCCACATATTCGTTATTGATTTTATCCTACTATAACTCATAGTACTAGTGAGAGTAGTAATGATTGATAATAACAATATTAGTAATAGTAATAGTAATAATAATAATAATAATAATAATAATAATAATAATAATGTTGTTGTCTTGACTCCACAAGTTTTCTTGCTTTTATTTTCCATTTCCTCCTCCCCATCATGCTGGGAGAGAGAGGGTGGGGGAATGGAGTGTTCAGTCAGGTCTGTGGTGTTTAGCTGCCTGCTGTGGTGAACCAACAGCTTATATAGAGACATAAATCTACAAAGTCTTCATTAAGGTCCATGCATTTTCTCAGACACCTGAGTAACTGCATATGCTCAGATTTCAGCTTCCTACTCTATCCTTCAGTCCCTCTAAATCATCTAAAGAAATGTTTTTATGTCTGTGGAGCAGATTAGTGAACTTTTTTGTGTTAATTTTTTTTTCCCCTTACCAAAAAATCTAGCATTGACACAACAAGAGGGGTCAGTAACTGCAAGACAGGGGTCTGGAATAAGGTGAAGTGGGTATGCAATAAGCAAATTTTATTGCAAAGAACAAAAACTCTAATTATCTTCTAAATGCCTTTTATGATTTCTGTCCTGTGCAGCCATACATAAGCATCCAAAATGGATCAACCCCTCATGATGTCAAGCTCTCTACAAATACATATTTCCAAAATTATTTTAGCCTTATCAGACATTCCAGTCTAAAACTTGGAGAGGAAGGTAGAACACATGGAAGACAAGTGATTTTAGTCCTAGGGGTAAGTGACTAATAGAGCTGGGATAGAAGTTCAATTAGCCTGCTGACACCTTGTCCATTCAACTACCATGAACTACTGAGAGATCTTCCCTTTCTTTAACTCCCAAAGCACACTTTTAGTGGCATTCAGCATCAGAAAAGACTGAAGGTCAAGCAACCTCTTCAGGTCAGGAAGCTTGGCATTAAAGACAGAAAGCATAATGCTCTTGCCAGAAATCTCAGACTTGTACTCTGGTGGTTTAGGTCATAGTTGGTTTTGGTTTTTTAAATTGTCATTTATTTATTTATTTATTTATTTATTTATTGTATCTCTTTTTTCTATCAAAAATATTAGGGAAAAAGAAAATAAAATCATGTTTCATTTTGCAAGATTGTTTTGCATGAAGGACTACTTAAACTTTTTAGCTAACCGGTAAAGAAAAGCAGGCTTTAAAACATTTAAAATATATTTTTAATGGTTGTTACATAAACCATTTGCAATTAAGTATTCTATGAACAGAATATTTAAGAAAAACCTGCTGCTAACAGTATAAACTGTAGAGTCTATTCATTGCCCATTTAAAGCAAAAGGCACCAGACTGCTGCTGCAAGCAGTGATGACTTGTTTGGGAAACTAAAAATGTTTTTCTTTAGAAAGCTCGTAGTCTTCCTAAATCTGTTCAGTGATGCAAGAATATGAAAAGTTTGCAATGAATACTTGTCATCAACAAAAAGGGTTTAGGAACACTGAACTAAAGCATAGGTTTCTCTGACTCTTGAGCTCCATATTTGGCAGACCATTTTTCTTCTTAGAAAAATGCATACTGACAGGGAATGTCACATGTTCATGATGTGCCAAAAATTTTGCATCTGAAATACTTTCTCTGTTCTCTTGTAACTCGACTTTTGTCCTTTGTTTAGAAATGCTTCATGGGGCAGAGTTAGAAAAAGGGAATGTGTGCAATCAAATAGAAAAAATGCTGGGCAATCCAAGCAGACCTGTGAAGCCATGCATCACACTTAAATTCTGAATAAATCATATGTGAAATTAAACCTGTTTTATTTACAGAGTGTGCAACAAAAGGAATAATAATACAAAAAAAAAAAAATCCTGAGACTGCTTGACCAAGTTTTTGCACAAACTAACCAGCATGTTTAAAACAAGATTACACATTGAATAATAGGGCCTGAGGGACTAACTTATTGTAAAATCAGGCGATCCCCCAAAGAAGGAAATGATTGACATCTGACTTCATGGCCTTTGGAATGCTAAACACTCACTTTATTGAAACTATATTATATTACATTATACTATATTAAAGAGATAAGTACTATACTATATCATACTTACTTACTAACTTCTAACTTACTTCTAACTAACTAACTCATGGTTCTCTGCCAGAGAGTCCCAGCCCACACATGTGGATCCAGTTGGTCACCTTGACTAAACAATCTCCAGAGCACATTCCACTTGTGCACGAACACAGGAGCAGCAAATGAGATAATTGTTTTGATAATTCTTTTCTCTGCTTCTCCAGGAAAAACCTTGAGAGAGAGGATTGTGTCTCTCTGTTCAGGGAATGTGAATCCCACACTAACTCTGTTGCAGGACATCTACTAAATTACCTGCTATGACTTACACTGACATAAAGAATGGGAGAAGGAATGCAGCTGCATGTGAAACACCCTGTCTCAAAGTTCATCATGCTCTTGAGGCCCAGCTAAGTGTGTCTCCCTTGCAACATCCATAGAATTCTCATATTCTGGAAAGAAAATAGTACATGGTCATTTCTTTCTCTTTTTTTTTCTCTTTATTTTTTTTCTTTTTTTCCCATTCCACCTGTGAGACTTTTCCAGAAAAGAGAATAAATCAAAAAGCACAAGTCTAAAAAGACCTATTTTTTAGGTAGACAGCTATTGCCATATGAACAGAAATGCAGGGCTGGTAAAATGAGAAAACATTTTCTTTTTATCTTATATCTACAATAAATTGTTTATAATCCAAGCGCATCCCCAAAGAGTGAAGCAGCATTTGTCTGTACTGTAAAACCAGCAAACATCAGAACCAGAGTAGAGAATCCTGCAAGTGATGCATGATACCCTAATCCATCTGGTACATATGTGTCTTTCAAATTCCCCTGTATGAGATTCACCAGAAGGAGAGATTTTGTGTTTTCACTGTTTAAAATCCTCTAAGGGAAAAAAAAAAAAAAGGCTCCCTTTGCCGAATTCCACTCCACTTGAAGCATAAAAAAAGATAATGAAGTTAATTCAAATACAAATTCAAATACTGTCTAGTACAATATGTCTGAAGAAGGAAAAAATCCCAGAGGACACTATTCCCCTTCATTTGTGTTGAGAAGTTAAATAATTTGTTCAGAGAATGAGATTATCCATTGGTTTTGTCCATTTCTCATGTTTTCATCACAGAATATCTTTTCAGACCAGAGAGGACGTATAGGTCACCCCTACACATGCCACCTTCTTTTATAAATTGCTGACTTCATATCAGGTAACAGACAGCTGAGCACTAGGCTCTTTAGTGAACTTCCATTATTTAGTGCAGCCTTTGTATAGTTATATACTTTCAATATATTCAACGGGTTTCCTTGGCTTCATATAGAATTTTCCTTTAATCTTCTTCATAGAAAATCTTTTCACTTAATATTGACATTGTCTCTCTTAACACTAATCTTTTCAAATTTCATTTAAAATGGTACAAGGCCAGGTTGGATGGGGCTCTGAGCAAATCATAATGGAAGTTGTCCCTCTCAAAGATAGGGGGGGTTGGAAGTAGTTGATCTTTACGGTCTCTTCCAATCCAAAGCATTCTATGATTCTGTGAATGGTGCAGCATCTTTCAAATTGTTCTAATGCCAAATGCCTAAGTTGTTTCTCTCAAGTGACGTAAGTGCTTCAGGCCCATAGAGTAATGGTGCCTAGCAGTGCACAGATCTGGTATTTTTGCACTTAGAGAAGTAAAGTTTTTGTCAGCTTGTAGTTTCCTCAGCTTCTGTGAAGCACATTTTCTTTTATTCTCATTTGTAAGGAAACCTCAGCAGTGGTCAAGGTTCCTCTGTGCACAAGGATTCTTGCATATTCTTTGACTTCACAGATGCCACATTTCACTTGCCCTTCCTATTTCTTTTTTTCATGTTGCAGCCAATTCATCTTCTTGGCATTTATTATGAGTCAAAGTTGACCAAACCAATCTTCCAAGGTTAATTATTAATTTGATTCATCAATAATTCAAGCATTTTTTCTGCTATGTGATGTCATCTGTGTTAGTTAAGGACCTTAACTTTAGATTATCTCAAGGCATGACATAGAAGTCATGCCTTCTACCTTATTTATCATTCTTACTGTCTAGTTTAATATTATGATGAAAAGCTGCTTCTATGCTTCCTTATATTATATATATCAGGCTTTGAACTTGTTTAATTTTTCTCTTTTTTTTTGTTTTACAATGCTGCAAGAGTCTTCAAACAAAACTTTCATACTTGATGTTATAATATGTGAATGCCATGTGACTTTGCAGCTTTCCACATTGTTTCCAACCAAGCTGAAACAAAAGTCAATGAAAAGGACAACCATTGTTGGCTTCTTGCTTTCTTCAGCAGCCAGCAGAGCGTACATACCCAGTCAGTGCAGCTTCAGTCTGGTTTGAAGTTGCCCTAGAGGTCCTCCCTTTTCACTCTTTAGGATGCCTTCTCTCTGCAAATTATTTTGCTCACCTGATTTGCTTTCCCAATTTGCATCTCAGCAGAATCTTTTTACCTAGTCAGTTCAACTATAAATGGTAGTCCTTTCTCTCATATTTCTTCTTCCTCTCATGCATTATTCCACCAAAATTGACTAACAGTTTTTTTAGCATCAGGTTTTTCTTTAGCCACACTGATTATTCTCAGCTTAACCGTTTTGTGCATTCGTTCAATTTTCATTATTCAGAGTATCATACAATGGTTCCGGTTTGGAGGAACCACAGTGGTTTGTCTGGTCCAATCTCTCTGCCCAAGCTCGAGCACATGGCGCAGGATTGCACCCAGAAAATATGTCCAGTGAGGGATACTCCACACTTTCTCTGGGCAATCTGCTTTAGTGCTTGGTCACTGCACTGTAAAGATGTTCTTCCTCATGTTCAAGTGGAATTTCCTGAGCCTCGGTTTCTCCCTGAGCCTCCATTACCTCTTGTCCTATTGCTTGAGACCACCGAGAAGAACCTGCATCCATCCTCTTGTCACCCTCCCATTACATATTTATCCACAATAATGAGATCCCCTTCTAGTTGTCTCTTCCCAAGCCTAAAAAGGTCCAAGTCTCCCAATCTTTCCTCATAAGAGCGATGCTCCAGTCCCTTAACCATCTTTGTCTGTGTGATCCTTGAATATCAACCATCTCTCTCAGACCCCTCTTAAAGTTTAGGCACTTTATAGAAGAAATTAATTGTCAATATCCCAGTAGGGCTTCATAGGGATGCTCCACAGTCCTGTCTTGTGATTATGTCTTTGACTGCATCCACTTGCTCAAGGCTTTCCCTTGCTATAGTTCTCCCCTTCTCGCAACTTCTCTCTTTTGGCCTTGTCCCCATCCTAATTTAAATCTAGTTTAAAGTTCTATACTCCTGATCTCTTTAAATTGAGTTTTCTTTCTTTTTACAAGTCTCATTCTAGAAATGCCTTCATTCCTTACAATGATGTCATCATACTTGCAGCTTTTCCCAGAACTATGATTTCTTTCTGTATCTTAATCTTTTTAAAGCTTATCCAGCTATTTCTGTCATTAGATCTTTTAATAATTTTCTTTCCTGCATTTAGTTTTGCTTCCCTGAATATTTCTTGTCCAGTCTGTAATGAGATTTCTTCATCAACATGAATTAATGGACTGAAAAATGTCTAAATGGCACCTTGAATGCCTTCCTTATAGAACTTTCCTTTCATCAAAATTGAATTTGGTTTCAACTACAACCAATTTTGGAATCTCAGAGTTGGGGTTTTTTTTCACTTAACCCTCTTTCCCACAGGGCTTTCATGAACAATGACATTTTCTACTCTCCTATTTTCAACATCCAATGCCTTTACTAATAATAAAGTGCTCTCTCTTCCTTTTATTGTGGGTAAATGGTGAATTCCATAAAACCTTCCAATGTCTTCAGGAGAAATCCGCCTGTAATCAAACTGTGCATCTCAAGGCAATTCTGAACTTTGCCCTTGTCAATATGAGAGAAAGAAATGACTGAGCGGGGATGCAGTAATGTTACCAAGAATTACATTTGTTTTAGTATTTTTGTCAAGCAACAGAACATTTTTTTTAAAAGTAGCAACCCCTTTTGAGAGGGGTTTTTCAAATACCTGCATTGACAAACATTCCTCTCTTCTATTAAAATAAGATCTTAATAATCCATAAGGGACAATTGAAATAATAATAAGCTACCATTTTGCAAGAATTACTTTTGTAATATGATGATTTCACCATTAAAATAATTATGTTTTTTAAATGATTAGCCCTCACACTCACTATTTAAAAGTAAACTGTGTCTATTGTTCTTGAATTTCTGATCAGTTTTGTCTCATGTAATGGGTGGGTTGCTGTCAGATGTTTGGCAGACTACAATGCAAATTAAGTTTTTTAGTCTGTGGAAATATCCATTAACCATACACATTTCCAAACTTCAAAATGCATGCTTGAAAATTACAGTTGATTAGATGTTTTGTTGTGAATCGCAGAACAAAAGCTGAAAATCCCACTCTGCTTTTCATTTATTATATCAAACAATGATGTTATTCCACCATTGTAGAGCATAAAAGGTGTGTTCATGTTTGAAGAATATAGTGTCCATAAGGTTTAATCTGCAGTCTTATGTTCAGAGGGGTTTGTAAATCGATTCTTCACTAGATGCTGTATCTCTTGTCGATTGAAGATAAATGGCTGAATTCCAAGAGAATACAACACAAAGAAAACCATTAGCCCTGACAATTCATAAACAAAGTAAAGAATATTATTCACTCCTTGTTCTTGTGAAATAGTACCCATGTTTCAAACAATATAAAGGAAGCTTACTTAAATCATTGCAATTATTCAGTCAAAATGAGTTTGTTTATGAAAAAATGTACCAAAAAGAAAAAAAATATTTATTTCTTTATAAGAAGTAAAAAGAGGGAGAAGAAGCAGGAGAAAACTTCATCGTAATCCCAACAGCTGTTAATAGCTATAGCTTTTTTTTTCAGCCTTTTTTCTTTTATTATCTTCTTGCTGACCTATTTCTTCACAGAAAAAAGAGTGTCTGAAACACATTGAATGCTTCTAGGTCAGAGGTTCCCAGCGTCTGTGCACCATGGTGACAGTCTCAGGAGATTTTCAACCAGCAAGAGTTTTCACAAATCTCTCATGAAAACCTTCGGGTTACCGGAGGCTAGAAAGGTTTGGGCTTGGTGTGGGGTTTATTTTGCACTATATGCATTTGTCTTCAGCCTTTGTGAATTTGCGATTCCCTGGATCACTTGGCTGCCTAGTCCCAGAAATTAAAATATATTTTAGTTTTCTTTCTGTGACATTAAAAATGCATTGCAATGAATAATATAGTAGGGCTGTGTATAAAACTAAAGCTTCTGCATTCCTTTTAAATGTTTGTTCTTTAACAGAGATTCTCTGAGGGAAACTTATTGAAATGATGAACAGTAATTTAATTTTTTATCATAAGCATTAGTGGAAAATAAAGGACAAAAGTACTTTGCAGGGCTGAAGAAATGGAAAAGATATTTATCATGGGAAAATACAGCATCCAGGCTGAATCTCTGGCAGTGCACATTCTTTTCTGTTCAAAGAGTGGCAATAAGGAGATTAATATTTAGAGTCTAGAAACATTTTCTATTTATGTCATAAGCAGCAAGTACTAAAGTAACTTACCATGAAAGTGTGTTTTAAAAAAGTGTATAGTCAACAGATGAAAGCAAAGATTTTGTGAGAAATCATTCTTAATTTTGAAAAGAAATTCAGTAACTACTGGTTTTCCCCAAAAATATTCTGGAGAAATGTTAAAAGTAATAGCAGGTCAAATCATTAACTTCATATACTACATATCAGTATTTCTGATACAAGGAACACCTGCAATTTTGGAAGATATCTAATGAAAACTGTTCCAAGAATTCACCAGTTGATCAAAGATTTGAAATACCCTTCCACATCATTGCAATTTAATGGAGAAAATGTAAACACTACTGAAAGATATAGTAATTATTAAAATTAAGACATGTATAAAACTCTTCAGTTCAGGTACCACTTTTGATATTCTTATTCAGTCATGCACAACTTTTTCTCTTATCAGTGTGAAGCTCTACATCACAAGGAATAGGTCTTTGTAAACTGCCAAATGGCAGGAAAAAAAAATAAAAGCAGTGATGTTCTTCCCCCTTCCCAAAAGAAAATACCAGCTGATAAATCGAAGTCAAAAACTACAGAATCAAAATATTAAGTATTTCATTTTCTCTACAGATACCTCATGAATTGACATCCCTTATAAAAGCCAACAGGCAGCTTGGTTTCAGTAGGTCAAAAGGATTTATTGAGGCACACACTACCATTCCATTTCTGCATGACAGGTGCTATCCAGCTTTACAATATTTTGCATAAAATTCAGATAAGATTTTTTCTTCAGGACAATCTCAGACCAAGCCCAAAGATATTTTGAGATTTTGCTGAGCTATGCAGAATATTCATCAATAATGTTGTATACAGTAAATTGTGAATAAAATACTGGGGGTTTTGGAGCACTCCTTTAAAAATCCCATCTGTAATAGTGAATTACTGGTGACATTTGTGTATCAGTTTCTCCCAGTTGTAGTAGCCACACTTCTCTTGCTTTCTCTCTCTTTCTGTCATGCAACACACAGATACATGGATAAGAGAAAAATAATTTTCCTGTTACAAATTATAATAATTTTTTTGCCTGCCACTATATCTCAAAAAACATGACTATTCTCTAGCAATTTACCAAACTCAGAACAAGAATATCTGCAATAAGAATTCCTATGCAAACTGCTTCCAAAATCCTAGTTAATCTATAGCGAAAATGCCTTTTTCAATCGGAATGTGCTTTTAAAAAGTGTTAATCCTTTTATTTTTAAAATATTATCTCAACAATGAGATAATTGACCTTAGAATAATATGTCCTTCATATTATTCTAAGGTCAATTATCTCATTGTTGAGGAAAAATGGTATAGTGAAAGTCATATAATATTCAAAGGCAGAAAGTATCAAGATTCAGTGCATGTCTTTTGCCACTCTTCTCACAGCAAACCATGTAGAGCAGCAAGGATGCAAAAAATTACCATGGCTCCACCAAACTTGCAGCATTCTGCACTTCAGTTTACCAGGTCTGAAAGTTAAAATCAGCATGCCTAAGTCAGTCATGGAAAATTCTTTTCCATCAAGGCCATCTAGTCCATGCCACAGTATGGGGATATCTCTCAGCCACGTGCAAAGGAATGAGAGACAGGGAGGGCAGACCTAGTTATGCATAACGAGGAGTGAATGTAGGCTTCAGAACACCAAA
Source organism: Onychostruthus taczanowskii (assembly GCF_017590055.1). Classification (NCBI taxonomy): domain Eukaryota; kingdom Metazoa; phylum Chordata; class Aves; order Passeriformes; family Passeridae; genus Onychostruthus; species Onychostruthus taczanowskii. The sequence continues at coordinate 13,538,224 of NW_024498795.1, forward strand.
GCTTTCTACACAGCACATCTCAGTTATATTACTGTGCACCTTCACATTTTTTGTGCAGCTTCCTGATGTTTTAAAGGTTCTCAGCTTGCAATTAATATTATTAAAGTTTCGTTTGAGAGGCAAGGGTTCACTACTGCTCTTTCTCAGAAGAAGGGCTGTGCCCAAAAAAGAGGGTTTCGTTTTAAGCGCATCTTTGTCTAATGTCTAATTTAACCACTGAGTCAAAGATTCATACAGAAAGATTTTAATCCTGAAACTGCTGGTATGGTTGCCCTCAGTGGACATACATGTGTTCTGTTCATGCATATATACATGTAGTCATAAGTTTTGTGGGCACAAGATCAAATAGTCAAAAACATAGTGTATATTCTACTGATTATGTTTAATACCATGAGACTAAGTAGAACAGCAGAAGTAGGAAATCTAGTGGAAAATTTATTTTTACACAACCGAACTGAACACCCCCTTCTTGCTCTTGGCTAGATGAAGCCCAAGAAAAGAAACAGTTTTACAGGTTTTATTCTTTCTTGAGAAAAAATGTGAAATCAATTTGGAAAGTGAAAGTACAGGTCACAGGAAAAACAGGTGAGGAGGAAATAGACAGAAGGAGTAGTTGCATAGAGAAATATCAGATAGGCCTATTTTTTTGAAAAGTACTTGAAAACACTTTGGAAAATAACAATGGTCTCCAAGGATTCCTGATGGAGAAGTCTCATATTTAGTAATTCTCACTGAAAATTCTCAAATACAAGCAGCAACTTGAAATGTCACCTTTTCTCATCTCTAATCTCTCTAGTGGATGTCCAACTAAGAACCTGAGGACCTCACAGCAACAAAGCTGTTAAACTTTTTGCACCTGAAAGAGTAAACCTTGTAACCTTGAACAGCATTTTCTTCATGGGCATCCAGTACCCTGTGGAACTGAGTCAGGAATTTTCCGTTATTGCCACCCAAAATGCCAAACCCAAGGGTAACAATTTTGTAATGAAGACGTGCAGCAGGAAAAGTACCTCCAGAAGGGTGAGGAGCACCATCAGGTAGTGCTATTTTACAGGTTCAGAACTTGCAAATTGCCTCGCCTGTGGCACTGTGACTTTGGGTAAGCAGCCTGACTTACCTGTCATTTCTTCTTTGTCTTCTCTAAATAGTGAACTAGCATACTTTGGTGCCAAAGAGTTCTTAAGGTGTTCAATCACTGCATACACACAGTTTTGAGGATAATACTTTTTGTGGATATTAACATTGATATTTTAATATTCCAAGAGGTGGTTTTATTTTTCTCCTTTGTTACATGCCAGTGACCACTCTGTACATAAGAGTCCTGAACAGTTTGCAGAGTCAAGATGGAGCAGGACTCTTTTGTGGATAACCCAGTTTTGAAGGCAGTATAAAAAAAAGCTATAGAGTTGAGAAAAGTGATGTGTGGAAGAGGTAGGTAATGAATAATTAGGAATTAAATGTAAAAAAAAGAATAAGACATCATCCCATTACATGGTGAACTATGACCCACCACTGCAATGTGCTGTGAAAATCAAAAAATAGAAGGGAATTTGAAGATAAATTGTATTAAAGAGAAGTAAGAATTTTAAAGAAGACAGTCATTTGCTTAGGCATAGCATAAACTGCTGACTGCCTCAATATGAGATTATGCTGTCTGGAGGAAGCCTGCCTTACACTTCTGTTCTTTCTTAAACTTTTTTTGCTCTGCCCCTGCCAAGTGGACATGTGATCCTATGCAAGGTGACCCTTGGCTCTCATCTAGTTGAGCAATTCTTATACTCTCACATTGCAGGATTAGCTCCCACTGGGAATGAGAACCACAGCACTTTCCCTCTTTCCCCTCCATAGTGGAAGGAAGAAAAAATAATGGGAAAAAGGACATGACTGCTTGTGATTGCAGGCCTCTAGCCAGCTCAGCAATGCTTCTGGGGAAGGAAAAATGGGATGTGAGGTGGATGAGAAACTGGTGCAGAAGAGGAAGTTCCTATAGATTCTGCATGCATGAGGAGGAAGTAACACACAACTGGACCCAACATCTGGGTAACCTAACATCTAAGATTCCAAATTACGGTCTAGTCCTTTAATTACATACTAATACCCTGTAGACAAAAACCAATGCTCCTTGAATCCATTTAGTCACATGGAAAAGCAAGCCTGCAGTTCCTAGTGGTTATAATAGTCCCAGAGAAGTTAGATAAAAGTGAAGTTAGCTTCAGAGAACAGGACAAAAAAGGGTACCACTGCAGTGTGAATCCTGACTGAGGCTATCACTAGAAATGTCCATGCTGCCTACAAGTTGTCTTTTAGCTCTGATCTCAAGGGTTATTTTCCTACATAATGAGAACAGCATGAGGAAGGAAATCATAATGCTGGTTCTTGTTCTATGGATATTTTTTTGAGCACTGGCCTGATGTCTCCAGTGTTTCACAATCACTAAAGCTACTAAAAATTTTTAACAGAACACAGAATTTTACTGCAGAAGGAAGTTTTTTTTCCATATGAAATCTATACTGAATGGAAACCTTTATAAGTCTAGAACATCTGGATAAAAAAGATCTGAATTTATTTTTCACTTATTCTATAACACCATTTCTCTCACTTCCACAAATGATATTTGATGCTGCTTTTTATTTTTTTCCTTTTCACAGATCATGCTATGCTTCAACACGGGCAACAAAATTTTACCTGTCACTTTATAACTCTTAATCTCTCTGGGTGTTTTCTCTGATTTGCATAAAAGGTGGGGAGAGTAACATGGTTAAACTATTCGGCAGGTCACTGTTTAGCAGTGAAGTGACTGAATTCAAATCCTGGAATAAATTCCAGATGGCTGCTTCTTTTAAGTTCGGCAAAGGAGGGCTGAGGCGGTGGCAGATGCATCTTCCCTTTGTTGGGAGCCATCAGCAGCGCTGATCAACAGCTCCATCTCCTGCCCGACGAACAGCACGGCACCGAGGGCAGCCACAGGAGCCACTGCCTCATCCTGTTTAGGCAGAAAACATACCCTGAAATTTGTATTTTACATATTCTTCTTATCTATTTCTGACCATAACTTCTCACTCTTTTTCTGGCAGCAAATGAAATGCTGCAGAAATCTAATGTACCTAGATAGACCCCGACACTGCTTTTAAAATGTTGTTATTATTATACATTTAAGCATCTCCAAAGTAAGGAAATAAGGTGCAAATAATGCCACCCTTATGTCCATATATATATACTATATATATATATATATGTATATACACATAAGTAGTTGAAAATATAACAAGGATTTAAAAATATGCTGCAGATAGAGACAGACAGAGAAGGATGAAAATATTTTTTTTTATTTCAAAGTCATCCTTAAATTGTGTAAAATCAATACAGCACAAGAATGACATAGGTATGTCTGAAGAGACTGAAGGATCATAGCTAAACTTTAGTGTTAAGCACTTCACTGCATTCTCTGGAGTCAGAAAGTTCAAAGAACACCATAGTCTGGTAACCACCAAGCAGAGCCTTCCACTGGCAATGTTGTTTATAACTGCATAATGAAATTCAGTCATAAAACTGTTTCATATGCATTTCTCTAGTAGAGGCATTAGTGTGCATTGAATGACTTATGTCTTTTGAAATCTGTCACATACTGCATTCAGCTCTCACCATAAATTCCCTAGAATAAAGTGGATAATGGAATTGTTTCTCGCCTCTCCCCTTACATTAACTGAAGCATTTCTTATATTCATTGCCACTTTCTGTTTTCTGGCTTTCAATAGCAACATTAATAGAAGTGGAAGTGTATTATCTTATCAGGACTTTATATTTTCAAATATCCAGGATGCTCTCAAATCATCTGCTTCCCACATAAAAGCTGACTGGGAAAAGAGAGACTTTTCTCCCCACAATCAATATCTGCACAAGTGCTATCCAGCAAAAACATCTATAGTCTAGACATTAAAGCAAACCTTTCAGTAGCACATCCTGATTTCTGCTATGTAGCAAGACCATGGCAGTTTATTAAAGCTTTTCTTTCAGTCTCTAACTTAATGCTTTGTACCATGAATCCCAGACCTTGGAGGCTCTCTTCCCTGCAAGAAAATACATAAGGCGAAGGATCAAACAAGTGACAGGTCTGGTTTGAGATTGAAAAATGTGACTCAAAACTTCTAATTGTCATCTTACAGGACCTGTAATCAGGCATTGCAATGAAGAGCCCACAAATCCACCAAAACGAGGGACGAGCAATAACCAGCCCCAGCAAGACAAGAAAAACAGAAAGACAGCCTTACAAGTTTTCTTAAAGACTTTGCTTTTAGGGAAAAGCATAGTGTATGAAAGTCCAGAAACAAAAGCAAATACCTTCTTCCCCGTGTGAAGCCAAATAAAGCCAGCAGTGTGGCCTCTTCCTACAGGGTTCCAGAGGTTTTGTTTTCCAGCTGAATATGGCTCATTTATCTATAATGTTTTCACGCACACCAGTACCTGCCTCCTTCACCTAAGCTGACAAAGGAGATGGGGGTCTTAACACCCAAACATGCCACAGCTTTCAGAGCCATAAGAAGAAGGTGAACAGGGAACATCCTAGCTTGAAATTACAGCTTGATGGTGTCCTAGTATGTTTTCAGACATTTTCTGATTGTTTGCAGGCTGTGTTCTGTTTTGCTGCAAGTACAAATTATATTATGATTTCCAGTCATTCCCAGGATTTTTAACACAACAAGGGATAGCAGAACATGACTCTTCATCATTATATTTAATGCCATTTCAGTGAATGGCAAAGACATGCAAGTGAACTATTTAGTATTTTCTTTGCAAGGACAGAGGAGCTAAAGATGGTGATTACAAATCACTCTGGGGCATGCCTATAAACTCCAAGTAATCCATTGAAGGGAGATAATGCTAACATATAATGGGAGCAAGGAGATCAGTATTCCCTTTTCACTGTAATACTAGGAAACATCAATATGCATTGCTCTGCTAATACAATGTGTGTTGTTTAGCAAAGTCAGAACAAGGCAAAAAAAGAACAAGATTAGAAACCCACGAAAGCGTGTCTTGTGCACCGATTGGCTGGAAAATACTTTTGTGCTGCAGCCGAGCAGCTAAAACCCAGGACTTGTTTCATTACTACCAAACCAGAATGTCAAAATCAGAATTTCTCTCTATTGCCTCAGAGCTAATTCTTACCACAAATCATGGCTTTGTTAGCACGTACAGTAGTCTTTGCTTCCTGGAATTTCACAGGCCGTTTTTCCTAGTAATAATTAAAGTCTAGGATGCTACTAAAGCCTGCTAAAAACCTCCTATCTCCTAAGAAAACTTTTCTCACTTCTAGTTCTCTAATCTCCAAAACAAAATACTGCTACACAAAATTCTTGGAGGCGTCTTGCAGCAGTGTAAACATTGCCACCCTTGGGCTGACGTGAGCTTGTAGGAGCTTTGGCTGAGAAGAAGGCAACAGCTCTTTTGAGACTGCATCCACAATTTTGGCTTCTGTGGCCTAGCGAAGCTGTGCAAAAAGCTTCTGTTCATGCAGAATTTCAACACCTTCAAAGGAGAATCCAAAAATCCAAACATTTATTTTTTTCTCCTGTCCTGCAGGCCTTAACCAGTCATTATGTTTGTTAATACCTTCAAGTCCTGTTTTTAGTCTGCTATGTGTCATTCATATTTTCTGTGTCCTCACCTCGTTTTTCCATTCACATATATTTACTGGCACTTTTATTGCCCTTCATATGTTATAGTTTCCAGCCTCTTTGCTCTGAATACCTGAAGAATAATGTTTTATTCTTCTTTCACAGAGGAGGAAACCATGTCAATATAGCTCTGTGAACCATGTGGGAAAATAAGTTTTATTTGCTTAAGTGGAGTTAGGGGAGATTCACATCTTGAAATGTGGATTGAGTCTATAAATCCATTAAAATTTATTTTCCATTGGAGAATTGTGAGGTTAAGCCATTAACTTGGTGGATTTGCAGAGGTTTCCCAGAAGCTTACTCAAATTTAGTGTTTGTATCATGTTAAATCTATTCTACTTATTACCCTGATAGCATAAATGACCACTCATGAAATGGAGAGTGACAAGATTTTCCTAACAGTGCCTCTGAAAACCCAGGGTCACTTTGAAGCTAGGTAACCTACAGAAACAACTGTATTAAAACAATATGAGTTTTGTGAAGCTGGTATTCTCTTAGGGACTTTTCCAGTTATTTGGGTTAATGCATAAACAGTCAGCCAATCCAAAACAACCTTCCAGAGATAAACACAGAGAAGTTTGTCTTTTTGTGGCATGTGTGTTCTTTTGGTTTTGTTTTGTTTAACAAGGACAATAATAATGAACATAACATGCACTCTGAACAGCGATGTGAATGCAGAAACTCTAGATTTCCTATTATCATTTTAAATATTTAAGAATATAACAAGTCCTTAGTACATTGATTTACTTTTATTACCTTCTTTGGCTGACACCTGGACACTATACTCACTTCCCATGAAAATTTAAAAACAGCCCACTAGTTGTTCTGTATTCCACCATCCAAGGAATCTTGTGTATCAGCAGGGACCCCTCTCAGCTGGCCTCCAGCACAGCAACAACAAAATACAGGAAAATTTCAGCACATAATTAGGCCTTTCTAACCGTGTTTGGAAGGTACAAGACTGTTCTAAATTGAAGAGGTTATACAGTTCTTCACATTCAAGTGCTTCCTACTGGAGGTCTGAGAGATACAAAAGGAGTCTACACACTCAGTCAATGCATTTCTGAGCTGAAATACTTACTTTAGAACTTGTAGCAGAGACCTTTTTGTTGTAGAACAAGGGAATGTGAGAAAAGTTTAAAAAATACTTCATCTCATTTATGTCTTATAAATCCTGCCTTAAATCCAGGTCCTGAGAAATGAAAATATTTGTTCCAGAGTCTTGTAAGGACAATAGGAGTTTTTTTCCCCATCTACAGAACTTTTCTCATTTCAAGTCCTCTTCAGGACTTGAAACCATAACTAGCCCAGTTGCAAATTCCTGTGAAAACAGGGCTGTAGGTCAATTGTTTGTCTGAAGATCCCATTGATAAAAAGGTAGCATGGGAAAAAAAATGCTTTCATAAATGTACTTTTTAAGCCTATCAATCAAAGTCAGTTCTTAATCTTTGAAAGACCGAATATGTAAGTTTCACATTGCAATATCTTCTAAGGTGAGTTCAGACAACAGAATGCTCATCTGAAATTGTCTCAAATATATGCATCTAAAACCACTCAGGTTGCTAGGGTATTTCAATTACATTTATTTTGAAGTAATTATTTCTTTTCTACAGCAATGCAGAGTGCATAATTGTACTCTTGCATCCAACTGTGGCTTAATTGCAGCAATATTTGCTGGTAGCAAAAAGGGAAATTATTGATGGAGTAAAAGGTATTTGCTATGTTGTACCTCCCTCAGCATTTTTCTCAGCAAGGTAGAATTAATGGAGGAATGGATGACCTCTAAATGTGCCTGAACTCCACTACATTCTGAAAGGATCATTGTCCAGAAGGTTGTTTAAGATAATTTCCTTAAAAGGCCATTGGCAAGAGCCTAAAACCTCTATTGATCCTGTTCCAGCAGGAAATATCTTAACTTCCCCAGTCTGAGCAACTAAAGTTTTGCGAACTTCTTAGCTGCACATGTGGCCCAAACTGCTTAGAAGTGAGAAAAGCTGAGAAAATGTTTCCTGTTAAATATAGGGAAAGCAAAATCTTGATGATTACAGATATCAGCAAAATGCTTGGCAGAATGAAAACGTGCCTTTAAAAGGATGGTGGTTGAGAGCATTTGGCCAGTGCTGGTCAGGAATATCATATTAGTTCACTTATTGCATATGTTTTGATAAGAAAAAAAAAAACCCAGAAAATTACTGAGGCTATTAAAAGATTATCCAGCAGGAGGGGGTGAGTCGGATTCCCAGGCACAAAGGAGAGAGGAAATGAGTTATTTAGAAAAGAAGTATTTATACCTGCTGCGGATCTGTCCATAAGGATTATTTAGACTAGGAAAGCAATGAATCCCAGTGTACGGAGAGGAAATATTTTTCTAAAAACATTTCTTATACTTTGGGCGTGTCTGACTGATACATAATCATAAACATATTTAGGAATGTAACTGCAATGTTAGAAACTGAAGTCCAAGATTTTTGCTTTGTTGACATTTTCAACAATCCCATTCAGCTGATATGTGACTATGGGTGTTATCTTTCTGGCAGAAACTCTTTCAAATTTTGATGCCTCCACCAGCTTACTGCTGCCTAAGCCTATCTTGTGTGGAGCACGATTCTGTGGTTAAACTGTATACGCAAAATGGGAACAAAACTTTCTGACATGAGCAGTTGTACATCTCTTTGTGTCCATCATACCCCCTGTGCCATGATGAAGGCACCCTCAGGAGTAAATGGTCTCTCACCACAGGATATGAAGCATCACTTACAACACCAACACATCAGAGGTACCTGCATCAGATCCCATTCAGCTATCCAGGATCCTATAAAGTATCTATCAATAGAGTTGGTTTCTTGACTCTACACTTATTCTTTATCTCAAATATTGTACAGCTGGGATAATTTTAAAAGGTGCTTTTAAAAGCCCACCCACCCTAGCATATTCCCCAGGCTTGTGGTTCAGGCACCAGGGAGAATCAGTTCAGATCACACAGACTGGATATGTGGAAAGATTTTTCCATCTCCTAAGTGGCTGCCACATTGACTAGTGGGTATAACCAGGTGTAAGTGATCCTTGTTGATGTTTTCTACAAGAAAGGCATGTCTGACTTAGCAACTTAACTCCGGGGAATAATGAAGAGCTAGGAAATATCAGCATCTCTTTTTTGTTAGGTCATTTCACTTCTCTATTTTGAACTGTTCTGTTTCTTTCCTGATCCAAAACAAACCACTCCAGGAGAGATTATCTTTAAAGACTATGCAAGCACAAACTAGTTGTAAGAGTTCATCTCAAAGCTCAGGAATGATCCTGCACCATCGTTTTAGCTGTGCTGTCATAACTTTAGTGATTAGCCTGATTGGGCTGCAGTGGCCTCTGCTCGGCAGCAAACTGCATACAAAGAAGGTATTTAAAACCACAAGTCATTTACTAACTCAATGATCATCCAAGGCATGCTGTTCTCACTAACCAGCAGTGTTATAAAACATAATAACTCAGAAATATCAAAGAGTTCAAGGTTGGGGGGCAGAGTGATGTTAGTGTTGATGGATCATGAAAAATCAGATCTTGCAACCACATTATTTCAGTGGCAATGACTTCTCTCATCTATATTATGTGCTTTTAGACTAAAATACAGCCTTTGGACCAGACATGGTTTCCTGTAATGACTTCAGACATAAATGTTAGTAGATTATCTCATTTGCAGCTAACAAGAGACAGAGCCTACAGACTCCTTGCTTCCTTGTAGGACTAATGTCTATTATTCATAAACATTTCCATTTTCTTTTCAATAAGGACAGAACATTTTTTTTCTCTAATGACATGAGTTCCAAGCCTCTGAAAAACTGACTCACAGTCAGGATTCCTAATACAAAAAATAGTCAGAGGTTTATGGCCATTTTTAAATTTAGCTTACATCTTTGGCAGAAACAAGATGTGCAACAAAACAAAACATACAATAAATAATTATGAATAAGCAGAAAAAACAGAGGTTTGTGGTAGCAAGAAACATTGTTACTAAAAATAAAAATATTACTGCAATGTTTATAGTTTAAAAGCAGAATTCTGAACCTAAAACTAGTTCAAATTTAAATAGATTAATTTTTTAATCTTTAGATAGGTCCCTGTTGCTTTGGTTCCATGTGAAAAGCAGCAGGTCTTCTAGTTATAGCTCAAGTACAGCCAGAAATTTTTCAAAACCTTGGCTTTTGGCCAAAAATATCAAAAATTCTCTGCAAGTATATCCTCTGCTAAGAGACTTGCTTAAAATATACTAAATACATACTAAAATATACAGTAATAGTTGATGTATTCATTATTTATATAAGGTAAAGCAAATTCAACTGCTGGGAATACACCTAGGAAGTTGGAGAGTTAGTTCAAGGTCCTGCTTCAGGGAACAATTAATTATTTATACAAAATGGAAAAAGGTTTGAAGGAGGCTGAAATAATCTGTTTCTATAATGCCTGATAAACTGATAAGGCTATCCCTTGGGAAATGGAACACAATTTCAGAATGCAAGCATGTTAACTGTTTGGGACATCTTCTTGAATCATAATACCACACACAAAATCTCATTAAAAATACTTTTTTAAGACTTCCGTGTTATCTATTCCAAACCTAATCATTTATTTGGCTGGAACTGCAGACCCAACATCTAAAATAAACCAAGCAATCATGCAAGTGCTTCCAACTGGCTCCTAGTGGTGATTCATTAACAAGTGGCTTGAAATCCTGGCATAGCTTGTATCCCTAGGAGCTACAGATGCATTTTTAAAGGTGTTTAGGCACCTAAAGATGCAGATAAGAACCTGGCAAAGTTTTAACCATTGGGCACCTCTTTGCATCTTTAGGTGCCTAAGTACCCTGTAAAGCTTGGCCCTCAGAGCCATGCTGCAGGCTCGGTCAGTGACAGGCACCATCAATGGCTTTTCTACTGATTTTATTTATCATCTTGAAAATAACAGCTATCCTTATCCTTTTCCAGTTACCCTGATTCACTTATTTGAAATAAATAATAGATTTTGCATTAATTAAGTGTATGAATAGCAGGAAAAATTTTGTACAAGTCCTAGTTTTATATTAGTGGCCATTGAGCCACCTGCATCTTCCAGAGCCCAGAAATATCAGTTGTTTCTCATGTACAGTGATTCACATTAATTTCTACTTGGCTCATAATCCTGGGTGATCCTTCTTGGAATAATACAGATGATAAGCAACTTCTGAGATAAGTTTTCTTAAATAATAAAGCCCAGAAAACTATTGATTTTTCTCCTTATCTCATGCAACATTTACAAATGCATAGCCCTTCCCTTATTAAGAAAAACAGGTACCAACAATCATCACAGATATCGAACATAGAACAGGGAAGACTTAGAATAGAAAGTTCAGGAGGTTATCTTTTTTGGGGTTTTTTTTTGCTTTATATATTTGACACCTAAAGAAGAAGCTAACCTTGTAAGAAAATGATCTTTAGATATACATTAATGTCTTAAAAATTCTGACATATTTACAACTTATACTCAAGATGATATGTTCTTGGTATTTTCTCTCCCCCTCTGCTTTCCAGCTTCGCTCTTACACTGTGGCAACCAGCACAGTATTGGTCATGCCTGCTGAGGAGCCAGAGGCTCACGATTTTTCTATATGAAAGTTAACATGGATATTTTGAACTTTGTTTCTTTCCACTGCCCTCTTCCTTTTTACCAGCAGCAATTCTTTTGCCTCCTCTCAGTGTATTGGGTAACGAAGAAAGGACGACCATATCAGCGCTAATGAAACAACAAATTGGATTTTACTAAAGTGGTCTATTTCACAGAGGATCTCTTAATAAAAATGGACCACAGTTTATAGCGTTATGACTGATCAAACATTAACATCTCCCTCTGCAGATTAAACATCAGTTTCAGTGCATGTCACTTCACTTTCCCATAAGGTTTACTGGCTTTTGGCACTGATCATGATTGATGCATTGTTTATATGCAACATTAAACCCGTGCTTTCCCTGTTTCTGGTATACAAAACCCACTTCTGCTCCAAATGGTAACACTAGTATCAGTGTTTTACCTTATCCACACCAACACTCCTTTCACAGACTTAATACTATGTATAAAAACCTTACTTTCTTGCCTCTCTGGACTGCCCAAAATTTAATCATTTCAAAGGCAAAATTCAATGGAATTAATAGAAATTTGAGGCTGTCACAGCCGATGGTTTAGATTAATAGTCCATTTAAACTTTTAAATGTCTTCGAGCACTTGAGGCACATATGCTTTTTCTTTGACGTTCTCTCAGCTACTCTATTTGCCACATACAGGTGAAGAATTCCTTAAATCCTTCATTAATTTTCAACTTTCACATATTGTCACAATCCTTTAGATTTAATTTCTCTTCTAGAAGGACTGTTGGGTTAGAGGCGGAATCACCTACCATTTATAAAGGGGTGAAACATAAAAGTGTCTTTCTTTATAAAAAATAATGCTTTTCAGTGGGATCATGTCCCAAGGGTTATTTTATACTGAACACTGAAAGCTAATTCTTTTTCTATGCCAGGTGATTGCCATGAGCAACCAGTTCTGGCAGACTCATCAGCTAATCTAGGTGCTGAAATGGTAGGTGATGCTGTATTTAGCATCAGGTGTCCAGTGGCTTAGTTCCATACAAAGGACCTGACTCATGTCCACCTGTGTTTGCAGGTAGTGAAATGAAACCCAGAAAATCATGCTGTGCATGGCTGTGGAGGCAATGAGGACAAACAACCATATCATAACACTTAAAAAGTTATTCTAGAGGATAAAGCTCTCACTTATTTATGAAAACCACAACATTTTTCACAAAAGGGACTCAGAGAGACCCATCCTGGAATACTCAATTACCTTGTCATCAGGATTTTTCGTCTACAAAAGAAATTCAGTCCAAAAGGGCCAGAGAATGGAAGCGAACCTGAATAATTTATATACTAAAGATAAACCAATGGACTAATCAATCAAATGTGTGGGCTTTTTTTCTGTTCTTCTTTGATGTTTAGTTTCATGAGCAATGAGTCAGCTTGACTTAGATAACAAACTTCAAGATGGGATTTAGTGACATAAATCCAAAGACAGAAGTCTCCAGACTATTCTTGAAGCAGTATCAGATGAGGTCTGTCAGAAGTCATCACACCAGCTGCCTAAATCAGTTTTTTCTTAGAAATTATCAGGCTGATGACAGAAGAAATAGATACAATTCCTATCCTAATTTTTGCTGCATCAATCCAGCATCAGAGCTATCTTTACAGAGAAATGTGAGATTTTTTGTATGTTGTTTGTGACTGATGTTGTTTGTCTCACAAGTGACTTAGAAAGAACAGTCAGGCGATAACCTCACCTCTACTTTGATTTTTCAGCTGAGCTTTGTAGTTCTCTGTGCAGCACAATTTTTTTCCTTGTGCATCATATATAGAGAAAACTTCTCTGTGAATTTTAGGCTGACTCTGTCTTTCCACTAAGCTATGTTGTACCTAAAAACTATGCATAACATATTTGACCTTCCTTTGTTCAATGGTAAATGACTACAGAGGATGTCTTGATTTATCTTCTTTAAACATTCATTATTGGACATAATTGCCATATCTCTTATTTTCATTCCCTTGAGCACACCATTTTAATCTCATACCATATGGAAGTGATTGCAAGCCATCAACAGCGGAGGAAAACCTGAGGTAGATTTGCATTGAGATAAAATGCATCTGCTCTAAAATTACTGGTGTAATTTCACTGAAGAAGGACATAATTCTGGATTATGTCAATAGCATCAGTGTGTTAGACTGGGCAAGAAGACATTTGCAGTCCAGTCTATGTAAAGATATTGATCAGATAAAGTTAATGACCACATTTGGTGATGGCTAGCCTAACGTGTTCCTTAGTTTTGTGCACTGAAATTTGACAGAACAAAATATGTCTTTATCAGGCTGCAAACTCCCTTTTATGTTCCACAATGTCATCATGTTTTATACTTTGGATTCATATATTATTTCTCCAAGGTGTTCAAAGCGCTTGCTTTCTTGAGGTCCAAGGCTTAAAATGTCATTAAATTATAATCACAGTGTCCTGGTTTTGGCCAGGATAGAGTTCTGGGACTGGAACTCTGAAACTCTGGATAGAACTCTGGAAAAAGGACTATTGTGGTTTAATCCCAGCCAGCAACTAAGTACCACACAACCTCCTAACCCCGCAGGTGGGATGAGAAGTGAAAAAAGATAAAACTTGCAGGTTGAGATAATCAAAGTTTAAAATAATAATAGTAATAATAATAATAATAACAATACTCAAGAAAAAGAAGTGATGCACAGTAAAACTGCTCACCAGCAGCGTACCAATTCCCATCCCATCCCTCAGCCTGACATATCAGTTGACATACAGTATGGTGCTCCATGATATGGAATATTCCTTTGGCCAGGTCAGGTCAGCTGTCCTGGCTGTGCTCCTCCACAGTCTCTCAAGAACCTGTTCACAGGCAGTGCAAGGAAAACTGAAAAGTCCTTTACTTAGGGTAAGCACTGCTTGCACAACAACCAAACTCTCACTGATTTATTAACAGTATTCTCATGCTCAGTCTAAAGCAGAGCTTTACCAGCTTCTTAGAAGAAGATTAACTCTATTCCAGTTCAAACCAAGACATGCAGTAGAGCCCTTAGTGCTACATTATGAGGTTATCCATTCTGCCTTACCAGTCTGCACTCCCAAGGTACAGTGTGAGTTCAGAAGAAAAGGATTGACTGGAGCAAGAAGTGTGAAGAAAAAGATGGCAGTAATCTCTTATTACCTTTCAGTGCCCTATGTACATGGAACTAGAGGGAAAACAGAAGAGTGCCTTGACAGAAATTCTGGCTGACTTTGGACTCACAGTAGCTACAAGGTGAAATTGACTTAAACCATCCACTAAACAGTTTTCAGAAATCTGTAGAACTACTTCCTTGGAATACTATGGCTGTCCTTGTACTTCACTTTCCTCACTTCACTATTACCCAAGAAGCTCGGGCTGAGAAGAGTCTAGAGAGGACTATGGGAAGCAAAGACCTCAGAGAGTGATTTCAGGACTCAGTAGCCAAGTTTTGTGGCTAGCAGTGAATGCCAAAGACCACAGGTGAACAGTGAAATAAGAGATCTAGGACCCAAGCCTGAACCTGAACCTCTCATTCTTACAACTCTGTTCCCTGACCCCACTGCAACATGCTCCAAATAGCATTCCTCAAGGCTGATTTATTTCAGTAGGGACTCCTCCTTAAAAGTTGTGACTGCTGATACTTTTTGGCCTTGGAACCAAAAGCCATGAGAAAAGAAAATGACTAAGAGCTGAAAGAACTCAGAGAGACAATCCAGTCCACAGTGACTTAGTGACTATAATTACATCCTGTCATGAACTGGAACCACTAAATTTTAAAAAATCTGAAAAAAAAAAATTAAAAAAAAAAAAAACAGGAAAAAAACCCCACAAAAAAAAAAAAAATCCCAAGGCTGGTCCTGAATATAGCTGATCTCCAATAATCTCATTATGTCATTGAACAAAATTTGTTAGTAAGCCAGTTTTCTGAATGTTTGATTGCTTCATTCAATTCCTTTTAGAAGTTTCTTGAGAGTCTGGAAGTCATCATAACTGCTGATTTTATGGAGTCTAGGGAACCTTACAGGATACATTTTCATGTACTGCAAATATTTAAATTTACTGTGAAGTAGCTGAAATCCAACAGTTCTTTAAAATATTGACCTTGTTTACTTCTGGAGAGCTGTGTCAGGAATTCTTGAGCTAGGTAACAAGGCAATTAGTGTGTCAGATAATCCTTTAATTAGATTAGAGGGCACAGCTACTATATGCCAAACACCTATTGGTAAATGTAAAAGTCTGTCTTGGGGTTTCCTAAGTATGTAAGGTCTATTTATTTGTCACATAGTTGATTTAAAACTACTTCTGAAGGACTATACTATTCAAGAGAATAGTTAGGTTAATCTGACCTGAAAAACCTTGAAATATTTCTGGTTTTGTGTGAGCCAGGAACATATTTCAGATCTACGAGATCTTCAGATCTAGGAGACCCATCTCCTGTCACACTGTATGACAACATAGTGGAAAGATGTAAACATCAGCTCACTGCTAGGCAACACAGGACAGGGTATATCTTGAAACCTCAAAATTTCATAAGCCTAATACCAAAAAGCAGCCATTTGTGCAACATCAGGTCCCTGGCTAGGAAGCAGCTTTGATCCAAGTTCTTTTATTGACAATTATACGGTCATTGCCCAGTGAAGTATTTTCCAGGTTTTTTTCATCTGACTCCCTGCCCTCTGAAGTCTGACGGCAATTATTGAAGCTATATCCCTTCTTCCAGAGCAAACCCCAAACCAGTAGTCTACAAACTATTCTGGCTAGAACATTTTCCTCCCAAAAAGGGGCTTCATAGCACAGAAAGGTCTCTTTTCCTTTTCTAGCAAATTCTAGGCATCTGAGCAATTCAGATCAATGTCAATTGAATTACACCAAATTCAACTTCAGATGATTTTTTGTCAATGAGATCTTTCAGTGGCATGTGTATGTAACATGCCAAATGCTGGATCATGACTCTGGAACATGAAGAACATTAGTAGTTATAGAGGCTCTCAAACCCCCTTCCGCTTTGCCTTATTTATAAATAAAGTACCAGTAATAAATGAAGTTCCCAGTACTTGATAATTCTGTCTTTATTCTACAATTGAATAAAGTATATATTTGCATACCTATCAGACCTATGATAATTTTTATCACAAAAAAGCTGTTGAGAAAAAGTTGGGTTTTTTACCAAATCACTTAGGATTAACCTGATCTCTGTTAATATCATTCAGTGAAAGTTTATAGTAATGCTGTATTCAAGACCTTTATTTTTTAAACAAGCATTTTGAGAGTCTAAGCTATGTCAATTAGTAGCTGAAAAGACATTCCCTACATCTACATGAAAATTGCAACCATGGTAATAATGAACTTCAATTGCAACCATCAATAATGAACTTGTCCATAAAAAGTGCAGACCTCTGTTTTGTAGCATGGACAGGCTGCTGCTCTTTTTCTTTTAATAGAGAGGGCTTAGAGCAGGATGATATATCCCCAGCAGGATAACAAAACCACAGAGCGAACCACTTACTTTCATATGTTCTAACAGTTTGTATGAAGTAATGAACATGACTACAGAGCTTTTCACTGCCTCAGGCCCTGTACTAGGAACTCAGAATACATGGAAGCTAGATGTCAGAAAGGAAACAGTACTTGATTTTGAAATAAGAATGAATTTTCTAACCATCTTGTACCCACCACATCTATGAATTTCTTACACAGTGCAAAGAATATTGAAATGCATGGCCTCCTGTGGGCTGAACGGTAATAGAATCTGACAACACAAATCATAAAACAAAGCTTTATTGAGGCAGTAGGAATGATGAGCATTTAGCAGCTCACCCAACTGCTGATGGCAGATACAGGATCATGACTGATGCAATAGTTCTGGTGGACTGCCAGGGACACTTGGGGTCTTGGGCATATGGCAGCTACAGCCAATCCTGCAAATGCCTTTTGAATGCAGCCAAGAGTCATGCCACTCCTTCGCTCCACCAAAGATGAAGTGATTTGGTAGAATCATACCTTACATGAATAATGTGTGTGGCATTCTGTCTGCACTACTGATTCTGGCTGAAGACAGGGCATCAGGATGCTGAGTGTCACCTTCTATTCAGGAATAGACACTTATGCATACATATATGTATATGTTTAATATTCACACATAAAATTTCAGTGAGAATATCAAAAGATTGTATACTGAACTTGGGTGAATATGTAGCTGGAAATCTCTCTAGTGCTGTTTTTAAGGGAAGACAGTATTGTGTCTCTCTTAGAGAGAAAAAAAATAGACAATAGTCAGCAATTATCATTCAATGCTCAAGTATCAGCTTACCACTAAGTCTTGAAAATACATTTTAAAACTTTCAAACTATGAATATAAATTCAAAAATTACACCAGCATTTCTTTTCAGCTGGCTAGATGGAAAACTTTGATATTTGCCTTAGTGGTATTTATGTTTTACTCACAATGCATAGTGATAATGTTAACAAAAATAATTGTCATAATAGATATTTTCCTTTCTCTCTCTATTATAAATATGGCTAGAAGAAAAATAATTTTGGGGTTTTTTTTTCTTGTATTCTCTTTACTTCTATCAGCTTCCTAAAATGATAAGTGACAGCATTGTTCGGTATCCTTCTTTATATGAGGCAAATCTGTTGATCTGTTGTCATTTAGAAGAGCAAAATTTAAGACTATCATCTAAAAACCTCTCTTCATTCTTCCAGCCCATCTATAATTACTGCCAGTTGTATAATTTCAGAAATGGATGGAGCATTTTAAGAAAGGGAAGCAGAAAAGAAAAACATCTTCACTGAAGCTCTTGGAACAGAGGTTATCTTTGCCTAAAGGGCATATGAGGAAGTGCAATGCTGAGAGCCTGCAGAGTGGTCTATTACTTAGATGACACACTATCATTTACTGAATTATTCATATTATCATTGTTCTGTATGGTGAGCAGATGTGTTCTATTACTTGACTGTGGAGGTAAAAAATATATTTTCTTTTTTTTGCTCAAGACCTGAACAGGCTAGGGCTAAGATCTTAAGATTAACTTCATTATATTAAAAGATTCAGTACATATGGATGTTCAAGAGCAAGTCTAAGATTTAAAGGATGACTCCAAATAAACTCCAAACCAAGACTCCAAATAAATTTTCATGTCACAACATAAATCCCTGAAACGAAGGTAAAGCTACCCCTAAGTTTAGTTTGCCCACTTCTACCAGCTTTTTCAACTACTGTAGCTTCATCAAGCTGCCTTTGATCCTTACTTGAGGAAATGTAGATCATCAGGCTCCCTGTTTTTCCTATAAGTGTTTCATTAAACCAGCTACCAGGGTACTGTTGTTGAGGTCTCTAGAGGATTGATTTGCATTCATTGAACTTCAGCCTTAAGACCCAGGCAGTGACACACTGAAGAGAAACACCTGTAACTGCTAACACTGTGAGGTCTGGGAACAGGCACTAGCAGATCAGCTGAAGGGCACTGAGTACAGAAGTAATCATTCTGAACCAATTGCTCCTTTTTACAGCATATCCTATGTTAATTATTATGAAAAAAAATATTTTTTAAAGGTTTATAAGTTGGCTAGATTTCAAGTGTACATGACTGTGCTTTTTTGAACCTGTTGAAGAAAAATATGAGGTGTGGTTAGTTGATGAAATATATTGTATTTCAACTAAGAAAAAAAAAAATTAGAAATGTGTTCAGCTGCTTATTTATTGCTAAAGTACTGGGCTAAATTTAGATTAGAAGGACCATGCTTGATATAAACCCTAACGAAAGGAAAAGTTTTTTGGAGTAAGAATTTATATTAAAACATGGAAAATAGATTTATGAATGTATCCAGCCTCCAAGTTATAGTAAGGAGGATTTGAACAAACAGTAGCACTGCACATCACCTGTATGCTACTATATTGTTCATAGCCTTTTTAACAAGCTCATTTTAATCAGGAATAAGTAATAGAAGCTATTTTAAACTTAGATATGCCAAGATACAGAAGCTTTCATATTTTCAAAACAATACCCAAAACCTTGTTTGTATTTTCAACAGAAAATACATATGCAAGTTTGTAGGCTAATTCATTCACAGTTGCATAACTATCTTAACTAATCAATGCTTTCTCCATTTTTGAAAATGTACAATCAGCACATGTAAACCATGGAAACCTGAGAGCAGTCCAGAAGCACCCCAGCCTGGCACAGGCACATGCCCCCAGTGACAATGCACATGAACAACATTAAGATGGCTGTCCTTCCTTTAGGCCTGAAAAAGCACACACAGCCTGGAAGCATAGGCTTCTGTAGGAGAGTTAAGTAATGTGACATCTGTGTATTTTCAAAACACTGCTTGTTTTCATTTCCCAGCCACAAATACTGCCACAAAGGCAGTTAAATAGTACAGCAACAATCTTCTTTTTCAAGTGTCTTGTTATTTAGCTAAAACAAAACAAAACAAAACAAAAACCTCTTCCAATTATAGAGATTAAACTCTTATTCTGCTTGTATAGCAATCCCTACCCCAAATCCTGCATAATTGAAATTATCTATCAACATCCTTAAGTCTCACTCACAACAAAGTAATTATGAAAGACAATGGGGAACAAGTTTTTCTTTTTGTTAGTGCTCTTTGTTTTTTGCTGTTTTGGAGATGAAAGGATGAAAACAGAAAGACTCTTTTTCTGTTTACTCTCTCAGTAGCTAGCAGCCCTGTGACTATGGATAGTACAGCCCTGAACTGGTCAATAATCTGTGATAAAAAGTCCAGTCTAGTGTCTGTGTGCCATATGTACACAGCTATATGGTAGATTCAGGGCACAAGTCTGCCCATGAGTGGCTGAGTAGACATATGTTAGATGGCATTACCTGGTAACATCTGCCATAATAATTAAATCCTGCTGAAGACTGGCAGGGTCTCCCACAACAGCTGCTCTCATTCTGTTCCTATAGGAAAGCATTCATGAAGAGTAAAATGTTACCTGAATTCTTTCACAGATTTGCAGGGGAAAGCAGGTTTCCTGAAGGGGAGTCAAGGTCTATAAAACCTTTCTTTCGTAACTCTGTGGCAGACCCTTTTTAGTTGTTGCCCAGAAGACTCCACAGAAGATAGTGAGCATCTGGATCATAAAGGGTTTGTTGCTGGCTAGAGCTGGATCCTGGAAGGGGAAGCTTCTATGAAACAAAGCAGGGAAACCTCAAGAAAATAGTCTGTCTTTTCTGTGTGTAAAGCACAGCTGTAGGATAAAGCAAGATGTTAAGCCCTTACAGCTAAAAGGCATGTTTACTGGAGAGCAAGCCAAAGAAGGACTTTCTTTAGGTGTTTGGAACTCTTATTAGCAAGATACATGAAAGAAAATGCAGTGGTTTTTGTCTCTGCTTCTGGTTATGAGGGGAGGGTCAGTAGTCAGAGACAGAGAAATAAAGGCTTCTGGCAAAGTGAAAGATATTGAACTTGATTTCCTAAGAGGAATTTGTAGAGGTATATTCTGTGTGAGCTTCCCAGCTGGGCTCTTGGATGTTCTATTTCTCTTAAGCAATAAACCCTTTTAAAAATGTATTTTAAAAAAGCTATGAACTAGGTCTGCATGCAGTTTTTTTAACAAAGACCATTCTATTTATGAAAAATCTGTATCCAGCTCTTTTAGCTAACAGGCTTTTAGCCTTTTGTCAAGTAGTGCATATTCTTGAGTAGGACAGATACCCTGAATCAGCCTGTCAAAACTCTGCCTGAGTGCCTCCATCAAGGGTGTTTTTATTTCATTCATTCATTCATTCATTCATTCATTCATTCATTCATTCCTTATTTATTTAATCCTTATTTATTTATTTAAGTTTGTTAAAAATCTTTGTTGAGAAGCTTTTACATGCTAACAAGTGGCAGGACAAAGCAAGAGGAAATGGCCTCAAGTTGTGCCACAAGAGGCTCAGATTGAATATTAGAAAACATTTCCTCACCAAAGGGGCTGTTGAGCATTGGAACTGGCTGCCCAGGGAAGTGGTAGAGTCACCAGCCCTGGGGGGGCTGTTTAAAAGGAATGTAGCTGTGGCACTTGGAGGCGTGGTTTAGCAGTGGAATTGGTGGTGTTGGGTTTATGGTTGGACTTGATAATCCTAAAGGTCTTTTCCAGCCTGGATGAGCCTATATTCTTTGCTCTTTGTATTGTTGTACAAAATGGTGACAGAGAAAAAAAGCAGTGACTGGTTGATTAATGACTGGATGTGGCAGCAAGTTAGAGAGCAATGGTGGTAACCCAGCTGATGTCTTCCATCCAGAAAATCTTCAAAGGAGGCACTAGGTACATGCATTTGCTCATATTACAGATCCTAGAACTTGATAGAGAGTAGTTAACAAGTGCCTCTAGCTGCCTTTCTTTCTTTCTTTCTTTGGCAAATATAGGATTTTAGAAGCTGGTAGGAATGTTAATAAGCAGAACAGAAGACATTCAATACTAAAAAAGCTTGATAATTGTTCTCCTTCACTGGTCTTTGAAAATAAGTGATGTACGCTTACGGTTTTGTAAATTAAAAGGTTCTATACACTGGCCTTAGTTCACATTTTGCTCTATTCCCTGAAGTGATGCTTTCTGTATGATAATTTTCTTTCCCTGGGAATACATTATTTGCCCTGAGTTGCATACTTAATAAGGGACAGACAAGACAAAAAAAAGAACAAAAATCTTCAGGCCCTTTGGAGGATAAAAACAGAAGTTCATCTTTTGGAAGATGCCTACTATGCTAGTTCTTGCTTATCAGCTGCCTGTAGATGTGTTGTCTTCATCATATCTGTGCTCACATTTAATTACTTATGAACAATTCAATGTTTATTGATGAAAACACCTAACCTTTTTTTATATATATATTTTGTTTAAATTATTTCTTTTCAATTAAGCCGGAGCCAGTGAGTGTTCCAGTATGTTGGCCTTTAACTGCCTGTATGAGTAATTAATGCATTAGCATTGCCAGTCACAAGAAACCACTCCTGTAAGATCAAAAGCACTGATGTAGGAGCAGCACTTTTCACCCTGAAACAAAAGAAGCAGGGCATTGTTTGTTTGGATTTTGTTTGGGTTTTTGGGTTTTGTTTTTTTTTTGTTGGTTTTTTTTTTCCCCAATCAGAATAAGAGCAGAAATAACAGATCTATAATTATTCCCTGAGAGGTTCTAACTACCATATTTCCATACCATTTTCTTCATTTCCTTTGGTTAGCTGTTTACAATGAAATGGTAGTGAAAAATGGCAGCATATGGTGGTGGGCAAGGGAGAGAAAACAGAAGTGAGGGAATGTACCAAGGCAAAAATAAGTAAAAGTCAAATCTGTGCTGCTGGGTCATTTTCTCTCATCTCTCCTTGCAGTTAATTAACAGCAAAATACGCCTTACGCACATTAATGTGCCCACTGAGTCCCAGAGTAAGTGATTCTGTCTTCATCCATTAAATTACTGAAATAACTTGTGTTTCTTACCCTTGAATTTTAACCAGAGCTTGTGAAAGAGGAAAAAAGCAAACTAATAGAATTCCAAATTGAACCCCAGAAGCTCAATTTTGGGTCTTCAAACTTTATGACTTGGTGTACACATGTGTCAACAATATGATGTTGGAATACACTATTTCCACTGCAGCTGGAGAAGACATGACTTGTACCCTGTCTTTTAAATTCTGTGAAAGATCAGATACTTAAGTATATATAAAAAGTTATTTCGCTGGTCCAGCCTGAAAGGACAACGATGTTGTAATTCTCCAAATCTGTAGCTTCTGTTTGTGTCATCCGCTCCATTTTACTTCCCTTGTAAATAAATTCTTGGTCTTACTACAACAAAAAAATAAAACGTGTTCTTTTCTTAATTTAATTTAAGGGAGAAAGGAGGAGAACATGGCTTTTAGTCTTAAAGAGATGTCGTTTCTGCTGTTGACACACACGTCAGTAAAAGCAACAGTTTTGTTGTTGGTACAAGAGCCGCTGTGCTTTGACTAGCAGATTACAAACAGTCTTGGCAGAGTCAGTAAACTGTGACAGCAAGAGATTATAGCTACAGTAGAGTACAGTTAGGTAGGATGTAGTGCTAAATGCCTGAGGGATGAAAGAACATGCATTGAAGTTCCCCGCAGAGATTTTGGATCTAGCACATATCCTGTAGTAGGACTAGTGCTGAAAAGGAGCAATCTCTTCAATGCAGTGCATACAGTCTGCTCTCTTTTTTCTTTCTCCCCCCTTCCACCAAAAGGCAGATTTTGAATATTTTCTGCAAGAAGCAAACCTCATTGCCATAAGTGTACACATACTTTCTCTTTTACATAGAAATTCTCACTTCAGGACTAATTTCTATTTGTGTTGAGCAGAGTGATGGTCATATTCGACTGTAAATTTATTAAATGCTCTGATACATACTTGAAACAAAAATAGTTCAAAGCAAAGTTTAGTCGATAATAACCTGTTAACCTCATTACTGTCTTGCTTCTTTCTTTATTACATATACAGGCATATATGTCTGCCATTATCTGGGCATTTGTTTTCTGTATTTTTGGTTACCTTCTTTTTTTAATACTGAATGTTCAGATAATAAAAATGCCTTACTCATCAGCCAAAACTCCCATTAATTTTCTTCTCATCCACTAGCTCAGCAGTAACTCTCATTTTGAGACTTTAAACTGTATAAAGCAACATGTCTTATGTTCAGCCATGACTGATGACTGTAGAACTGGGCTTTCATTTGCCAGTGTTTTGTGGTTGTGATTTTAACTCCAGGTACCAATTCTTACTGACCTGATATATTCAGGTGTCCAAACTCACACCATTTTCTGAGGTATTTTGTTTCTTAACGAGAAATAGAGCTGAATTCCAGTCTCTCAAATATTGAGAATCTATCTTCTAAAATAGTGAAGGTTTTTGTTTAACAAATTATTAAATAGTGGAGAGGGCTTCCTACCATTCATCTAGTTCCTACATGCAGAAATGTTAAGGACTTACTCCTCAGCTAATGATGAAAAAAAGCAGTCCAAATTGTTCTCAGGACAGCTTAGATATTTTCAGAAAGCAATGATTTGCCATCATTTTCTCTATGCACTTTCCACCTAAATGGCTGAAAAGAGAAGAAATGGATAGAAAAACCTTGGTTTAATTGGGTGATGTGGAGCAGTGAGGAAGTCTCTGCTGTGCCACAGACTCCCTGTGTCACCAGAAAGGTACAGCAGCAAAGGAATAACATGCTGCCATCCAAAGAGATGAGATTGTTGTCATAAAGGAAAAGGGGGAGAAAACCACAAAACTTTAATTCCCCTTCACAGATTGTGGACTATCTTACTTATCTTTTTGGCTGTTAATAATTCTGCAAACATATGATAGCTTTCAGCACGGTTACTGTGGTGCTTTTGGAGCATAACCTATCCCATACTGTATTAAGGATGCTATCACTTGATTTAAGCACAATCAATACCAAAGACATATTTTGAATTGGTCTGACTGATGTGTCTTCTAATGGTGTGCCTGGGTAAGATGGAGACTAAAGGTTAGTTTCACCCTGTACATCTGATGATCTGACTGACATAGATTAAACACAAATTTACATGAGCACATGAGCTATTGTGATTAGGCCTATGAGTAGGGGTAATGCCCTCATTTCAGTCTGTAAGTCTCCATCCAGGCTGATTATGCCATTGTGCTTCTTTGTTTGTGGCATCTAAGGTGCTGTCAAAGGCAAACTGTCATGTAACAGCATTCCTTGCTTTCCCCAGGCACTCCATTAATGGTCCAGAGCTCTAGAAATCCTCCTGAATGTTGCTTCCTTTTGTGTGATTTTTTTCTCCCCTTTGATAACTGCTCAGTGTCAGTAGTTTCTTGCCCTGCGGGTTTAAAATTATTCCTGCATTAATCACCTGTACAGCAAGGAATGTCTCCCATGAGCTGCTGCATGACACCAGGTAGTCAGTGGACAATGGGACACAAATCCTGACTTACTCCTGGACAATTCAGCTGAAGTGCCACTGCTCCTCATACACGTACGCTGCCTTGTAGACTGATGGGCTCAGGTCTCTGTTAATTTGGATATCTCTGCACTGTAACCCTCTGTAGAGTACATCATGTACTGATATAGCCAATAGCTGCCAGGCAGCTCTGAAGAACTGAGCTGTAATTGCCTTTCTCTAATGAGAGGAGATCTCTGGCAACATTATGTAAGTCCATAAAGGAAGAAAATGAAAACAAACATATGATGGACTTCCTACTTTATTTGCATCTACCTTCATTACTGCTGGTGAACTTGAACTGGTATAAGACTGATTCCTCTGTTGCCTATGCCTTCTTACTTGTGTGAAATGAATATTTTTGCTGGCCTCAGAAAAAAAATTCAAGTAAGACTCTGCTCTGTTAAACCACAACATCAGTACTGCTTTAAATAGTTCTGAGCACCTCACTCACGTGTCCCTGTGCTTTTCAGCAACCACAAATTGAAGAACAACATGCATACATTGACCTTAGTATTGCTTTTTTGCCAATTTTTTTTCTCATTTTCCTTTGAGTTTAGGTATTAAAATCAAATAAAATAATTTAGCCCAATTGGGCAATATTTCTCTGTCTTCTGTCTTGTTCAGCAGATTTTCCTTAGTGACACTTATCAGTTATTCCAATTACACATGTGAGGTGTGTGTTTTATTTTTGATACCAAATTTAACAAGGGAAAAAAATGGCAGATTGGAAAAACAATTCCACTTTAAAGGCATTGACGATTTGAGGTTTTTTGGTGGTTCCTCCTTTCACCCTAAAAACCACCCCTTTTATAATAAAGATATGAGTACGCATAACCAAATTTTAGAAAATTGACCTCTAAAGTAGAATAGGAAAGGCAGTAAAAGCTTCTTTACAGAAAAGGCATCTAAATTCTGTTTCATCTTCACAACAGACTGTATTTATTTTGCAGTTTGGGGGAGTGTCAATAGAAATGCTTGTCTTTGCTGCAGAATTGTCTAAACCTCTGTAAATAATTTAATTGAGCTGTGAATATTCAGTGATTGAAAACTAATTACTTTGGCTTAATTTGAGTACTGCCTGACTGCTCTGGAGTTGCGGGTAATTTAACAATGTAGATAGTGCATGAACATGGAATGTTAAACAGTGACTGGGACAGAGTTAAAAATTAAAAAATAACTCATAGAGTTTACAAGTATGCCATGGGCTGGGCTGTTTGTACCATCCAAGCGCTTTTTGCCGACAGTTTTATGTGCAGTGCTTTCTGAAACATCTACTGGAATATTTTTGTAGATCATTAAGTAATTGCTTTCCAGTCCCCACAGAATTTTGCAATAATTTTGCTCATAAAGATTAATGATGTAGCACAATGAATCGCATTCACTCGTGAGCTTCAGCTTTCAGTTTTAATCATTGGTTAGGTATCATGCAGATATTTTTCCTCTGAGTTTCTTTAAACATTTCCACCAAGAGTCTCACTGTTCCTGGAGGGAATTTGATGGCTGTGCTTTTCCTGAGGAGGCATTTCAGTCATGTTAAATTGCACGGTATGCAGTGCTTCTTTATTTTGTGTTGCTGTGAAATAGCTGTAAAATGCAGATATCATTGCATATTCTTCCTACAGAACTTTAAGTCTTGTTTTCTGGGGTCATGACAAATCAACACTGTTATTCTTATATACGATTGCATGCTTCTAGTTTTCAACTGACTTTTAATAGACTCCTAATATGGATGTCCACTGTTAAATTATATAGAGAATTAATATTTAGCTGTCCATAAATTAGTAAACTTCTAAAGAAAGCTGCATTTTAAATTGCATTCTTATTTTCTTATAAGTGATTAGGCAAAGTTCAGGGAGTATGTGGAGGGAGTTAATTTTTTTAAATGTGTACTATGTACTTTCTAGTAGAAAGCAAGGGAAATGAGGCCAATGGAAATATGGAAAACCATGAATAAAGATGATATACTATGCCTGTACCATTCATCTATTATTCTGTAAGCCAGTCATCATTAGGGATGTGGCCATTTTACTAAAATAAAAATAAGAGTTCCAATTCATATAACAATTTAGTATCTAACTTTTTGCTTGATGTTCACAGATCTCAATGAAGATATGTAAGAATTGTCAGGAGAATGGGTTTAAGAGTTATCTGTGTTTCATGACAATGAACTAAAAGAATTTCAGGGTTCTTCTCTACTGAGTACTGTGATGGTAGAAATATTTGTTTATTTTGGTTTTGTTTTCCTAATTATTTTACATAGTAAAATGAGAACTTTTAAGAAGTTCTCATCTTCAGTAGATTAACAAAGGCCACAAGGGGAAGCATCCTGCAGTTCAAAGGCTTTCAAAGGTGACATGTATCAAATATGTTAGATCACTGTATAAAACCTGCAAAATAAAATCAGTGAACATAGTCTGAGCAATTCCTGAAGAGAGACTGACTGTGTTCTGTTAAGAGGAGGATTATCTTTATTGGGTATCAAATAACCTCTGAGATGGGTTTCCTGCAAAGCTAAACAGACTTTAGTGCTGCTCTTGGACTCCTTGTGACACCACAGGGTTAGTTCTTGGGAATGACTGCCAAAATCCTTAGAACATGATGGAAAAATAGTCAGCTAAGCTATGGGTGCAGCAGGGGGTGTTTTATCTACTAAAAAATAAAAATCTAAAATCCAAACCAAACCCAAAGCAATTCCACACAAGATCATGATTGGCTGAGGTGTTATGGTATTTTTTCTTAAGGATCTAACCTGCATGTATGGAGAGCTTGAAACCTGTCATACTGTTACACAACAGTCATCACCCTGGACAACAGAAAATATAATAGGTACAACAGGAGAAGAGAAGAAACAGGTATTCAAAAATTGTCCTTCATGTAGTGTCTGCAGTCTGTGACTTCCAAGCTTTTTAGACTAGGCTAAGTGTGTGTGTAATAAAATAAGGACAGAGCATTCAACTCACCCACAGGACAGAGGAGAAATTAATTCTTACTCTGAACAGTACCCTCAGGACTAGTGTGTGCTGCCCAAGGAATGGTGATACTTCACTAAGTTATTCAATAAACAGTATGCTAGCTGGATCTGGATCAAGGATCTAGTAACTATTTTTTTTTATTCTTTTACTGCTCTTATTGTCCTTGTTTTGGCCAAGGAAAGGGTTAAATTTTTGAAGTATCCTTGAGGGGTTGGGCTTATGTGGGAGTGACCAAGACCCTGATATTATTCAATATCATCTTACATCATTATTGGGCATGGGAGGGGGAGTATCTCTCTTTTCTGGGAGGAAGAGTGTTCCTTTCTGGAACTTGGAAAAGTGTGGTAGCTGGAGGTTCTGTCAGCCATGGTCCCAGGCTTGGTGAGCACAGTGCAAAGTAAAATGCCCTCTCTTTGTACATCAAAAATTATTACTGTTTTCCCGTTTCATTGCTGTTTTCAGTAAATTGCTCTTAAGTCAGGATGTGATCTTTGCCTTTTGTACTTACAGCTGGAGGGGGAAGGGAAACAAGTGCTGGCACAATTTCAGTGGGAGCAATAAATTGGGGAATACCATTCCTAAACCACGACATTTATCTGCTTTTCCAGTATGTCACAATACATGGTACAAATAAAATCAGACCTCTAGAATTTTAAACATATTCACTGAAAAATTCTCTGCACTCCAGAGGATATGAGTAACATCTCTTTTTGTTTCTTCCCTCTTTCCTTCACCCATGAAATTCTCTGTGATGGTGTTCATAAGAAAAGTCTTTGGCACAAGGGGATCTGAATCTTTTTAGGGTATGCTTGCAAAAGTTTTAATCAGATGTAGTTTTCAACTTTGAAGCAAACTAGAGGAGTGCCTTTAAAACAATTTATACATCCAGTTTTCCCTCCTGGGATTGTCTTCAACCCTGAGGATATTTTTCAGAAGTTATGTGTATCCAGAGGGTGGGTCCTCCAAACTCTCTAAATGCCAAAAAGTGCAATTCCTTGACTCCTGAGTATAAAACAATCCAATGGTCCAGATGGTTTTTTTCCTAAAAGCGTTTGGCAACCCTTGAGATACACAGCCAAGATTAAATACTTTTTTGTACTGTGAGACTACATAGGAACACAATAACTTTCCTTAGTCTGTCAATATAATGAATATTTTCTGAGTTTGCTTTTTAAAATCTATAAATGCTCTTACAATGAAAGCCATTAAAGCAGTACTCCAGAAATTCTGCTTTTCTTCTTCAAGTAACCCACAAATTTAATCCAGATGGGAAGCTGCCAGACAGCTTTAAAGTTCTACTGCAAAGTAGGACATGGACAAAGGTTTTGTTCTGTGTCTGAGAAGGTGGAAGGAAAAGGCTAACTGTACAAAAAAACCCATATATTTCAAATTTTTTTTGAGGCAAGGCACTATTATTTTCTAGGGCTGTTATTGCTGTTGTTTAACTTCACCAGCAGCAGTGGGAGAGGAGCTACAAAACAGAGAAATACAGAGAATTCTATGCATTCTGTATGAGATGGATAACTGATGGATGAATGTGAGATATATTTCTTCAGTTATACAGCAGAACTCAGAAGTTTTGAGTGTCTGAACAGATTTTTATACTCCCAGTGAGCTAAAAGCTAAAAAATAGGACTATCCTTCACTGTGATTTACTTTGCTATATGAAAAGCAACGAGATTGAATAAGGTCCTAGTAGTAAATGGGAGCACCACAGTGGGTTTGCAGCAGTTGAAACACTTGTCACCATCAGAACAGGTTCAATGATTCACCACAGCGTGAGTCCTATGCTGACTCTAGTCAGTAAACGAAGTGCAGGAGACTTCAGACTTCCTGAAGATTAAAGCTTGTTTCTACCCAACACCTTGTTCTCTAATTAAGCCAATCTTCTTAAATGTAATGTTAGTAATAGTATATTTTCAAATGGAACAGATGGAGAGAAGTCTAGGCCATTTGTTTAATAGCAGTGGAAACTGTGAAAGTGAGTGTACCACAGGATTCAGCATTAATAACAAGTGATAAAAAGGAAGAAGTATCCTGAAGTGAAAAACTAACACTTTTATTGAAATCACAGAAAAAGGTTGGAAGGGGCCTTCAATCAAAGCATGGGCAACTTTTAACTTACATCAGGCTGCTCATTCCAAGCATAATTCAAAGTAAGTCTTGGCAAGACAGTGGAGAGTCATGAGTCATATATGGATTTTTTTTTTTCCTCCCATCGTCCTGAGGAATCAGTACATTTTATTCACAAGCTTCTTGAGGGTTTTGATCAACTGCTGCTCTAAAATACAGGACTAAAATGCAGGACATAGCTTCAAACTCACATGCTGTGTTTCTGCTCTCATTATTCCCTGGGTCTTCTTTCCTTGATGTGCTGCTGCATAGCACAGGATGGGTCACAAGAAAAGGTAGCAGTACTCACAAGGGAAACTGCAGGTATCTGAAGTTGACCCATGTTCTTCTGTTCTCTGTGAAGAGAGAGGCTTTTGCAGAGCACCAGAGGTGAAATCCCACTCTGAGTTGTCCTCTGGAACTCTCTGTCTCTATTGAGTAGAAGACTAATTTCCAAATCTAGGCCACTTTCAGAAGTGTGAATGCCTCCCAGGGCACAAGCTGGTGTTAAATCAGAATGCCAAAGGCCCAAGTGACCTTACCATCCAGCAGGTCATATATTCATAGTCAACTTTTTGCATGTTGTCAGTGTCTCTTTGATTGAGTCTTATCTGGATAGTGCAAAGATTAATCAGGTATTTATAAGCAATCTGACTAGTATTGTAAAGGCTATACAGTCCCTTTACACACAGTGAGTAGTTAATTTGAATCCAGTGAAAGGAGTTATTTTTTTCCTGCAAAATCATCTTTTCTTCACTGGGTTGTGTTGGTTTTTTGATGTTTCTCATTGTTAAAATGCTTCCCTGCTCTATTCACTTTTCAGCATCTGAGTAAGTGGTAAGTGGAAATATTCAATCAACAAATCATTCATATTTGTATTTTTCTTGCTTTAGGAAGGCATTCTCTTAGTCAATTTTGGAAAAGGTACTGCAGTTAGGTTTTGGTTCTTGTACAAGCTTCTCCCCTCGTGTAAGAAG
Source organism: Onychostruthus taczanowskii (assembly GCF_017590055.1). NCBI lineage: Eukaryota > Metazoa > Chordata > Aves > Passeriformes > Passeridae > Onychostruthus > Onychostruthus taczanowskii. The sequence goes on from NW_024498795.1 coordinate 13,569,533, forward strand.
TGATGTCCAAATTGGCTGCATAGTGAGAGCTTCACATCTATGGGAAACAGCAATTATTTCTTTGGAAAGCCTGAGAAATTATGTGACTTTCTCTGTGCTTTTGCAGCCTCTCTGAAAGAAGGTTCCCAAAGTAATTGGTGTTTGATGGAATGATACAAGGAAACTCTGTTTACTTATAGTCCCTCAACCCTTCCTATACTTGATTTGCCTTGGTTGGTCCCCTCCACATAATGAAAAAACAGTTGACTTTTTGACTTCCAGTTATATTAGACATTTCTATGATGAATCATCTCTTCCCAGGACCTACACCAACTCTCTGAGATTCACATGAACTCTTACATACTTCCCAAACCAACAGTCTTTGTGGACTGTTGGTTTGGGAAGCATGTAAGAGGCCTGTTTTTTTTAGTTCTCTACCTTCACAGGCATACAAATAGTCTTGTTTGCCACAGTCACATACGTAATACAAATCTGTGTATAAGTTTAAATTCCTTTTATTTGTTTCCCCTCCAATGTTACCTTCACACAGAGGGAGACTTTTGAGCTATCAGTACATCTATAAAATTTTTGAATAAAATTATTTTTTCAGTTTGAGTAGCAAAATGATCACTTATCAAAATTGACGATCATTTGCCTCGGGTAGAGACATGCAATGGATAAAACTGGGAAATATGCTTACTCTCTTACCCATTTGATCTACTCCTCACACTCTTGCAGCAAAGAGTAGCGCTTGAGCAACTGGATTGTTTCTTTCCAGTGCACTAATGAGGGTTCTGTTCACAGTTTTAAACACAATACCTTTACTTTGCACAGCACTGATTACTTTTCCACTAAGATTAGACAGTTGCAGTCATGCAATTCCACAAAGAAAAGGTGCTTAAATATGGCATCTTTTGACTTGTAACTAATGGACTTGGGTGAGAGACATGTCCCCAAAAGGTACTTGAAACAGGCAAAAAAAAAAAGAAAATATATTCAGCTTGCTCTAGAGCTTGCTGACAGTGGGGAAACTGTAGACTTTGAAGGGGACTCTGCCTACAAGTTCAGTAATGGGGTTCCTGCTGACAGAGGAAGGGAATTCAAACCACTTTATAGATCTGGGGGATACTTTCCCACTTAACAGCAAGAAACTATTCCTATTTATGAGAACTACACTCAAGTGTTATATCCTAGCACGTAGGACTGAGTTGAGGCAGAAATTTTCTTCTTAGAACATCAATTAATTTTGCATATGGTGAATACATTGTACTTTATACTCTCTGTGCACTGTATTTCATCCAAGACAACTCAAAGCTTTTGTTAATGCTTGAACATATTTCAGCAGGAAGAATGGAGAGTTTTCTCTCCATTCTTTGGATCAAATTATTGATTGGCAGGTTTGCTAGACCCTGGTCAGTCTAGACTACCTTGCAAGTTCACTTATACTGATGGAGCTTGGTTGGTCAAATTTTGTCTCAAACAGTAATTCAAGTTTCAGATTATAGCACTGATTCAGTTTGCTATGATCACTGCCTAGTAATCATCCACAAACATATGCCAAGGAATAATTTATTAGAAAATCTAATTTTCCTTATCACTGCTGTAGGATTAGAACTAATTTCAAACTCTGACATATAACTACTAGCAATAGATACTATGGAAGAATATCTGGCATTTGTAGTCACAATTATGCAACAATAAATGCAATAATACTGCTTGATTAGTCGAAAGTATGTGAAATAAGTGAAAAAAGCTTTTTAACACACAACTTGGTTTAAGGTAAAATCACCTAAGGGATCTGAGAGTATAAACCTTTTTCCTTAATATTCAGTCTTTTAATAGCATACAATACTGAAACTTTGTTTCTGAATATAAGGCAAATTCAGGGAAAAAAAAAGATGTTATTTATAGTGTTCTTCAGTGCAGCTATTTCTGCTCTCAGTTATTTTTTTGCTTTTCTCATTTGCCAGTCTGCCATTAATCCGTAAAGCTCTGCTCTATATAATTGTTTTCTCCCTTTCAAGACATAGATACAATCAATTGTTTAGGATCTTCTTACTACTCCTGGGGAAAGAAATGTGATACTTTATCCTTCTGAGTGCTATAAATAGATAGCATCAAATTGTGGAAAAGACAATACCAATACTTTCAGGCATCGGAAAAAATAAAAAAGAAAAAGAAAAAGCACTTTCATTTTTACCATATTCCCTAGTCTTTCCTTTTAACCTGATTATGCCCAGAATTGTAATGGGAAGCTAAACTGACTATGTTTGATTCTCTTCATATGTCTGTCTAAAAGCTGCAAACACTAACAGTGCTCTGAAGCATTGCAGCAATTCTGAAACAGGGTTTTCTTTTTCTCTCTTCATACATATACCAAAGGATTGTGCAAGATCTCTTCACGAGCTGTTTTAGGAGATGCCTGCAAAGATCTTTGTCTCAGCTTTCCATAAGAGTCCAACACAGTCAGTGAAGGAATGCTGTATGCCATTAATAGTATAATTTTTACACTCACATAGTATACGACAACACTGGAGATTAACATTTTGGGGGTGCTTTTTGAGGTTTATTATAATATTTCTTACCAAACAGGATGGGAAGAACTCAAAAGCAGTTTTATTTAGATAAGATCTCTTTTGAAATTCAGAAGTACGCAGTCTAGTTTCCAACCGGTTATTTATCAAGTGTGTTTGGGTGGTTTTATATGTTTTGTAAGTAGAAATACTTACAGAATCACAGAATCGTTAAGGCTGGAAATGTCCTCAAAGGTCACCAAGTCCAACCTCTCAACACCACTTTGTCAACTAGATCATGGCACTAAGTGCCACATCCAGTGTTCTGGTTCGAAAGCAAAACCAGTGAGACACTCCAAGTCAGAAATACAATTTATTAGGAAAAGGGAAAAGGAAAAACCAAATACATAAAATAATTCAAAAGAAAAACCACTGACAGGGTCAGAATGCAACCTGACGCCCTCTGGTCAGGGTGGTGGTAGCAGTCCAGATGAAATGGCCTTGTTGAAGTGGTGATCCTGTAGAAACAATCTGGTAGCTCTTGTCCTCTGGATACCGGTGGGTTAGGGCAGCTGTTCCTCTGGGAATCCAATGGAAAGACTGCCTGTTGTGTCCCAAAACCCCAGATTATATATTATAAGTGGGGATGCTTAGCTCCTCCCCCATGCGCAGAGTACCTCACAGTGGGCTGTTATCATTCTGAGTCATGTGGTGGGTCCATTAAACAGAAATGGCTCCTGGAAGGAGTTATCTCTGAGTCATGGAGCAAGGCATTGATGGGCCCATTTGCAGGAGATAAGGACCCTCCTGGTTTCAGCAGCTCTTGAGGATGGGGATAGAATACATCTTTATATTGCAACCTAGGACATCCAGTCATTTCCTGAACACCTTCAGAGAGGGTGATTCCATTACCTCCCTGGACAATCTGTTCAAATGTCTGACCACCCCTTCCATAAAGAAATTCTTCCTGATGTCCAGCCTGAACTTCCTCTGGCAGACCCTGGGGCTATGTCTTCTTGTCCAGCACTTGCAGTACAGTGTACCCTTTAACAAGGTCTATTGGAAATCTTTTTACAGAACCAGTATGACTGTGACAAGCATATTCAAATAATGTTTGATAGTAAAGTTTCATTTACGTTTTGGAGATAAAACTGAAGACCTCAGATAGACTTCTATTATGAAGCTTGGTCTCAAGGAAATGTAGAGAATGATTCAGACACTATTTTCCCTACAATAGTAATTATAAGGATGTCCATAAGTCAAAAATATAGTATGACAGCTTTTAAGAAGATTTTTCACCTTTTCTTCAGAGATGTCTAAAAAATGTGATAATTTTTGCTATAGCTATAGGTGTCCCTTTAGTTAAAATGAGTTATCTCAGAAGAGGTTTTAAAGTTCAGGTATTTCTGTGCTTTTGTAACTTCTAGTCTGCAGTTGTCAAATTAGTTTATAATTAACAAATATGAATCGTCAGTATCAATATTATCAGATCCACCTTGTTTGCATTAGATTGCTGGTGAATACATGTTTAAACAAATTTCATAATTAAGTAGGATGGGATCTTCGAAATCCATCTGTTCCAAACCGTGTTCAAAGCTAGTCAAATCAGGTCAGGTTGTTTAGAGTGATGTCCAGTTGCATCTTAGGTACCTCTAAGATTCCCAGCCTCTCTGGGCATCCTCATGTTCAATCACATTCAAGAGGTGTTTTGTTGCCTGATCATTTTTTGGTAAGTTTAAAAAAGCAATAATTAAAAAAAAAAATCAGATTTTCCTATTTTCTAGTTTGTTCCCATTTCATCATGTTTTATCGCTGTGCACCTCCAATAATAGTCTGGAAACCTCATCTGTATGCTCTTATTATGTAATTATAATATCTTTCCTTAGTGCTGCATGAAGAAAGGCTTTCATGAAAATTGTCAGTAACAATTATATGCACTGTTCATTGTTCATCAATTTTATTAATTGAGTATCCCTGAAAACAATAATGTGTAGGCAAAAATATATAGTCTGCATATGTTCCAATTATTCCATTAGCTTATTTATTCACTCTGGTTTGTGAAAAATTAAGTTTAAAAGAGTAAGAAATCAGCTAGAATTCATAAAACTTCCAAAGCTTTATGAAATCCAAATTCATTAGATAATTTATTCCTAGGAAAAAATTTAGCTACTTTGACTTATAATGGAGCTTGGAGCAGGGAAAACAGTACCCTCCTAACAAAACTCAAACAGATTGGTTCCTAATTACAATGTTATATGTTCCAGAGTCATGTAGTCTTTTGGGTTTTGTCTGTATTCTTCTCTGAGAAGAGATATCCATATAAAACAGCTGCAGCTCCAAAAGGACTTTAAGTGGTAAATTGATTTGATTGATTCAAATTTGATTACATACTGGAAACACATTTCGTTCAAGTTAAGCACATTAGCACACATCAGCTAGAATAAAATTCCAATTGCTTCTTTGTTATTCATTAATGGAACTTAATGACTCCAACAAAACATTAATGAAGAAAAAATATTGGCTTGCATAATTCATTTGGAAAAATTAATTAATTGTTGTATTAAGGGCAGTGTATTCCATGGAGTAATTACTGAAGCTTTGGTGGGGAATACTTCATGATATTTATTTTGCAAGCTGTTGTTTACTCCTTTCATTTCACATTGATTTTTTTATGCAGATAGTATAGTTTTCCTGCAGAAGGAAATGAAACACACTTCGTAATGATGCTCCTAACTAAATATTTGTAATTGATAGGGTTGACACTTTGACACTCAAGCTGTTGACATGATGTTTACTACTTCCAGCACCTACTGGAAAGATGAGAAAATTTGACAAGAGATAACATGCAAAATCAAGAAAGACCTTTGATAGAGCCAATTCATCTGTTCCAGTCTACAACACAGATAGTCACTTCTGCTCAGCTGAAACTTTCTAACAAGTAGCAAATAACTTCGGCAGCCATATTTTCTTCTTGCTGACATCCATTGAGATATACATGAGAATTTCCCATAATTCCTTAATAAAGACTCTCTTAATAAAGAAACTGTCTTAAGAAACTTCTTTTTTTTTTCTTTTTTTCCTTTCTTTTCACCAATCAGTTATTCTGTAAATAAAGCAGATAGAAGTTCACTGTAATTTCTGCTTTCAAAGGAGTCTTAGTTCTTTACTGAAGCTAATTACCAGTTGATAAAATTAATTTTAATTAAAACATGACATGTAAGTGGTTTTAGGTGAAGTAGCAAGTAGCTTTATTGACAGCAAAAAATAAGTTTACCTGCAGAGATATAGTTCACTGGAGCCAAGTGTCACTTACCTTGGATATCTGAGAAGGTATATCCAAGGTTTTATATATTGGATATCTGGATAATGAATATCTGAGAAGAAAAAAACATTTATAATACCAACAGCTCCTTTAAATGATTCTCCAAGAACAGAAGAATTTTTCAGATTATTTGTTTTGCTTTTTTCCTTTCATGGAAAAGATATGTTCTTTTATCAGTGTTAGGTGAAAGGGAAATATGTGAGTGAAAATACTGCATACTTCTAACCAGAATGCCAGAAAAGCCAGGTCACTGAGCACTTGGAAGACTCTGCAGGCTCTAGATGTAAAGTGGAACCATATGTCATCATATTTATAAAACTGTCCAAAATAAAGCAGGGGTTTGTTCTGTAGCTGGTTTCTTGGTCCTGCTTAGAAATTTGGTGGGTTTAATGAGCAGTGTGTGGCTGTGTAATTTTAGCTGATTAATCATTGCTTCAGCAGAAAAGCAAAAGCTGTTTGTTTATATGACTTTTGGCATTTTGATCACAGACCATGCTCCATGTGTGATTGGGATTGTCTCTTTTTCCTCTTTAGGAATTACTTTTAGCAACTTCTGCTGTCTAACCAGCAAAGAAACTGCCTGACCTCCAGAGATATGATCCAAAGCTTGCTGTAATTTATGTGATCTTCTCCCTGCATTTAGTAGGATTTGCATTAAATTTTGCACTCAGAAATATGTATAGAACATGGTAGAATACAAACAGATGGTGGAGATGTGTTAGTTTAGGTGGTCAGAGGTGGAATTAATTACTAAAATCCTCTAGAATTTTTTTTTCAGTGGCAATTTTTCAACAAATGTTTAGACCTTTCAACAGTACTAATGAGGAATTAAACAAAATACTAGTAGCAAGCAATCCTCCTGTGTTTGGGTGGGGAGAGAAGGTCAAGAGACAACCTTTTTCCATATACTTTTATGATAACAGAGAAGAGTATGTAAATTGAGTTAGAAATTGAAACTCACTACCAAATAAAGACATAATTTTCCTTCATCATGAATTTAAAAAAAAAAGAAAAATAAAAAAGCAAAGAAAAAAAAGTACGTTTAGTAGAAGTCCTAAACTTTCTGTTCATCAGCTTCTAACTCCTTCTAGGTAAGGCTTTCCAATGAATCTGAAAATGATCCACAATATCAAAGGTTCAGCATCTTCTATGCCTTTTTCTGTTTGGTAAGACTTTACTGTCATGACAGGCTGGATTTTCTGATGTTTTTGAGAACAAAGGACAAAAACAGGAAAGAATCAGAAGAAGACAGCTCTCGGGTGCTACTGGGGATTCAAGTCTTCCATCTCTCTCCTGACAGTCAACGCCAGGCCAGCAGCAAATGAAAGAGAGAAACAATGGAAAACAAGCCTTTGTTTTTTCTCTTAATTTTCAATGCATGAACATGTCACATGCCACACGATGGCAGCACAGGCTGCAAAATGCAGAGTTGCTGTACATAGAAAATGAGGCAAACAGATGATTTAACGCTGAAGTTCCTGTCTTGCAAATGCTTCTGAGGGGTAAGGTATCACTAAACATTAACTGGCTGCAAGGTGAGGTTTGCCTTGTACCCAAGTCACATCTATAGAGATCACTTTTCCAGCAAAGACTGTCTTTTTGAGATTATATAGGCATTTCTTCTCAGAATTATAAGGACTTTATTGTCTCTAGTGACATTTTACTTTTCTACTGCCTCATTTTCTGTGTTTTCTTTAAGCAGAAGTAATGCCTTCATCTCGATGCACTGCTGCACTCTGCTCCACCTGCACAAGGTGAAGGTTACAGCTTAGCTGGACAGGGCATACTTGAAGATGGGGAGTGGTTCTAGCAGAAATCTTTGCTTTCCACATACATCTGTCTCTGGCACCATTTCAATGATTTCAGGTTTCAAAAGGAAAGTCAAAATGAACCTCAGGAAGGAAAATATGCTGTAATTTTGAAAACTGATTGAAGGCAGGCTTGGGAGCTGTGAAGAAGAAGGGTTGGGTTTGAAAGCTGAACAAGGTGCCTTTCTCTGCTGCCTTTTTAACTTCTCCTTTGTTTTTTTGGGTTTTTTTTACTTCCTTTCTGTCCCAGAAATTCTGGACATCTGACTTTGTGCCCCTTTTTCATCTGTTGGTGATTAAGTTGTACATAGCAGACAAACACACACCAAATGAAAATACAAAAATAATAGCAGTTACAAAAAAGAAATCACTATCTAGAAACAAAATTGGATACATCACTTTGTCTGGATGTGTGATTATGACACCTTTTAATTCTATTTCACCCTAACATGATTTTGTGGTTTATTACTGCAGCCTTTAGTCTGGATTTCGCTTGTTTGCAGCAGTCCAGGATGCAGTTTGGGTTGGAACAGATTATTAGAAGCTCTCGCTTTTCTGCCATCGCATGCTGCCATCCTGAGGCCAGTTCCCACAGTGCCTGGAGCTGCACACGCTGCTGGCTGGCTGTGTCGAGATGCACAAGAACTGTGCATCCCTACCTGCTGAGAGACCACCCCAGATCAAAGTTTCAATCTACTGAGAATCATCGCAGTTTCAGAGGGAGCTCAAGATAACTGTTTTTTTTTTCTTTTTTTTATTCCAAGGAGTTAAATTAAATTTCACTTTTAGTAAGCATTCAAGTTTGTCTTGTACTTTTAGTTCATATTTTCAGTCTGAACTATGCAATTACTATTTTTACAACTGAAAGTTAGATTGGTGTAGTTCTTCACTTGATTATGCCAGGCACAATCACTCTTTGCCTTTTCTGGGTCATAGATTATCTGTCTGTCTTGTCTTGGCCACAATAACCCCCTGCAACATTATAGGCTGGGGACAGTGTGACTGGACAGTGCTCAGGCAGAAAAGAACCTGATGATGTGCTGGTCGATGACAGACTGAACATAAGCCAATAGTGTGTCCTGCAAGTGGCCAAGAAGGCCAATGGCATCCTGGCCTGTATCAGGAATAGTGCGGCCAGCAGGAGCAGGGAGGTCATCCTTCCCCTGTATTCAGCACTGGTGAGGCCATGACTTGAGTGCTGTGTCCAGTTCTGGGCCCCTCAGTTTGGGAAGGACATTAAGACACTTGAGTGCATCCAGAGAAGAGAGACAAGGCTGGTGAGGGCTTGGAATACAAGCCCTGTGAGAAATGACTGAGAGAGCTGGTGGTGTTTAGCCTGGAGAAAAGGAGACTTAGAGGTGACCTTATCGCCCTCTACAAGTTCCTGAGAGGTGGCTGTAGTCAGGTGGGGGTTGGCCTCTTTCTCTAAGCAACAAATGTCAGAACGAGAGAGTCTCAAGCTGCATCAGGGGAAATACAGCTTGAATATTAGGAGCAAGTTTTTCACAGAAAGAATGGTAAAATATTGGAATGGCCTGCCTGGGGAGGTGGTGGAGTCACCATTCCAGGATGTGTTCAAAAGAGGACTGGATATGGCACTTGGGGCCATGGTTTAGTTAAGGTGTTTAAGGCTTGGGTTGGGTTTGATGATCTTGAAGGTCCCTTCCAACCCACCCATTCTGTGATTCTGTGTGTAGTGGTGTTTAACTCACCACTGGTTATCTTCGGGTCCTAAAGGCTGTCCTAGAGTTTGGGAGGATGAGTACGTCACCTTCATAGCTGTGCACTGTTTCTATGTTTTGATCATAGGAAAAAGCCCTGAAATGAAAGTGGATGTTGCCAAGCTTTGGGATAACACACATGAAGATGAGTGAGGCCAGCCAGGTGAATGGAAGCTGAGAGACACAGCAGGAGCAGGGAATTGTGACCATTAGGATAACAAAGGTCATGATGCCAGCTATGTGGGTGGGCATGGAGAAGGAGGCAGGAGACCAAACCTCAGCAGCACAAGTGAGACTGTTGCAACACTGGCACATGGGGAGACTGTGAGGGTATAAAAGCCCAGGGGTTCCTTGGCTGGGAATCCTCCTCAGACACAGCAGCTAGGGCTGTTCCTGTGTTACTGCACCGTGAATAAATGGCTTTATGGAACAAGACATCTGGGACTTTGCCGTAGGAAACCTGGGTAAAACTGGTGAGGAAACCTGGTCTGATTGTATGAGTGAGGTGTGTGAGGAGTCAGATGGGAGACCCATTAACTCACTGGAGCCTCCTGCTGTGGAGGGGTTTCAGTCGCAGCAGTGAAATCTCTGACATCACGAGTGTAAATTCCAGAGAGGCTTGTGAATGGGCAGACTGGGAAGTTTCCTTAATAAACGAGCCCCACGAGTTTTTATTACAGCTCACAATGACAGAATGGGTAAAAAGATTGGGTTCAAAGTGACATTTACTCCTCTGTTCAACTGTGGATTCCTCTGTGTCAGGGAAATCATCTGCTTTGGCCCCAATAAGAAGAATAGTGTCAAAATATAAAATGAGTCCTGTTATAGACTGGACTAGTAGTTAATGTAGTCCTGTATTGTGTTTCTAAAATAAATTGCAGACATTTTAAATTATGAACCATAAAACTAGTTAGTTATTAGTAATAAAATTGTTTGTTTTCAACTAGTGTTGGTCTTCTAAAATGAAACTCAGTTCCTTTAACTGTTGTCTCTGACATCCTCCCCAATGTAGTGTAGTTTTCTTCTTTGTGTAAAATATTAATTCTTCAGAATTGCATAAGAGCTAGCCTGTCTCCATGTGACTCACTTTAATATTTAATTTTAAATATTTTCTTATTTAGGATCAGTGGATTTGTTCAGGATGGAACTTTACTCACAAGCACAGGGTGGTGCTTTCAGTAGGAGGATCCAAGTTTCCCAGATTCTCTTTCAATCAATAACTGCCATCAGGATCCTCAAAAAACACTGAAAAAACCCTCAGATAAAATTCTTTTCTGATATCTGACAGCAGAAGAAATGGAAATGTAGCAGTAAAAAGTTTTAGGACAGGAGAAAGAGAACATTCAAGCTCTCTGTTTCTCAACTTACTATTGTGAAGTACATTAATCTGTAAAACTGATTCAGGATCTTTATCCTGTGATCCTAAGTTAAACCAAGAATGCATACAGCCTGTAGCAAAATGCCCTTTCTAAAACTTATACAAAAATGCATTAAATATGGAATTCTAGTGTTCTTTTTTGCAGGGGTTTCTTTGGGAAAACTTGAAGTGCTAGAACTAATGGAAGTCACTTCTGGAACTATTACATGTCCTTTTAGCATGAATTGGTACAAGTATTTCTTATATCTGTAAGTACATGTGGCTAGATTTGCATTAATTTTCATTGTTTGGGGTTTTTTCTTTAAAGCAAACTTGTGATATGATTTAATTCTTGCCTATGGAAGATTTCCTAGGTAATAAATTGAGAAGTGAGCTTGGAGGAAATCAGCTCGTAACACATTAATGATAATATTATAATTAAAATAGTCATGGTTTTTCGAAACTTTGATAATTATGAAAATCAGTGCAGTAGAGACACTCAGTTTTCATATATGAATATTAGGATAAGAGGAGAAGCCCATATTACCTCAGCTGGAATAGAGAGCAAATCTTTTCCTTTGTAGTAACATGAAATAGAGAAACATGATGTGTGTGAATAAGTGTTTTACATAAACTATAATTATCATTCTGAGGAAAAAAAAAAAAAAAGTCATGTTTCCTGTTGTAAGATGAATGAAAATATTTATACTCCTATGAGTAGATGAGAGGAACAGTGTAAAAAACAGCACCGTATGATAAAATTCAGGTAGAATACTGAGGTGCTGCTACATCTGTTGACTGGAGAAGCACCCAACTGTGTTAGGCAGTGTTGTACATCTGATAATGCTGTCCTTTACCTTTCAATCAAAGTTCTTTGATTCACTTCTGTCATGGTTAACCTCAACAGGCAGCTAACACAGCTGCTTGCTCACTCCCCTGCAGAGGGGTAGGGGAGAAAATAACAAGAGCAAAATGTGAAAACCCATGGGTTGAGATAAGGACAGTTTAAGAGGAAAAGCAAAGGCTGTGCACAGAGCAAAGCAAAATAGGGAATTAATTCACCACTTCCCATTGGCAGGTCTGTGCTCTGCCATCTTCAGGAAAACTGGGCTTTATCACACATCAGAGTTACTTGGGAAGAGACATTCCATAACTCCAAATGTGCCTCCTTCCGCCTTCTTCCCCCAGGTCTGGTCAGCTGGGGTCAGCTGTCCTAACTGTGCCCACTCCCAACTCCTTGTGCTCTCCTAACCTCCTCACTGGTTTGGTGGGGTGAGAAGCAGAAAAGACCTTGATTCAGTGTAAGTGCTGCCCAACAGTAACAAAAACACCCCAAACTTATCAATGCTATTTCATCCCAAACCCTTACCGTAGCACCATTCAAGCTACTATACTCCAGCCAGTACATCTTATTTAGAGTGCACACTCTGAAGTGTAGGCTCTTGGTTTTTTTTCTGCTTGTACAGGGTAAGCACAGTAAACCTCTGACCCATGAGTCTTGCTATTAGCTGGAGTAACTTCAGACACTGCAGTCTTTGGCTACAAAGCTGTTACCAGCCCTCTTACAGGAATGAAAGACTGAGGCAAAGAAAATTTGCTGCAATACTAAAAGCATACTGTTTCTCCACCATGATACATTTTTACTCTCAGCCTTCGTTTCAGTGGTGTAAATTCTCTTGTGTTTTTCAAGCAACTGGAATAGTTTATGCCAGTATCTTGGCGAAAGAGTTTGTCTTAGCCACTGCTGTTCTAAACTGGTTCATGTTCACTGGGAATTGGCCCAAGAGACGAATGCTGCAAACCTGAAAGAGCACAAAACATAGAGAACTGCCAACTTGCTCTTCTCTGCATTTGCATCTTAGATAGTAGTGATGTTCATGCACTCCATCCTGGTTCATTTTCCTGTGAAGCTCAAGAGTTACTACTTAGGAATAAGAGGGATTTTTGCCATAATTTATTTTGCTTCTAGTCTTCATTTCCTCTGATAGTTACTACACCACAATATTATTATTTTTTACATGAACATCAAAATCTTTTGGGAATGCACTTTTTAGGAACAACAGTGGAAAAAAGTGATATAGCAGTTCTGGCTACACAGCACAGTGCAGACGAATAGAAACAGATCTGCACAGCAAATTGCCTGTTGTTGAAGGGCAGTGTCCACACCACAGGACAGGGCAATTCATGATCAGCTACGGCTATTCTCATCCCAGAGGCTGTGTGCCCCTGTGTGTTTCACTGCTCAAGGTGAAGGCCAAAAACCAGGACAATGAAAAAGAAAATACAGTGGAGAAACAAAGAACTTTGACAAGCAAGAAACAGAGATTATGTTGATGATGTATACCCAAGGAAGCTAAACTAAAGATCCACCCTTCAGCTTCTGAACTCTTGCTTCCAGGCACTCACCAATCACATTTGCGGTTTGGTGTTCTGCAACAGGTTATTCACTTTGAAGAGCTTAATCTTCCTTAGAGTTTAATCTTCCTTTCGTATATGATTTTCTGATGATTGTGTTGGCCCAGTTGCCTCACAGGACATTGTATTGTAATGTTCCTTTCCAGAAGAGTAAATTCAAGACATGTCTTTTGGCAAAAATAGCTTCACTGAGTGTCTCATGTGGCAAGAGTCAGATTTAGTTGCTCAACATTTCTCTTCTTCTATTGCAATTATGTTTGATCTTATTCACAATTGAGTCACTGTTGAGGGAAATTTTGCAATCATTGTTCTTTGAGAATTTTTATTATCATAGCAATTTTGTTGGGAGCCAATTAAATCATGTTGGTAAGACATGTTTGGACAGTAAAAGGAAACTGCCTTGTAGCAGCAGAACAGTACTCAGTAAGAATGTCAAATCACATCAAGAAGCAAACCTCATGAACAAATATATGAATTTCAGCTTTCTTTCTAAAGCAGGTTGCATGACCAAAATAGAGGCTAGGAAGCAAGTCAATGTAATCTAGAAATGTGTACCTCTGTCAATGGATGCAATGCTTTCAAATGTATTTTGCTTTTCTTTCTCATTGCTCATCTCACTTCTCCCTTCTCTCCTCATTTATTTTCTTTTCTTTTCATCAATTTTATTCATTGAGCAACTAATAATTTTAGCATTTTGAAAGGGTTGCTGGAGTAGATGTTTTCTCTGCTCATTTCATCTTATGACATTTATTTCCTGTGTGTACCTGGAAGGTAAAGGAATATTTTATATAAATGACAAAGACAAATACAGAGGAAATACCATTTTGAGAAACAGAAAATGTTGATTTCAGAATATAAGGAGACAGTATTATTCCAGTAAATATGAATAATTTCTTTCTCAGTGCATTAAAATGCTAATGATTTTTTTTATATAAGCTCAAAGATGTAGTTGATGCAATACTTCAACTTTTTTTTAACTTGGCTCAAAAATTGTTTTGAACAACTCATATTCACACAGCCATTATCTACACTTAATCTAACTAATTTTGATATGTGCCTTCTGCCTTGATCTTAACTACTTTTAATATTCTCTTCATTCTTAGTATGATGCTATCAGTTGTCCCAGATTCTGCACCTACTATGTCATCAAAAGTGTTCTGTGCTTCACTAGCAAGATGTTCACCAGTTTCTGCACAGCTACAGACTTACAAGCTGATCCAGCCAAACAAACCCTGTTTTCCTTGTGCATTTGAGTTTCACACCCTGGGGTGAATATGACCTTAACTTAAATTATATCAAGAAATTTGTCACTTGATGATTTTAAAATATTTAATCTGTCTCCTTTCTGCTTTTATTGCAATGAACCTGTCTTTCCATGTGGAATGACCCAGAAAAATGCTGTAGCTGTTGCTGAAGGCAACCAGAAAAATATTATATCCTCATGTATCTCTAAATTTAGTGAAATACGATAAGAAGTCCTTGATGAACGTCATGCAATATGAATTTAGGGATGACTTCTTACAGTGTCAGATGAAAGAGAGGTTTATAGCAGATGCCAGGTCTCACATGCTTTTGACAAACTGCTGGCTTGTACGTACCAACATTGGGCAAGAGTGTCCCAGTCATCAAAGCAGTTTCTACACTAACATTTCTCTCTAGAGTACTTTGACATAAATGTCCAAGTCACCCCCACCTACTGCATGCTGGTGCAGTTCTCAGACCAGTTCTGTTAGCAACAAATTGAATCTGTTTAGGAGGAAACTCAACCAAAATCTCTGTTCTGTGTGTGTGTATATTAAATACACTCATCACTCCTAATGGTGATACAAAGCTTCAACAGGTGAGCAGCCCTCAAAGGGCCTTTAATCACAGGAAGGGGATGTTCCTGTCAGGGAACCAGGTTAAATCTTGGCTGAGGTCACCTGAAATTGCCCTAATCATCCTCAATGTGTAAGCAGAGGCCTTGGCACCAAGCACTTTAACCTACAGATCCAGTATTTGTGTGACAAATTTTTTGGTAATGTAAAATTAATGTGCAACTCCTACAGCCCCTGTAGGATCAGCCTCTGTGGTTCTGGTCACTCATTCATGGAGTGTGCAGCATGGTTCTGGAAAACTCACCTCATGCCAGCACTTTTGAGCACCATCACACAATGGTTCAGCTGTTAGAATTTTAACAATATTTTAAAAGGAAGGGACTGCTCCCTTTTAACCAAGCAGATCTATGCAAAGGACAAATAATTTCCAAATTTTATTTTTACTCTATTTCAGTCCTGTCTTGCAATTATTAACTTGTGCAACAATGCTTCAGATTACTTTCAGTAAAAGGGTTGAGCAAGGTTTCAAATTTAGGTCTGTTTTCATGATGCTTACTGATCAATGTTCTCTCTGATTCATTCTAAGACACATTGTATGTAGAATCTTATTAGGTCATAAATGTTGAATTTTTTGCCTATATTTTGTTGCAATGGCCCATAGAGGGGATATCTATGCTGTGCACATCCTGTGATGGACGCGATGAGTATGGGTCTGTTATCCTAATGTCAAAAACTTCAATTAATTATTTGCATTTTTTATCTGAATTCACATACATCATGGTGCATTTATACTCTATCATACCAATAGCTGAACAATATTCTGTTTCCTGTCTTTTGCAGTTCCTGTTTCTACCATACTCTTGTTCCCATCCATAATGGAAAGAACTTTCAGTCATAGCTGTGGTCCTTGTTAACACTAACAGCACAGCATGAACAACTTCATGCACAGATGTCAGGAAAGGGAGTTTTCCATCAGTCTGGTCTGTACTCACAGATTTTTATGCACATAAATTTGTCAAACTGATGGCCACTGTCCCACACCTGGTTACAAGACCACAGTTGAAAACATAACTGCAGCTTCCAGGATCAGCTGTTTGCACAGATTATCTCTTGCTTAAATCAAATGCTGAGTTTCAGCTGCAATAACAACAAATCAGAACTTTATTTTATTGCAACATCTGCTCTACTTTTTTTTTTTTTTTTTTTATTTTATTGCAACACCTGCCCTACTTTTTTTTTTTTTTTGACCAATTAAACCACTTCTTATCTTTCAAGCAGAAGTAACTGCTTTGCAAGTGCTTAACTGCTCAACAGCTTTCAAGGTTCATCTTCCCTGTTGAAATGACATCAAAGACACTCTTCATCCCATCTACATATTTTCCTTTTTTTTTTTGAATATTTTATTGTGTGCATGTATATGTCCCTGGAAAAACATAGAAAGCATTTATGGTCTAGAGAATGAGTTCCAAACTTCATATTTATCAGCAGCAAACTGTCATAGGTGACACTAGGCTCAAATGTTGTTAGGAGTTCCAGCTGTTGAGTTTGAGAAAATATATAGTGCTGCATTCTTGGCAGGCTTGTATTACATTGCTGGCTGCACTCTCCTCTCCCCTGCAAACCCATTTTCAGAAACATTATAAAGAGCAGAGCTGGCCTGTTATCCCAGGCTGGGCATTTCCTTCGATGTCTGCCCATGGCTCAGCAGCAAGTGTTGCTTAGCTGGGGCACAGGCTGGGAAGGGTGTCGAGATGTGCACTCTCACTACAGGGAAGGATGAACAAATTGAGGCAGATATTGCTGCCAGGAACTCTCATTCCTGCCAACAAGTCATCTTTTAGTATGCATTTCAGCTGACCTGCCCTCTCACATGTTCCTAATTGAAGGTGAATACTGCAAAAGTGCTGAGAGCAGATGATGTGGGTTTTTTAAATACTCTGTGGGATACTTAAAAAGAAATACATACTCCTCCAAAAGTGATAGCTTAGAGACCTTCAATTGAGTATTATATCTTAGATGTTTGCATTGACACCCTCTCTCAGTACTCATATATCAGACTAACAGAGAGCAGAGCAGTTTTTGGAAAAATTATATACTTTTAATAATAATGATGAGGGAAATAAAGTTTATTCTTCTCAGTGTTTACACCTGATTTCATCCAAAGACAAGTGAGCCTTACAGTGAATAAAGAGGGCATAGCTATTTCCAACATCTTCCTGCCACCATTTCTCTGGTAAGAGTAAACCATGGTTTTTTCCATATTTTTCGTCATACTCATGTTACAGACCAGTGTTATCCATGCTATACTGTCACCAGTACACAAATTAAGGAGACAGCTATCCTAGGAAACAAATTATATAAAACATCACTGGTTAGGAAAAAAAAATTGATTTTTTTGTCCTAAATCTAGAACAAAATAGGGTTAATATTTTATCAAAAATTTGCCCCCCATGCAATTTCTGTTAGATAAAAACTAATAAAGCTAACACTGCAAAGGTTATGATTGTTTGTAATGCTACCCCACATAATGGTATGATCTTTAAATTGTACTTTTGATATTGTTATTTCCTTCATAATTATTAAAAATAATTATCTGTTAATAAAAGATTATCTGTTGTGTAAATTTTTTCTGGCTGTTACCAGCACTGTAAGTCTGGAGTTCTAGATATCTGGTTAATTTGAGAGAAAAAGACTCAAACCTTAGCTTCAGTAACAGACTTCCACTGGTCATCAACAAAGGTTTTTTTATGTTACTACAGAATTTATCAGTGGCATGAGAAAATCATGTATCCTTTGATTACTACCTAAAGGCTTCCTGCGTTTGCTTTATGTTAGTGTTGTATACATAACTTCTTCCCTTTAGTTTTGTTACTGATATAGTGACTGATTGAGCTGTGTACAAAACAAAACCCAAGACATAAAGTGATCTCAAGGAAAAGGTGCCAATCACTTTTGTGTTCTAGAGCACAGAGGGATCGTAAAACCTCATCATATACTCTTTGATCTCGTCAAATTACAGCCTCCTTAGAGTGGGAGGAAAGAGTTGGGACTTTATGAGCTTATTTCATTTTTAGCCTTTATGTGATAAGTTTGTCATGGTTTGGTTGTAATTGTGGAATGGATTAATTATAGGTTGATCCAGCAAAGTTACCTGTATTTAAAGAGTTGTGTAATGCTTCCGTGTTTGCCCAAGACTGCTTTCAGTCTAATAATTTCAAGTGATAAAGATCATTTGCAATGAAAATCTAAGTTGTTTGGCCTTAGGTGGAGGCTGACTTTTTTTTCAACAGCATATTTAACTTTAGCGCAAAAATCTAATGCTTTCCTAGAAAGAGAAAAAAAAAAAAATCACATGTACACACATACAACCTTCCTGTCCAAAGGTTTCAGCATTTCTAGTTTTTTCAGTAGAAGTTTGACTACCTCCATGGAGTTATTCTCCTTAGTCATATGTGTATTTTCAGTTACACATATATTGGTATCATGCCTGTCCCACATGATCAAATTAGGAGTCTGATTTGCAATTTGCAGACAGCCTATGAATGTCTGTTGGCTCATATGCAAGAATGACCTTTCTGAAACAAGCTTTGTCTAAGGATGTTTAAAATTGACCAAGGCTTTCCTTTCAGTTGCCACTGTAACCATAATTTTCTAACTGAAATTAGATACAGAGGTGGGATTAATTTGACCAAATAGAAACCTTTATCTTCAGACTGAATGAATCATTATTCAAAACTCTATTATCTAAATCTCTGCTAACTAGAAATTCACTGTGTGATGATTACCTCATTTGTAGATGCCTACATTTTTAAAATGTAAGTTATATAGGTTATTTGCCTTTTCCTCACAGACCCTGGTGTGCAGACAGCCCTCTCAGATTCAGATTACACAGAAGCTAGACTGCAAGAAGAGAGGGCAAATTGCAAAAGAGGTGTTTGACATATTAACAAAGAAAAAAGACAAAACATATCTTCTGAGAGGTAAGAAATGATACCAGCATTCACACAGAGACATGTCCTGAGGCCAAGGCTGAGAACAAAAACAAAGGAGAAGAGAAAACTAGGATAAGAAAGGGATCTGGAGGCTAGAGCTAAAGAGGAAAAGTCCCAAAATAGTATGAGGAGGCTGGGATCAGAGAACAGAACAAATTGCTTGGGGAGTCGCTTGAAAATAAATAATGTCATTTCTCCATAACATTTGAAGCTAGTACTTTGGAGTTGCAGATTTCTTCAAGGTATTTGCTGATGGAAAGCATTACACACAGAGTTTTCAACATGTCTCAGCCAAAATAAGTCTAGGTGTTTGAAAACTGCTCAAAACAGTGTACTGCTTCTCTAGATCTCCTTGTTTAACTTTGCTGATCATCAGTATTAACTTTAAATTCAGCAAATCTGATTTTTATACATAACCCATTTTTTTTAATGTCACAGATTTTTCTGAAGACATTATAGAAGTTTGAATGAATATACACATTGTTCCACTGGAATATATACTGAAGGGTAATAATCAATAGATATTTCAGTGGAAATCAACACTAATCCATGGGAATACTCACACTGTCCCCTAAAAGAAAGATAATCACAAAAGTTGTAAGACCAAAAGAAAAACCACAACAAACAATTATAGATTTGATGGTAGTCTATATTTTCTGTTAGACAAGCTGCTGTGCTTCTCATCTCACGTACATTTTTGTTCTAATAAGATAGTCCTTTTAACCTAAAACACTTGTCTTATATTCATTCAGAAGGCTCCGAAAGAGATTAAAAGAGCAAGATCAACATGTTGTGTAGCAGTCTCCTGATAAAAGAATGCTTTGCCCCCTTACTCTCCCCCTAGGAAAATAAACAAAACCAGGAAAAATGCAAGATCAGTGAGAGACCTTGAAGCCCATTTTCATTGTTATGCTTAACATTGTTAGAGCCTCAAATTGAGGTTGACTGAGGCTGAGGTGACTCAGTTTCAGGTCTTTTTTTCTTTCCCCTCTCACCAGTTTCTCCACAGCTGTTACCCCAGCACGGTGGATGTAACCACCCTCCATCTCACCAGTGTGGCCAGCACACAAATGCCGAGCTCAGCCCTCTGATGCTGACTGGTCAATGAGGCAGCATGGAGTGTCACGGATCCTCTCCATGCTGCCTGTGTGACCTCACTCCTCCTCCTCCTCCTCTTACAGTCCCACAGCACCAAAAAACACAGGGTTGGAAAGAGGGGCACCCTTTGTATTTACTGAAAAACACTAGTGGAATAAATATTGACAAGGAGCGAATATTAAAGTAGGTTCACTGCCCTCAAAGATAAGGAGGAACAAGGTGTGCTCTCAAGAGAAGCATGTGAGCCCGCTGACCCTGAGCCACACAGAGGCACCAGGAGGAAGCCGCGAGTGAGTGACAGCAGCGGGTGACTCTGCTCCGAGGGACAAATAGACCCAGCTGCCAGTCTGTCCTGCTCTGTAGACAATTTTGCTCCTTGCTCACTGAGAACTTATGAGAAAGGATTAAGGAGCAGACAATGTGGGTGACAAGGTAGTGAGCATCTGCTATGCATCCCCTGAACAGGAAGAACAAGCGCATGAGGCTTTCCATGGGCAGCCAGAAGCAGCCTCCCATCTGCAAACTCTGGTCCTCGTGGGGCATTTTTACTATCCTGATGCCTGCTGGAATGGCATAAGCAGCAGCTTGGCTGCTTAAAAAGCACAGTTTGGCAGTACAGGTCCTGGTGGGTACCATGAGTCCATGTGCTTTCCCCACAAAGGAGGCCAATGACATTTTGGGCTCCATGTGGAGTGTTGCCACTCAAAGGACGTGATCCTTCTCTTCTAATCAGCACTGGTGAGGCCACACCTGGACTGCTGTGTCTAGCTCCGTTCTCCCCAGTGGAAGAGAGACATGGACATACTGGAGACAGTCCAAAAAAGGCACAAAAAATTATGAAGGGACTATAGCCTCTCTCTGATGAGAAAAGGCTGAGGAATGTGAACTGTTCAGCCTGGATAAGGTTCAGGGGTGACCTTATTAATTTATACCTGTACGCGAAGTGAAGGTGCATAGGTGGCAGAGTCAGGCTCTTTTCAGAGGTGCCCAGAACACAGGCAGCACCATCTGAAGACCAGGAAGAATGTTTTTACTTTGAAGGTGACTGAGCACTGGAACAGGTTTCCCAGAGAGGCTGTAGTCTCCATCCTTGGAGATACTCAAAATCCACATGCTCCTGAACAACCAGCTGTTAAGTGACCATGCTTGAGAAAAGATGTTGGACCAGAGGCCCTCCAGAGGTCCCTTCCAATCTCAGCCATTGTGTGAATTTCTCTTTTCTTGAAACTGTATAACCAAACTTATATTCCACTTGTCTCCTGATCATAGTATCATAACCCCCACTATACTGATATTCTGCAGCTTTACATGCCAAACATATTAAAATTTGGGTTATCTGCTGCTACTGGTTTTCAAATAGTTTTTATGAGGTTTGCAAAGCAGGTTCTATGTATTTTTTACAAATTATCAGCAAGATGATAGAGTAATGCTTTGTACTCTTAATATCCTGAATTTGCCAAGTATAAACTCCAGCTAGACCCTGCCTCGGCTCATGCTGCAAGGACAACTACTACTTGCATTACAGCACAATAGTGGCACAAAAGCACTGCATCAAAATTTAAAAATTCCATCTCCTTCAGAAATAGGCATACTTATCTTCATAAACTGGTTCATGCACAAGAAATGAAGTGTTTTTATAGAACATCCTTTTATTTTGCAAAAAATTTATTACTCACTGTTGTACAAAATAAACCTAAAAATATGATGTTAAGATAATTTTGACACAGCTAGGTAGATTGCAGATTACCTAGTTGCAGGGAAGAAATCTTCATAACTTTTAAGGCAATTCAAGACAGTAACAACAAGTGAATTATACATTTTGAAATATTCCATTTATAAGATTTACACAAATGTTACCTGGTACTTGGTATCTGTAAACTTTAATGCTTTATACAAAGTTTCCATTCACATATTTAGAAGATATAGTGAAAATAATATTTTGTAGTTCTTTTTTTAAAGCATCTCAATTCTAGTCTTGGTTTTACAGAAATAGCTGGTTCAACTCAGAATTTTAGTTTTTAAAAGAGATGAAGGAGTAGAAGTGATTCCAGATTTCTAGTTTGTTTAAAAATGGAAAAAAAAAATTATCTATGTTTTCTGAAATGTAAAAACAAAAAACCAAAACAAAAAACAAAACAACAAACAACAAGAAAAAAAACACAAAACAAACAAACAAAAAAAAACCAAAACAAAAAAAAACCCCAAAACCAAATAAAACATTTTTAAGGTAAATTAGACTAGAAAAGTATTATTTTGATTTAAGTAATGTATTATTTTAACTCTAGGATGGTAGTTGACAACATCTGCTTAAAGCAGCCAACACTGATTCAATTTAAGCTCATTAAGACAAATTTGGTCTATTCTTTTAGAAAAGTACTACTACTGTATCTCATGAGGAAAGAAACCATACTCACAGGGATTTCTCTACACCACCCTCCAAGTAATTTTCAAAAGAGCGCAGTCATTATTTATCCTAGGTCCTTCTGAACCACAGGATTTTTTATATAATTTAAAATACAAACAAACAGAAACACCACCAAACATTAAGAGAGGGAGAGGGAGATATTACTATTACCTTAAAAAGTGTATAGCCAATAACTAAACATAAAATGCAAGACAAAGCAGCAAGAAAATCACTAGGGAACAGATCTTCACCTGACATAAAGTCAGCATAGCTCCACTGGCAACAGCAGAGAAATTCTGACTTGTACCAGTCACAGATCTGACTGTCCATGTACAGAAAATTTTGTTTATGTTAGTGATAAAGATGAGCAGTGTTCAGAAAAGAAGTGTTAGCACACATTTTTTAAAAGAAGAAAGTTTGTAACACCTTGCTTCTCATCCAGTATTTTGCTGCTGATGACTGTCATTCTCTTGGCACTGGCAGTGTATTTACTTCAAGATTACTTCATTACCACTTTCAAATTATATAGTAAAATATATTTAACATTGGTCTATGAAGTTCTTAACCACAGCTAGTTCTTACCAGAAATATTCTGAAGCCCATTTACAGCCTAAAACATAAAGTTTTAAAAGTATTATTTTATAATGTTGCTAAGTTTCTATACTGTTATGGGTTTTCACTGACCTTAATTCTTATGGAATTAACTGCAACCACTGGAAGTCAGCAGTAACTGAAATTCAGAGCAGCATTTCTCTTGGTTGTTAGCAATTATTCCTATTACAGATCATTAGCTACAGTAAATTTTTTTAAATATCTCTAAGGTGTATGTTTACAGAGCAAATCCTAAAAGCAGACTTATAGCTACAGAAATAAGTAATTGCACAGGTTTCTCATAGGCACCAAGATGTTCTTTTAAGGCACAAGAGACTTCCCAGAGTGCAGAAGACAGATTACTTAACCAGGAGTGCAAATATTAAAAAAGCATTTAAAACGTGGGAAGCAGAGGTGGAATACCACCTGCTGCTTATGGCAGCATTCAAGTTCCACTACTGTCATCTGCCAAAGGTATTTCAGACTTTTGTGTGCTTGTGTATATATATATATAGTGTATATGTATGCTTAATCTTGTACAGTAACAAATGGGATTCAGATAGTTTCTGCCAGAGATGTGTGTAAACGCTGACCTCTGCAACTACCCCAAATTAAGCTCAAAACAGATGGTTTCTCCAACTGTAATTCTGCATCTCCATAAAAATGTATCTCAAAAACACATTTTTACCACTGTTCTCAATCCATTTGAGCCTATCTTCTCTCAAGCTCCACTTCCAAAAAGAAACAGTTTAATGAAGTCCATAGCAGGGCAAGTAGAAAAGGTAGTGGCAGGTACACTGGACAAAACTCTTGGCAATGGTCATCATTTCTGCAATGATACTACGTCAAAACTCACAAGAAACTGAGGTACAAACTTGTGTGAAGTAAACATGAGATTTGTATTGCATTCATTTGAAGTATGATAGTTTCCTCTATTGTATGATTTTTTTTTTTTGATCTCTTATTTCCTTAAAAGAAAAATACATCCTCGCATACAATGCTGATACCCTATGTGGTGATGCCATAAATCCCTTAGGATAGCAAGTTTGATGGGTGGTAACCCATTAGGAGAAAAATATATTTTTGAATATTATTTTACATATATACAATATATATATATTTAATTTTCAATCAAAATGTAAAGTTTTCTAATATATTCATGAGTATTTTTACGTCCAAAATGAAAAAATATTTTGTATCTCAGCTCATATAAGTTAACAAGGTATTTGATATCCACCAACAATATGCTTCATTTCTACAAAAATTAAAAGAAAACAAAGAAACAGTGAGTTATAAAGCTTTCCTTCTCCAAAGCCAAATACAATACAATTTTGAAGCTGGATAATTAATTAAAAGAACACCAAGTTTTGCATTGTGAGCAATCACAAAGAACGCAAAACGTAATCTAAGTAGAAACTAGCATTACTATATTAACCTAAAGAAAAAATACTTTGAATCCCTTTGTTCTGATAGAATGTGTCCAGTGTAAGAAAATGTAAATTTAAAAGCAAGAGTTATTTACACTCTTACCAGTCTATCTTAATTTCGATAAACCTCTACCCCTCTCAATTCCAAAGTATCTAGTATCACAAAAGTATGACAGCCACTTATTTACAGGCCTTTTTTCGGCACTCTGAAAGGCACATTTATCTTTTGATGCATGTTTCTGCTAATGTCCTAAACTTGGGTTCCAACTGATCTAAGAAGTCAAGTGCCTCTTCTTCATGCTGGTCACTGCAGCAGCCTACAGAGCCAGCCAAGGATCCTTTTCCTTCATAGTTATATGAAAGGAGATAATCTTCAGAATGCTTCTGTTCTTCATCCTGTCTGCACAGGTGCACCTTCTGGATAGGAACAGAACAGATCTTATCATTTTCTTAAATTGTTATCCTAAACATATTGCAAAAAAAAAAAAATTTCTTTTTGATTTACCTTTCATTCAATTATTTTTAATCACAGTGTGTCCTCTAATGGATTCCTACATACAAAAAATGCACATGATTGGTCTATATCATTACGACTACAAAATATAAGTATTTAATAAAGAAATAATTTCTACTAATTACATATGTAACTATAAAAGAGGAAGAACCTGTTTAAATAACCTGTCAAGCAACTGAAATTCACTGAAAATTAAAAGACTGATTTATACATAACTAGTTAGACAAGTAGTGAGAGTTTTTTGATCTCCAAGAAGTGGACTACATTTTTAATGCTGTACATTCATTCTTGTGCTAAGTCAAGTATGAGGTTTAAATTAGCACGAAGTAAGCAGTTAGACTAAAAGCAAACAGACATCCCCAGAAAAACTCACAAAAGCTTCAGTAATTATTCAAAATGAGAAACAGCACACTGCCTATAGCTTAAGCCAAGAGAAGAAAGTAATTTACACTTATGCCTGAAATATGTCAAGGATTACTCCTTGAAAGAGCAATATTCCAAAGGGGATGCAGAGGAGCAAAGAGGGAAAATGAAATGAAACCAAAACCAGAAAGCCACCTTTCTAGCCCATTTACATGTCTTCCTTGAAAAGCCTGTATATATTGACCATAACTTACACTTCAAAGAAAAGCAGTTTCAGAATACTTACTTCGCCTAAACGAGGATGTGTGAAATTATGCCACTCTGAGTAGGAGTATCTACAAGTATCCATCATAGTCTGTCCTCCTCCTTCTTTAACTGATCCCAGAGTCTGATGTCCACCTCCCTTGACTGATTCCAAGGTATGCCCTCTTCCTTTCACCATTTCAAATGTTTGTTGCTCTCCTGTTTTCACTCCATACCCTCCTTGATCACATGTATTTTGTAGAGGAATTATATTGTGATCCTAAACAAACAAAACAAAACAAAAAAGCAGTAGTGACGACATCTTTTTTTCTCCTCATTTCCTTTGTCTTTTTAATTCAAAAAGAAGAAACAGCAATCAGAAACTGTCACAACTGAAATTTTGAGAAGTCTTTTTTGGTACTGTGGTATTTTGAACAAAAGGCTACCCTTAATGTCTAAAGATCAGTAAATAATCTTGGGAAAGGATACTATGACAAGAGAGAAGAGAGGATATCTGCATTATGACATTATGATATGATATGATGTGATATGATATGATATGATGGAAGTTTTATCCCAGTGAAATATGTACAATCCATATTTGAGTTTATAATGGCATTATTCTTCACAGGCAACAAGAAATTGACTCATGCCATCATAATGATTTCTTGGTTTTCAATATGAAATATTATTTTTAAACTCATCTCTTCTTCTTGGGGAAGACAATGTCAGGGGGTGAAGGATGACAGAAAAGGTAGTGTAAAGAGCTAAGTTATTCTGCATGAATGCAGTCCAGGACTGAACTATGTTCATGATAGACTGAAAGAAGTTTAGATGCAAAAGCAAGAAAAATTTCATGAACGTGGACCTGTTCATGAATCAACTGCATCTGAGGTAATTTTTCAGGGGAAGGGCAGAAATTGCACCTGCAATTTACTCAGCTATCTGTTAAATATAAAAGTTCTTCTCCAAGGAAAAAGAACAATTTGCCATTAACACATTTTCAACATAGGCAAAATAATTCATTTCAATCTAATGTCAATGTTAAAAATGACTGCAATGTTATTAAAATGTTCACCTGAAGTTGCCAACCAAATTCTTAAAATCTGGAAAAATTACAAGTAGCCAGCCTAACAACTGCAAGGTATGTTTAAATGTATATAGAACTACCACCTCTGTGCAAAGTAAGAATTTTCTAATTCTTATTAAATAGCAAAGTACATCTAATGATCCCTTCATTGTTAGCCTATATCCTTTATCAAATCACTTACTTGCAGGTGGTCCTGTTCTCAAACTGCAATGCTATGGACATCCCAATTGCAAGTTTCTATGTTGAAACAAAGAGACAACTTACCATCACTTCTTCTCCTGGAGCTTCTGTGTTTGAAATTATTAAATTGTGATTGGCACAATCATCAGTCACCTGCCTGTGCATTACCCCAGCACCACAGCAGCCACAAATTGTGATCAGGATTACTATGGAAAAGGAAATAATACTATAAATATTACCTCACAATGGTATCTACTTAAGTTGGATAATGAATTTTAAGGGCCTAAGCATCAAGAATGGTTTAAAAAGAATTTTCAAAAATGCCCATACTTAAAGCTTTATATATTCACTTTTTTTTTTTTTTCCAAGCAATATAGGAAATAATCACTGTGTTCTTGAATTATTTCATTCTTCTAAAACACATCTGGTTTTTCCAAAAGAAATGCAAGCATCTTTTATGTAAGGACTGTGACTTACTCAATTTCACAGTAATGAAAAATTTAGTCCAAACCCATGTGAAAAATCATGTCTTACATCTACAATTAGGTTCTACAGGAGATATTTTTCATGTCTGAATATGCAAATGTCAAATTATATCATAAGGCACTAATAGGCAAGCTAAATGTCCCAATACCAGAAACTTCTGCTTCACAGGAAAGGTCAGCAGAACCCTGAAGGACTTCCAGGATTATGCTATAGAATCTTATTTAATCCCTTGTATTCATTTTATTCTCCTTAATAATGCTACTTTTTGTTGTCAGAAACTCACCCGTAAATGACTTTGAATAACAGAATCATGATTAACTAATACCTTTCCTAAACAAATGACTAAACCTTTCATCCAGAGAACCATTCTGTTTTCTGCACTTGTCAAATTGTTAGCTTAAAAATAAAGAAGCCCACAAAGAAGAGTTCTGCCTAACTGCCCACTGAGAAATTTGATCTCTGAGCATATAAACTTCTGTGAAAACTGGCCAAGAGCCACTTTCAAGCTAATTTAGCTTCTCTAGCATCAGCTGTCAGAGAGATCTGCATCGATGATTCAAGCAGGTCGCCTCCTGCTGCCGACAGATGTGAAGAAGACATCCATGACAGCACTGAGCAGAGGATGCACAGTAAAATATATCCACAGTAAAACCTATTCACAGTAAAATAAAAGACCTATTTGTAAGTGACGCAGTCAAAAGGCAGTGAAGAAGAGGTGGATGACGTTTCACACAGTTCCTCTGTGTTCCCACATCTGAAAATTCCACCTTCAGGATATATCCCAAATTTTGGTCCCTGCTCCATTGAGATAAAACATTGATCTAGCTAGCCTTCAAAACACGTCCAGGTCCCAGTGTTCAAGCTACTTAAATAAGAATAGCTAGCTGAGATTCAACAGGAGCAAGACAGTTTTACTATGACCAGAAAAATTGCTAAGAATGAAGAAAAAAAAAAAAAAACCCAAAAACCAAATTCTGAAATACTAGCTACTGCAGCATGTCCTCTGTAGTTTTTAAGGATCTTATTAGTCAGAATGACATGATTGATTGTGGTAAAAAAAAAAAAAACAACAATTTTTGCATTTCTATATCACTGTCATTTTCTCACTGGTTAACAGCAATATTACTCTTCGCAGAATCTGTTACATTTTGGGAAGCTGCAGTAGAACAACATATGTTCAAGGTTTTGGTCTGCTGTGAACTATTCACCCTGTCCTTTAATGTTTCTGCACCTCAGATGGACCAACCCTAGATGTGTGTGTAGATTACAGAAAGAGATGCTGGAGAACAGAGCTGCAGAAAGCGACCTGTGGGTCCTGGTCCATGGCAATTTGAATGTGAACCAGCAGTGCCCTGGAATCCAGGAGGGCCAACCCTGCACTGGGGTGCATCAGGCCCAGCATGGCCAGCCAGGCAAGGGAGGGGATTGTGCTGCTCTGCTCTGGGCTGGAGTGACCTCACCTGTGTGCAGTTTTGGATGCCACAATGTAAGGAAGATTTTAAGCTATTAAAGAGCATCCAAAGGAGGCCCATGAAGATGGTGAAGAGCCTTGAGAGGAAGCTCTATGAGGAACTGCTGAGGTCATTTGATCTGTTCAGCCTGGTGAAGAGGAAGCTGAGGGGAGACCTCATTGCAGTTACAGCTTCCTCAGAGGAAGCTCAGACGCAGACACTGATCTCTTCACTCTCATCACCAGTGACAGGACTCAAAAAAATGGCATTAAGCTTAGTCTGGGGAGGTTTAAGTTGGCTATCAGGCAAAGATTTTTCACCCAGAGGTGATTGGGCACTGGAACAGGCTCTGGAGGGAAGTGGTCAGAGCACCAAGCCTGACAGAGTTCAGGAAGTGTTTGGACAATGTTTTCAGGCACATGGTGTGATTCTTGGTGTCCTGTGCAAGGCCAGGATTTGGACTCAATGATCCTGATGGGTCTGCTCAACTCAGTACAGTCAATGATTCCATGATTATATGGGGTCTTGTAAAATCCCTTGTGAAATTCAGTGTCTCAGATACCCATTGTTTTAATCCACAACACAACAGAAATCACAAAATACTCTGGGAAATTGATTTCAGGATTCCTAGAAACAGAAATATTTCTAGAACTCACAAACTTTTTTGAAGTCTTTTCACTCAAATGCTAAATGCAGGTTTTTTGGCCTCACTTACATGAACATACAGAACATCTCACACAAAATAAACAAATAAACAGAAATCCACACACAGTAACTACAGCACAAGATGAGAGCAGGAAGCCTGTGATACTGATATAAACAGAGCAGGTACATTAAGTCAGTGATGACAGCTATACAACAGCCAAAATAAAAAATGTTTGAATCGAGTTTGAATCTGATTCTCTCAGCTGATTTTATAATTAAGTGAACTGTAGTTTGTGTTTAAGAAAAATGTACTTACGCAGCAATAACAATGATCCTAAGATCATTGCAAGGATGGCCCAGAGACCAAGGGTAACATTTCCACCAGAAAGCTGACGAGTTCTGCCGTCGCATTCAGTTGGAGTAACACAATCACAGAGATTAACTCTTACTATGTTCTCTCCTATCTTTCCTCCATTATCAACCACACTTACAGGAATTTCATAAATTCCATATGGAGTATCACTCTTTGGTGAAAGATACCAAGAATTATCTGTAAAAAAAAGACAAAACCAGATCTAGGGTCAACGATATATGGAACTCAGTTGTCACAAATTCTACCATAATCACTATTTTCCCTTCTGCTATCAGATCCACAGTAATTAGTTTCAAGTTAGATTAAATGTGTTGATACAAATCTAGATCTTGAATTAATTTATACATTCAGCAACTTTTAAATGTTAGAACTGACAAAGCATACCTTATACAACCCTCTGAAAACATATGATTTGAAATTTGAAAACATATGATAACTTTGAAATTGGTTTAGTTCATTATAGGAAATGATACTACTTGGGCTTACTAGTAAAGATCATCAACTAAACTGACATTTATTTAAAAGGTTTTGGTAGTGTGATTGGAATAATTAATTATAAACTTAATTTATGCCTCTTCTAGTCTTTAGTTATATTGCTGTATTCATGGAGAATTACTATTTCCAATGGGGGAAAAAATCAATTTAATCTGCTGCCCTGTTTAGAGGTAATGATTAATGACCATATTCTTTGAGGGCTAAAAGAAATAATTTGTAAAAAAATACACAAGTCTAACAGTGATGTACATAATGGTTGCTTTATGATGAGCCATATGAAACAACTTGTATCATCCAAAATGCAGCTTTCAATTTGCCTGATATAAAACTTGAAAATCTTAGATGTCTTTGCTTTCAGACTTTTCTGTCTTTTGCCTTTCTTAGTGAGTATTTGATGGAATTCTACAGAATCACTTTGCAATTAATTCATGTCACCATAGTAGCAAATGTATCTGCCGCTCTTGTTGCCATCATCTGGCAACCACAATGAAACTATCATCAGCTATAACTTTTTATATAAACAAATTTCAGGAAACAGTGATTCCTTTGCTAATAAATTGTTTATCCACTGCTATAAAAATTATAAAAATAAAATATATATTAAAGAAGATAGTCAGGCTGTCTTTCACCCAGCTCAGCTTTACAAAAAGTGTGCTAGGTAACAGCAGTAGTAACATGAAAACTTCCAGACCTTTTTTTTTTGTCAGCCTATAATTAACTTTAGGTAAAGTTTCAGTTTCTCAGTCCTCTACCACAATAAAGACTAAGGAAAGTTCTATTTCTCTTTGGAATACTAGCAATTTCATTCTTAAATTCCTTATGAATTATGAATCTGTAGTTCGTTTTCCAGATGTTGATGCAATGCATTACATGAGATTTTGTTCTATCTCCTGATCTTCTTACATCGTAACTTCAGAAAGCAGCTGATTTCTGACCAAAGGATGCTTGGGACAGATTCTTCTTCTTTATGCTTTAAGAGACAGATCTTTCTCCTTGCCTTTGGGATGCCAACAGTCTCTATGGGTCCCTTCCCACTGGAGGAGAACTAGAGGGACCACTAGAGACCATCAGTGAGCCCCAAAGTATCTCCACTGACTACACCAATTCCAAACAGAGATTCATCCAATCTATTCTTGCAGAACAACCAAATGAGAGATAGCAAAGCCTCCTCTGGTAGCCTGCAGCTGAGCGAGGAGGAGGAAGTTTTAACATACCGTTGTGTGGAGTTAGCTTCCACATGGAAGCCAGTCTGCGGTCGGTTATGCGATACTCAAAGGGTGCGCTGTAAGGAGCCTCATCGCCATCCTGTGCTGTGAGGCAAATCGGTTTTCTGTCTCTGCACATGATATGGTCTGTCTGAGTGATTCGGGGGAAATTCTTGTTGCCAGGCACGATGCAAACCTGAATTGTTCCAGTGCCTGTTTTACCATCTATGAGATAAAAATAACTAGGTTTAGCGCTTACCTCTAACACTGACACATCAATTTCTGGTCCAACCTTTCACAATTAAATATCATCAACTGTAATATTCGTGTTTAGAAGTAAGGTGGAAAGCAACTGCTGATTTAGCCAGAGAGAGAGGGGAAGTTCCCACGAGTCTTTCTTGGCTGCTTCTCTTTGCTTGGCTGGTTGCAGACGCATCAGCAGCTCCCACATCTTCATATTCTGCATGTGCAGACTGTATTTTGCTGAGTGTGTGTGTCTGTGTGGGAACACATACTACTCTAACAGGTAGGAGAGGTAAGAGGAGGGAGAGCTCATAAGCCAGGAGTAAAGGACACTACGACAAGCAGAGAAAAAGCAGAAAGTGAAAACTTCCAGCCTTCTAACTTCTGGAAGGAGAAAATTAACTACACTTTCCCTACCTTCACCTCTCCAGGGAACAAAAACACTGAGGGAAGAGAGCCCTCCTTTCTGTCCTCTACCTTTTAAGTCACCATGCATTCATCAGTGGCACATACCATGTCACCAAAGTCAACATGCAAGAAATGAATGAACTCTTCCTTCCTATTACAGTTTTTCCAACACACAAACAGTCAATGCTTATCATATGCATCCCAATGAAATTACATCAAGTCTACTTTTTAATCCTTTTTCTAGAAATAGCTGATTGCAGATGCTTATATTATGTTTACTGCATAGACAATAGAAGTTCTAAACAATTTAAATTTGCATTATTTACATTTGACTTTAAAACGCAAACTTGGACAGAGTTAGAATTTTTTGCTGCAAGTTCAATGACTTCTTTTCAAAAAGTCCTCACTGCTTTCTCTGTTGTCTAGCTCACTGCCAGGAGCTATCACTAAAAAAAAGAATAGTCAAGAAATAGAAGAAATACATGCCAGAGAAAAATCTCTCAATTTAAAATTACTAAAGGATTTTAAATGGGGCAGATAATTTCTCAAAACATTAAGATCATGCCTGATTTGCAAAGGCTCTCCCTGCTAAATAATATTCCCTAAGCATTTGACAGAGCTATCGCAAAGACAAGACAGTGAACTAGGTGGGTCACTGGTCTGAACCACCACAGTTATGCCCACACTACATTTGCACATAAACATCTGTTACACACCACAGAGAACTCCAACATTTAGTACTCACTTCTGTCTATTGCAAGGACTGTAACATTGCATTGACCTCGTCTCATTTCTCCTATGTCTCGGTCCAAGACCCTAACAGTTCTGACTTCACCTGATCTGTCATCTATGTTGATCCAATTACACTGGCCAGGTGGTATCCGGTATCTGTGAAGAACAATTTGCCTTGTTAAAGATCCCAAACACAGCACACGTATATGTATATGCACACATATTTAGATAGATGTATTCATATACACTGACAGGTGCGCAGGTGCACACATGTACCTACAGCCTCAACAACTATTTCCCTCTTCCTGTATCCCACCCCTGCTGTATATAAAAAAAACCCAGTAAATAAAGTTGTTTCATACCTTATGCCCTCACTATTTCCAGTTTCTGGATCTTCTGCTACATATCTCCCAATAGCCGTCCCAACATCTTCGCATTCTTTAACGTCTAAGCGCAACAGACAGGGTTTAAACACCGGTCCCTCATCCAAATCCAGGACATGCACAGTAACAGAGCTGGTGCTCTGGGAAAGTTGTTGGGAATGGGGAGCCAGCAGGTAGGGTGCCTCATTGTTGGCTCCAATCACCAGGATCCTTTGCTTGGCAGTTTCATAGTCCAGTCCCTGTAACAAAGGTGAGGCGGTGTTTTCTCCTTTCAAACTGATACAAAACCTAACATTCTTTTCATGGCACAATTATTACAGCTGAAACTGTACCACATTTATTTACAAAAGAAGTCCTCAAATAAGCCATCGAGACAGAGTGAAAGAATGTGACTTTTTTTTTAAATGTAAAGTTTTAAGTTAGTCAAAGAAAAGGGCCTGAAAAATACCCAAGCAAACAGTACCACTGCAAAATTTTGGATAAATATTCTGAAAATTAGTTACTAAAAGAACAGAAAGCAATTAAATGTAGTGGGGGATTTTCTTCTTCCAATTTAGTTAGTCATTATTTTAGCTTACATATATTTACTTTTCACCAATGGTCAATCACACTTCTCTCAAGAAGCTACAAATCCACCTGAGAATTTATGGAGCTGACAATAAGTAGCTACCATTTATTCTTCACACACCACAGTCATTTTATGCCTTTAATAGAGCTAATATTATCCTAAAGTCATAATATTCTCTAGTCTACTACAGCATTACAATAAATGTAAGAAATTTCAACTATGTTCATATATCAGGGACAGAGCTTTAGAAAAAGTTGTAATCGTTACTAGGAAAAAAAACCCATAATAAACAATATTAATTTTAAAAATGGCTAGCATCTCTACCTCTACAATTTACATGTTCAAGTTTTAACACTAATCTTCTTCTTAGAAGTTACTTCTTATGGCAGTTATAAAAGATAATGAAAAGGAAGCAAAGGGATCTGCTAAAGGACAGATGTAATGGGTCTTTTACCTCACAACTTTTAAACACTTACAACAAATAACTAAACTGACACAAATTCTTTTATGTTTATGAACTTCCTCACATGCCAGAAAGCAAACCTGAAGTCAGCATACTGCAAAATAAAACCTAGAGAGCTTTATGCTGAACTAGGAAGTCTACTTAACTCCCAGAGAGAGCAGGACTGAAGAAGGTGCTCCATCTTTCCCTGCTTTGCCACTCTCTCATTTCTCTTAAAAACCATGAAGCATTCCTCAGTTACACCCCTAAGTCTAAACAACTCCAACTGTAGAACCAGACCAAAGCACCAAGCTCTTCTGAAATGAAAAAAACAAATTCTTTGGATTCTGAACACACAAAAATGAGGAACAGTCTGGAAGGTGAGCTAATTGTGTTATGTTTTAAAACCAAAACTTGAAAATCCATAAATTTTCCCCTTGTCCTTCAATTTTTACTTACCTTAACAACACACAGTATTCCTTCATTTGTGTTTTTGTCTGTTGTAATTTCAAAGGCCTGATCATCATTTCCTCTTATAATTTCATATACTGCTCTTGAGCCAGGTGAACCAGGTTCATCAAGATCAACAACAGAGACTCTCAGTATTTCTACATTCACTCTGTTTTCTTCCACTCGTGTTTCATACTTGGAGTATCCAAAAAAAAAAAAATTAATTTAAATCACAGAATACTCTTCCATAAGGCATGACTGAAGAACATCATATTTAAATAAGACTACTTCAACCCAAGGAGTCAATTTATCAGGCTGATGTAATTATTTATTTTGTTTTTTTGCATTAGTGTATTTTCCCCATTCTTCCCTTATACCCTGAGTCAAGCAATAAACCTTTCCTGACAGCACAACTGAAGTCTCAGCTTCTTCATACACTCAAACTATCACTGACATAATTAATTCTGGAATTCTCCTTCCAGGAAAGGTAAATTAGCACAGTTTCCCTCAGTTACACCAGATATAGATTGCAATTTGCATTCAACATGATCAAGCTGAGAATTAGAAAAGGCATGGGGTAAATTTAAAAAATATATATATAAATTAAAAAAATATATATATATAAATAAATCAACAAGAACTTGCAAAAAATCCAAAAAGGATTAAATACATCTCTACTTTGTAAAAGTAAAGAATATTCTTATAAAAGATAAGAATATTTTTTGTATTTTTGTGCTATTCTGTACAAGCTGAAGAAGAGCAGATAAGAGTGATTGTCAATTAATTACTGATGATATTCCACAGTAGTGAACAGAAAAGGTAAATTACAGGTATTCCTTATGAATAATGAATTCTTTTTTCACATATTTCATATTACAAAATCTCCTGTGGTATTTGAGATGCACACACAGTCGTTGAGACATACTCTTTGCCCTGAATCATACTCATGCTGGAATAAGCAAAGAAATTTATGTTGGCATTAACTGTCTCAGGGCATTAGACTTCATATCTGAGGGACTGTCCATCAGGAAATTAGAAAGGGGATGAAAATATTTTTTTTAGCCTTTATACAGATATTTTACTTATGCAGACTTACTTGTAACTGTTTAAAGGATGGTGCATTGTCATTCGTATCCTCTATTTTGACGACAACTGTTCCTGTAGTGCACAAACCAAAAGGCTGACCTGCCATATCCCTCACTTCAACTAACAAGGTGTAACTGGGTACAAGCTAAAAAAGAAGAATAAAAGCATACAAACGTTTGTCATACTCACTTTTTTAACTGTATAGTTACACACAGGAGTAGAACTAAATATTTCATTCTTGTTCCATAACTCTGCTCTAAATTCAGTGCTTTCCAAGAAAATGAGACAATTGGCTTTAGGGCTTTTTGCCCTGTAGCTCAAAAGGAAAAGGAGCAAAATAATTTTCAGCAGCTAGGCAGTACTGTGTTCAGCCAGCATCTGTTAGTAACATGCATGCTACATCCTGTATCAAATAAAGCTTCTCACAATGTCAGTGTTATTTTCCAGAACCTGAAGTTTTGGAAGATACAGATGACACACTTTCATCTGCTATTTGTCTCCCTTTTGGAGCAACAGAGTATTTCCTCAGGTTGTCAACAGGTGAAGTGTTTCAATGCATGTCTCTTATTTCACTGAGGATGAAGAAAACTCTGCTTCAACCAGCCTCTGTCTGCGCAGTGCAGGTTAAGGCAATGCCTGTCACTTGGTAGGGTCTGGCACTGAAGGAGCATCCTGATCAGTTCCAAGGAGCTCCCCAATAGGAAACAGCACACTTAAATCCCTAACTTGAGCCAGAACAGAGAAAGCTTTTTTTTAATGTGAACAACCAAGGAAAGGGGTACCAAGGGAAAAAAAAGTGAGGGCAGAGGGGAGGTGAGAGAACACACAAGAGTATAGATGGATTAGGCACGAAAAAAGAAAGTTTGTAAATCAAGACAATAACTCTAGTTCTGAATGCCTGGAAGTAGCACTGGGTTTCTCTGGTGCAGGAATGAAATCTCCTGTTCTACTTCAAAAGTTTATCTTTAAAAGATAGGCAGTGGACTAGTTTTTCAATCCCTGCTTCCTTCAAGTAGTCACTGTGACAGCCTCCTCAGTAGTCACAGTGATCTGTAGTCACAATCACTGCAATTTTCTCCTGCTAAAAAAGCTAAGCACTGTAACTGCAAGTGCAAAGTTTTGCAACATGATGCTTTATGTGGACTTTCAGCCATGAAACAACACAAGTATGCCATAATATAACTCCTTTTATCTTCAGAAAAGTGTTGCCTGTTGCAATGTCTCCTAAAATGACTGTCCTATGCTAGAATTATTATTTTGAATTACATGCACATGTCATCTCCTTCCTATTTTAAACTATCTCACATGACATTCTATCAAAAAAAAAAGAAATCCTGTATCTTATTTTCTTGAAAGCTAGCTGATAAAAATAAATGGGTGGCACATTAATTTTAAGAAATGGTATATTACTGTTTAGGTTTCAACTATTGGAGATATTTCTGGTTAATACAGGATGACTGCCTACTTCCAGAGAAACCGGTTCATCTTCTCTATGAAGAAGCAAGAAGCACTGCAAATCAAGCTTAATTAGGAGCAAACAGTGGCTCATGGGATTCCTGAACACAGAAAGTGTTCAGTAAAAAAGTGAAAAATCCATAGGTTGAACAGCTGAGCAGTAGGACGTTCTCCGCCAAGGTTAGCTAGAATATGGTAATCTATGCAGAAACTCTCTGGACTAATTACAGGTTTCTGAAAAGGTTCAGAAGAAGCCTTACAGACATTAACAAAAAATGAAAAAGAAGCTATGTCTGTTGATTCCCATGCCAGCATTTCATAGAATCATAGAAAGGCTTGGGTTGGTAGGGATTCTAAAGATCATCTAGTTCCAAAATGCCCATGCCATGGGATTTCACCCCCATGAGCTTCCAGCCCCTAAATCAGTTTGCTCAGGGCACTGAACAACCTGGCCCAGAACACTTCAAGGGATGGGGCCATCCACAACCTCTCCAGGCAACCTGCTCCAGTGCATCACTACCTCTGAGTAGTGAGGCACTGGAGCAACATCTTCCAACTTCCCAACATCTAACCTAGATATCTCCTCTTTCAGTTTAATGCCACTTCCCATTGTCCTATCAGTATCTGCCCATTAAAACAAAAAAAAAAAAAAAAAAAAAAAAGAAAAAAAAAAGTCACTCTCCTTTTTTATAAGCCCCCTTTAAGGACTAAAAGGCTGTAATGAGTCTTCTCTAGGCTGAACAACTCCAACTCTGTCAATCTGTCTTCATAGAAGAGGTGCTCCAACTTTTGGATTTGAACTTCTTCATATCCCTCCTCTGGTCCTGCTCTAACAGTCCTTTCTGTACTGAGGAGCCCAGAGCTGGATGCAGCCCTGCAGGTGGGGTCTCACAAGAGCAGAGCAGAGCAGTGTTAAGCTATCCATCTGCACTAAATGACAGCTGAGAATGCTTCAGGAAATCACCTCTCTGTCCAGCTGTGGCAGTAATACAGAGATGACACCGGTGTCACCATGTAAAGAAAACGCTGGGGTAATCGCTGGGGTTTGTGACACAATGCGGTATTTCAACGTGGTATGCAGAGTATAAGGCTCATCTCTGTCCTCTGCAATCACTTTCCCAACAACAACACCTGTGAACACAATACAGCAATTTTTAGATCCAGAAAAGTATGCAAATAGTAAAAAAAGTTATTTGAAAAGGTATTTCTGTTTTAAACACGTGAAAAGAGCTACTTGAACATTTACTGCTGCTCTTTGCAAATTCAGTCTTTGCTGTAATATAATACACCTCAGGAAATCCCACTGAAATGTCTTAAAAGGCAGGATCTTTTGTTACTGGTATGTAACAAAGCACTACTTAGCTTTGTTACATACCAGTATGACACCTAGTCATACTGGTATGTAACAAAGCTAAGTAGTGGTGTGTTCAGTGATTTAAAACATTTCTTACCAGGTCTGGAATTTTCAGGGACACAAAATTCAAAAAGGTCTTGTGTAAAATATGGAGCATTATCATTGTCGTCCTCTATCCTGATTGTATGCACAAGTGGTACTTCTGGTGAATAACCATCTGGAGTGGTTGCAAAGCAAATGATCTGTAAGAAAAATCCAGTGCTTAAGCAACATGCAGAACTTTTAGTTCAATGGAGGAGTCCACAAAACAAAATTAAATACAGTGTGCAAAGCACATCCTTCTCAAGACCAGGCACTTCAGGCACATGGAAGGAGATGTCACTGCTATCTTAGAGTGAAAGCAAAACAAAACCCCTGAATGCTTTCCAATCTTTCCCCCTTCCATTCCTCACACACTGTAAGTACTTTAATCACTTTCTCCCTGACCCCTCTTCCAACTCTATCATTTTTTTCAAGTTTCCTGAACACTTATTTTTCAGCTGTTCACAAGGCACCTCAGCTACCAAAATGTAGATGTATACATTGTTATTTAGAACAAAACAAGAACGAGAGCAAAACTATTTGCCCCATTAACATAACCTAATAAAATGCAGCAGGTACTGAAAATTATGTTTTAGAAGCTATTTCTACTAATTGCCTTCTTACACTTCTCAGCCAGTAGAGAGAGCAGTGTACCTTGTTAACAGAACTGAACAGCTTCAGAGACTCAGAAAACCATAGTCATCTAGAGTTTACCATTATTTCTGTTTTCTGCAGATCTTTTTAATCTTGTCTAAAAAATTCTGCCTAGAAGTGATGCAAATCCAATAGCTCACTCTATTTCCACTGCAATTAGAGATTAAGCAGTGAAAAGCAAAACTACTTTCAAGATCTAGATGGCCAGCTATTTATTTATTTGCTACTGATTTTATCTCTTCAACACCAAGGATATTACTCAGAATAGACAGGTGATTCCAGATCTTGTTTGCTACCATTTCCCCTGCAACCCAACTGTCAAATATATGCATGAGATTTAAAATTATATATATATATATATATATACACACATTTCATTATATTAACACAACATAGGCCTGTACCTGAAAACTTGGATACTGTTCACGGTCTACTGCACGAGTAGCAAAGATATTTCCAGTTTCTCTTTCTATGTAAAACAAACCCTTTGGATCTTGATCAATTCCTGGTCCACTTGCAGAATAATAAATTGTGTAGTTCTGAGCTGTGTCTGATTGGACCTATAAGAAGACATTTTTAAGCCTAAGGAAAAAAAGCAACAGCACCACAATACCTTTCCCCCTTTTCATGACCATATTTAGCACAAACAAAAACTCCTAAAACAAAAAAAAAACAAACTTGATTTACTCTTCACAGAATAGGAAAACAGCTTGACATATGACTGCCTTCCTTTATAATGTGTGTACATGAGAACGGGAATTAACTCAAATTCATAAATATTTAGAATTATCGAATTCAAGAGATGACAGAATAAGGAAAAAAATATGAAATCCAATCTCTCTAGAATACTTCACACATGAAGCACATTCAGATACAGATTGCTTATTTCTGAACCTGTTCAAGAGACTTCAGTTTTAGTGCATTCACTGAAAATGTGGTTTGCACCTAAAGAAAAAGTGAAGGAAGGGAATAAGGAATAAAGACCACATAGAGTATAGTTCAGAGACATGCCAATTCAGACAGCATCTGCACCTCATTACGAGCACCAAGGAGGCAATATTAGACTTATCTATTTATAAACACTCTTCTCCCAAAATACTTTCCTTATTTACTGAATGCCAGAAGTTAGGAGAGTAAGATTAGTAGAAGAATGATTGCTCTGCACAGACTCTGTTATTACACTTGTCTCTACACATCTGCTACCAGCCACTCTGTAATCTAGTGAAGGCTAGATGGATCTATGATAACTTTAGTTCTTGCATTTCTCTTTCACGCCTACTTGTTTTCTCCCACTAACTACTTTTCTGAATAACAGAGGCTATACTCAGTCTTCAAGGCTGAAGGTACACACCTCAAGGTCCAGAAAAGATGTAGACAAGCAGGCAAAATTTACCTGAGTCTGTGTTTACAAAATCCTTTTCTAAGCAATGTTTAGTGGAGGGCTGTTTGCAGTTGCTTTTCTTTTAATTACGCACACTGATTTCCAGGCCAAAGAGCTCTCTTTGATAGCATGTCTCTCTTCTTTTTCTTTTTTTTTTACACAATTCCATTTCACTCCAACAACTAAGATCACAAGTTATTTCAGGTACAAGATAATGAGACATACAATGAACAGGACGGATCAAGACAGAGGAGTAATAGCAGGAATGTCATTGGTAGAGAATACAAGACAGCTCATTTTCTTTATCATAAAAGTCACATAAAAAACTAGCATGGGTCATAAAATTAAGGTTTATATAAAATGTACCTGCTGTATTTGCAGTGGGAAAGGTCCCAGTGAGTTCTCTATCATGACTGACGGAATAGGCCCCCACCTTCTTTTGGTTCTCTTGAGAACTGTATCCCTAGCATGCCTGGTATTTGGTGTCTGGGTTGAAAAGATAGAAAGACAGATGAGAATACACCCATATATTCTTAACTGCATATATTTTTGCTTAACTGCCATCCTGCATTTCCATCTTTTTCCCCCCTTTCCAGTCTTCCTACTGACAATTTGTTTTTCCAAGGT
The DNA here is from genome assembly GCF_017590055.1 of Onychostruthus taczanowskii. Classification (NCBI taxonomy): domain Eukaryota; kingdom Metazoa; phylum Chordata; class Aves; order Passeriformes; family Passeridae; genus Onychostruthus; species Onychostruthus taczanowskii. The sequence continues at coordinate 13,610,886 of NW_024498795.1, forward strand.
CTTCATTTCTGATTATATCTGTGATAATATTCCAAGCTTTTTCATTTCTTATAATACTTTGCATGAATAAGATCTGCTTTAATTCCTCAAACATGGCTTTTAAGATTCTTGACATTCAACATTCAAGTGATTATGCTATTTGCCAGCATCTCCCATTTGAGAAAAGAAATCTGCTGACTAAAGCAACACAGTAATCAACAATTGCTAAATAAAAAAAACACAGTACACCAGTATTTTGCCTGATTATTTGAATCCTAAAATTCAACTACAGCTACTTAGTAAAAAGCTGTACTCTGTGAAAAATCATTTCAAATAAGTAAGACATCTTGAAATTAGAACCTTTTTTTCTTCTTCCACCAAGTCAACGTGTATTTTCTTTTGAACTTGTTCTTGAATGTCCTTAAGTAATATGGTAAAAGTCTTTTTCTCAGCAGACAAAGAAAGAGCAGATGTTGTATACACAGAACCATCCTCTAGAACCTTGAAGTTCCCATCACTGGAACTGATAAACTCTGCAGACTGAAGGCATTCTTTCAAATCAACTGTAAAAAAAATATTCAAACAATAACTCAAACAGCAAATATCCCTCATGAAACAAAAAAAACCCTAGCCCCAAGTAAAAATTGTATTTACTGACAGATAGAGTCTTCAAAAGCTTGTCATTCAGTATTTAAGCAACACCAATACTGATTTTAAAACTCACTTATGCACTCAGATTTGATGAAGTTTTCATTAATTTCCACTCTTGTGTTCATTAGTGCTTCCTAAGCGACATGGGTGCTATATGGATATCACTCAACAAAACACTCTTACACTGGTAAAATTACTGAAGCATCACAGATGAAATTATATACATTTAAATACAAAAAAAAACATTGCAGACATGCTCATTATTGGAGCAGTAGCTATTACATTTGCCTCGTGCTCCATGCCCTACAATATCGGTGAAGACGATTAATTAATGCAAATGCCCAATGGAGATGTTACATCTTGGAAGTTTTGCCCTCAGGAGGAAAGCACTGACTGGTACTATGTGATTTAATACTCTTGGGAGGACAAAGGCCTTTAAATTATGAGGCAGACAGATGGGAGAGATAAAGACTAACTCTAGAACAAACAATTAGCAATTTTTTAATATGCATGTGATAGAATCCCATACAGGTAATTTCAGCATACTTCCCAGGTATTTTTGATTGTATTTGCTGTCACTTGTGGCTAAAATAGATTTTTTGCACTTCAATAAACTCGGATCACCAGCAAGTAGTTTAGTATTACAGCTGGAAAAAAAACTAAAATCAGCCCTAAGAAAGAATGATTTGGCACCCTGAAAAGGATGAAAGTCAGAGACTCAAACTCCAAACAAATGGTCATTGCAGAGCACAAGAGTTGTGTCATGGTCACAAAACCAAAACTTTTCAATACTCTTTCAATGATATCATGGTGGGTGGGACACTCCTGTATGAAAGCTGATTGCAAAATTCATGAAGATTTAGAATTTCATCCTGTATATGCAAATGACATTTTCAATAAACTAAATTTCATTCTGCTTTCAAAACTGCAAAAACAGATGGGAAGCATAATTTTAAATACTATGTGATTTCTTCTTCCTCTTAAGTCTGTCCTTTAAATGCACAAATGAAGATTTTCTAGACTTTCTATGGTACTACAGCAGTGACTCCTATCCTTTTTCATCTAGACAGTGAAAATAGAGTATTGAATGGATTATCACTGCCTCACTTAAATGTGCCTTATACTGTGGCCTATTACAGCACTACATTTCCAAAAACACCAGACTGGAGATATTGTTTCTGACGTTTATATGAGTCAACCCTATGGTCCATTAGTTATAGCTTTGTGGGTTTTTTTTTCTTTAAAACCTCTGGTATAAAGAAAAAAAAACACATAAAGAACCATTACGATAAGAAGGAAAATCCTGGCTAATTTCACTGCCAAGGTATGGTCCTTTTATCAATGCAAAATATTTCTCCATAAATGCTTAAGTAATGTCTTTTGAGCTATAATGGTTTTGTTAGAAGTTTTGGGGGAAAAGAACTTAGAGTTCTGTGTTATGCAAGTTCTTTCAAAGCACTGCAATAACATGAAGTTTTATTTTTATATAAATGAAGTTTATTTACATAGAGAAACGTTAAAGTCTATGAAAACTCACAGCTGCAGCAGCTTTCTTTGTTTTAAAATTTAAAAGTAAGATCACGGAATTTTCACTATAAAGCTAGATTTTCTGAGTAATTGTGATGAACTAATAATTTACTTCATTTGTTCTTTCTACAGAAATATGAATTAGGACTGCAGTCTTGGAGCACACTTCTCTGTTGTCACAGGACTCACAAAGGGCACCTCTGAATTCTCAAATTCAGTCTTAGGCAGCACAGAATCCTTCAGCACCTCCTATGCCACACCATTCAAAGCTGCCTTTGAAAGACTGGTCTGAAAAAAAATAGGAGTGGGATGTTTTCTGGTCTTCTCTATTCCTCCCAGTCACCTGCAAGCTGCCCTGAACTGAGGCAGACTGTCCAGTCAGACAGGAGCACTCTCCCAAGAGAATGTGCATGCAGGACGCCTCTGCAACACGTCCCCTCGTGTGCTCTGAATGCCCCAGCACTGCTGAGCAGTCACATCCCTGTTTCACACAGAAGCAGCCTCTTGGTGCCTGGTTAAGCAGGTTTTGTCTTCTTTTTTATCAATTCCTTTGTCCAAATGACTTATTCTCTTCTTCATATGACCATGGGTTATGGGTGCAGTTTGGAATATCAAGCATTTATTTAAATAGCAAGCCTTCGCCTCTAAATTTTGAAAATATTAAATTCTGCCATTTTAGTTTTAAATTAAACCCTGTACTCTGAAAATAGCTCTTTATGCAAAAGTCGAAGGGATGCATGGAGCTGGTGTTCAAATCCGTAACAAACACAGGGCGTATCCTTCATAAAAAGCTGATCCAGCTGTTTAGCTGGCTCTCCAGTCATCCATTCATTCCATTAAAAATAAAGTCTCCTCCACTTCAACAGCATCTCCAACAAAGGTGCAATGCTGTGTTGTTAAGCTGGGTATTTCATAGTTTCTCTCACCTCTGCCAACTAACGTGTCAGCCTCTAGTTCAGAAGGAACATGAAAAATTACTTTCTTGCAAGCTTCACAGCACAAACTCAGCACCTAGAAAACAAATTAAGAAATCAGGAAAAAACCCACATAATTGCATGGTATTTTGAACTAGACACTGATGCTGACTTTGGTTGGTTTGTTTGTTTGTTATGACAAACAAGTGAAACAACACTGAAAGAACTCCTCCCTAAAAATTCAGGTACTGTGCAGCACAGTATAAAAAGTTTCAAACTGGAAACAAGATCTGACTACTGCTCCTGTAATTGTCCATGAGTCTTGTTTGGCTTTTTTTTTCGAAAATCACTGCACCACTGGCATTAACAGCAAGAGTTCCCTTTGACTAGAGGATTTTGCCTACAGTCCTACTGCAGTAGAGATCCGATAAAACACATCTTCGCTGTGCGCTCCTTCTAACAGCATTCCTGGCCAGTTTAGATCCCAGGTCTCTAAGTATTAAGGTTTAATGCATCAACACTCAGTTTGGTAGAATTGTGGCGATGCTGAAAATTAAAGGGACAAGTGTCTCATTAAAACCACATGACGACACTTGCACTTATACATCACTTTGCATCTTAAAAGTGCATTCTCAACAAACTAATTAAACGTAGCTTCAGCAATTAGAAATGACATAAATAAAATGTCATGTATCACAGCAGTCCACTCCCATATAACCAGTTACAAAATAGGGTCCTCCTAAAAATTCAAATGAATAGTAGATAACTAGATCTTTTTCTAAAAAGAATCACATAGAGGTACAAAGATTTTCCTCAGCACACAGAGCAAGTGAATCCTGATCTCAGATTATAAGCGTGTGTTTTTGCCTAGTTTCTATCTCTATGTTTAAAATTGTAATCCAAAAATCGCACAGACAATTAAACAAAGACATAGAAAAATGTAAACAAATCTATCCACCCTTTTATGTGCATTTACTCTTTCAGGATGAAAGTCTAGCAAAAAAGGAAAAGCATTTTTATTTTGTACATACCTTTAGGATTAAAGGTATAAAGAAGTAAATAGCTAATGGAAATCCTGAAAATTACTTCTGATGCTTATTAAGAAAATATTTAAATAAAAATACTTTAAACTCTGAAAGACATTAGGACCCTTTAGAAAAAAAATGCTGTGTCTGCACCATAAAAGCTCTTCACATAGTTCCTTATATATATACACAGATATAAAAATTGCATATATACAAATAATTTAAACATCCCTGCTTATGTATTAGTAGGCTTTTCTTATTAACACACTTAATAAAACACTCTCTCCTGAAAGACATCGCATGAATTTTTAAGTTACTCGAATCACAACATCTTTTTACACCGTTCTGAAATATTTTAAGAGTCAATGTGACATCCAATTTTTAAATAGTAATGCCAAGCCCAGTCTGATGTCAGCACAAAAAAAACTATTGAGGAGTTAAATAAAAGTAAGTGGTAGTTATTCATGGACATTAAGACATAAGGAAACATCAGGTAAAAAAAAAGTTGTGATGTCCTTTCACTTTACACAAAGAAGACACCTGAGGATTTTTTTCCTTTGAGTGTTGTTTGGTTTTTTCTGCTTGACAGAAGAATTTTTTCCTTTTTTTAATTAGATATATGAATAAAGGTGCTTGCATTTCTTTCAGTCTTACTTTAATATCCTGGCAAAGGCAGGCACACAGTGTCTGAAATAGTAACATTATCATTAAAAGGTGCATATATAATTAATATTAAAATAATAAATTCAGTGCTTCAACACTACCAAGTATTTTTCTTTCACAGGCTCAACCAACCATCTGCCCTCTTTTTGTGAATGCAATGTTAATAGGGAGGAAAGGGGCTAGGAAACAAAGGAAAAATCACTTTTACTCATCTACTACAAATTTTAAAAAATAAAAACCGGAGAGAGAACTACCCTGCTCTGCCCGCCAAAGACCTTTTTGGAGCCGATAATTATGTACAAATACAATAAACTGAATGTAAAGGAAATCGCTGAAAAGTGTTTCATGCACAACTAACTCTTTCAGAGGAGCTCAACACGCTGCTCACTGTGGCACAATCCTTCCCACGGAAAAAAGGAGAACCAAGTGGGGAGAGGCAGAGTGGGAGATTTAAATAAAATGAACTGCGGTATTTTTTTTTCCTATGGATATCCAGCAGCAGCATCAGCGACCCGAGCGTGTGCCCGTCGCGTAACCTCATGGGAGGCTCCAAAAGCCACCAGACCACCTGTCCCAACGCGAGCTGCGCATCCCGCTGGATTCCTGCCCGCGCGAAGCCCCCCGAGGTGCGCCCCGCGGCCGCGCAGCCTCCGCGCTGCTCCGAGCCCCTCGCAATGGCTCCGCCGAGGAGAAACCGGACTTGGAGTCAAGAGCCAGGCAGAGATCACCCGCTCGGATGTCTCCCCTGTGCGCTGCGCACCCGCGGTGCAGCAAGAACAGCGCGGAGGAAAGGCGCGGCCAGGTGCGTGAGCGGCCGGCGCTCTCCGCTGCGCTCCCCCCGGCGCCCACCCACTCATCCCAGTGATCCCGCTCGCTCCCTCCCTCACTCACCAGGAGGCCGAGGACCAGGCGGGGGGCTGCGGGGGCCATGGTGCGCGGGGCTGGGCGGGAAGGGGGGAGCCGCCGCCGTCGGTGCTGCCACGGCGGGCGAGGGAGCGAGCGCGAAGTGGCGGCGGAGGTGGCGGCGCGACTCGGCGGGAGCCCGGCTCTGCTGTCCCCTCCCGTCTGCCACGGGAGCCGGCCGGTGGGGAGGGTGGGACCGCGCGCGGCAGCGGCGACTTTAATTACTGCCTTTTTTTTTTTTCCGCCTTTTGGGTAATGCCCGTCCCGGGCACGGCGCTGGAACACCCCGCCCGCTGGCCGCCCACCTCCGCGGCGAGGCGCTGCCCGTCCCCTCCCCTCGCTGCCCCGCCCCGCCGCGGCGCCGGCTGCGCGCAGAGCCGTGCGGAGCCGCGCCCGGGAGCGGCACGCCGGGGCGGGGGCAGAGCTGTCCAGGGCGCGGCACCTTCGCCTCCCCTCCCTTCTCCCTACCCTTCCCTTGCCTTCCCTTTCCCTGCGGGCCGCGCTCCGCAGGGCGCAGGTTCCGCACGGGCGGGTCCCTTCGCGTCCCGTCCCGTCCCGTTGGGGGGGTGTCTGCCGGCGGCCGCCATGGCGGGCCGAAGTACCCTGCCCTCAGAGCCAAAGTTCAGGATTTTCGGCCGGGTTTCTTCTTTTCGGGACGATTGTGCTGATCTGTGTGAGGCCGCGCGTGTTCGCCTGTGGCTTCTGGGTTTCGAAGTGGCTTCAGGTGAATAAAAGCCGAAATAACAGTAACAAACCCGGAGACGCGGGTTGCACACGTAGGAGGTGGGCTTCCCACGAGAGCAGCCTGCGCTCAAAACACCTTTCAGCCTGAAGCAAGGAATGGTGTTTCTATTGCCGGCTACATTTTATCTCACGTTTTGCTTCAGAAACAATTGTTGTTGTAGCCAGTCCCAAAGCACGCCACAAAGGAGACCGAGTAGATTGCACTATTTGTTTACATTCGTGTACAGTGAAATTCACGGTTCAGGAACAAAAATTCTGAAAAATATACCTTCTTCTTACAATTTTAAGATAATAAGGAGGGATCAGTTGCATCTGACAGCATAAGATGTTCACTGCTGGAGGTCAACAGTAGTGACTGTAGGTGGCAAGAAGGTAGGGAGGAGTAAAACCATCGGGCAGTGGTAGTGGGATATGCACGTTTGTACGGGCATGAAAATGCTGGAATGCCTAAAAGCATGGCCATGTCCTCCTATTCACATGGGCATCCACAGAGGTGTGTGAGCAACTGGTTACATACCAGGGTACAGGGCACGGGGCACTCTGTAGGGTAACCTGTGATAACCTATGATAACATTCACAATTATGTGCTGCAGTACGCCATGGCATGTTGGTGTTGTAGGATGGCTCTGTTGATGGTTGCGCCCTAAGCATAACAACATGGCACCAAATTCCGTCATACAGACTTAGTGGGAGCAGACAAAAAAGGCTGTAACGCTTCTCTCTTTTTTTTTCTTTTTTTTTTTTTTTGTTTGTTTGTTTGTTTGAACTGGTAAAGCACGATTTGTCTTAAGAAGCAACCTCACAGTGGCTGTCCCACTTCAAGTGTTCAGATAAACACAAAATAAGAACCTGCAGCCCCCTGCAACACTGTTCAGCCCCCTGCAGCTGCACCAGACCCTTCACTTTGCCTTAGTGAGGTTTCCAGCCTGAAGGGAAGCACGGGACCCAATTTCTAACTATTTTAATTCATTATGCTCCATTCAAGCATTTGTGGACATAGAAAGGGGATGAATTGTCTGAACCTGCAATAATTTCCATCCAAACCTAATAACTCAGAATATTTACCTTGTGGTCAAAACTTCATTTTTGAGCTTTTGAATTCTTTGCTTAGTGTCAGTGTGGGACAAACCCACATCTGTCAGAATAGGTGCCTAGATTGGGTTGACCCAGACTGTCTATTCCAAAGCCCTAATTAACAATCTTAAAATTCTGGCCTGGCTTCGTACCACTCGTGTTTTCCTCCTCCTACACGCTGTTCAGTATTTGCAGTAACACACTGGACCCCTACACTGAACGTGATGCTGCTGCTGTGGTTGAGAAAAGCAGGACTTAAGGGAAGATGGCAAATGCTGGAAGGAGAGATATAGACAGGAATAGTAATGAGATGGGATTGTGGTACTCTCAGCCCAAGGCTGCCTTGTTCTTACTTTTTCTGGCTTACAGCCACAGCTGCAGAAAGCACACTGGGCTAGAGAGGCCATTGACTTTGACACAGGTTGCTTGGTCTCTCACGTGCTCCTGTGCTACCACGAGTTCCTCCCAGAAAATCTTGGGTCTTCCTTAATGTCAGTTGCATCAAAGTCACTCAGCTGTTCAAAAATCCAGTTGGAAATTCCACCTGAGTAAATGCCTTTTAGTCACAGCACTTTTTAGAGTCATTCACGCCTTCCTCATCACCAGGAAGCATTTGTACAGCAGAGAGGTATTTGACAATGGGCTGTCCTGCCCATCGGAAGAGCTGTATTGTGTAACTGCAGTAAATCCCTGCCCCATGAGCTGTGTGTCCATGAGCTTATACACCAATTTCAAGGCTTTGGTTTGATCATGAGCCATTTCTCGTAGCTGGAGCTCTGAATTAATCTTCTTGCCACACTATGCTTTTGACTGTAGGTGTGCATCGTTATGTTCCTATTTTAAGTTCCTGTGAGTGCATTCTTAGGTCCAGAGTCAAGCAATAAGAGTGTGAGGCATCCCTTTGTTTCGTGCTATTTTGGGTGCAGAGACCCTACCCATTTCCACAACAGAATCACATAATTGGAGAATGAATCCTCCAACATTTTGCTTAAAATTTTGACAACACTGGTACACATGATGGTCTTTGGGGGAAAATCTTTAACAAAAAAAAACTTGTAATTTGATTGTCTTGGAGACCAGTTACTATAAGGGATTATTAATGGGTGGGCTTGGTGAGCATGTGAAGACATATGAAATATTGGAGGAGAGTTAGCATGACTGTCATAGAGGGCCATTTCACTTCAAAAATAAACCAGAGTATAAGACCAGACTCAATACATAAATTGTTGTTTCACCTGTTCAATGCAAGAGTTTCATCCAAGAGCTCGATAAAGCCTATCACCAAAAAATATCCTAAATTAAAATTACAATAGGAGTAGAGATTTTTCTGTAATCATAAGTGGTTTTAAATGGGGAAAAGAAGAATTATGTAAGTTGTGTTATAGGGGAGGTGGGCAGCTGGACCTGACCATCTTTTCAAAAAGGATGTGTGAGAGGAGATTAGTAGTAACACAGTAATAGTTAGTAGTAACACAGTAACAATGGAGAATTTGTCATATTCATGACAGCCATATTTAAGGCTGGCTACCCAAAGTAGAACAAAAATGTTACCATGTTCCACTCAAAGGTGAGTGAAAAGATGCTAAATTGATAACTGAAATTTCAAATTAATTTAGTAATGGAACTAATGTGATGTGGATAGAATGGCAGGCCCTAGACTTGCTGCTACTTTGCTGAGAACAGATTTTGTATAGTTCATTGGAAATATCTTGAGCTCAGTGACTAATGTCATTCAAAAGGAAATAAACCAGCATTTGTTGTTTCTTTTGAAAGAAACAACATAAACTTCTTAATGTTTAATGTTATATTCTCTGTAGCCACAGGTATCTCCATATATTAAAAAGGATATATTTGCAATTCTGTTAAGTTATTTCATAAAAGGAGCAGTAGAAGCAAAAACAGTACCAAGAAAAGCAACAAGAAAAGACTGTAGCTGAAGACTAAGTGGACCAGATTCTTGAGCTTGAAAAAAAGGATTGTGTTAGAGGTATACACAGTTGGTAACAATACAGAGAAGACAACCTGGGGAGGACTGCATACTTTCTCATAATCTAAATATCAGAATAATTAGATCTTGAATATTAAAAGCAGTTTCACTTTTCATTCAGAAAGTTCTAAAATGCCAGTGGTTGGAAGGTAGAAGATATTATATATATTTTTATAGGTAGGAGGGATAATTCAATGATTCATGATTTCTACTCTTTTTCTGTAAAAATCAGCTGCTGAGATAGCAAGCTATTGAGATAGAATGGCAAACCAGACCTTACTGCTTCCTTTGGTAGTTCAGAATACTTTTCTGTCTGGCTGTGCTCAGTTCCTCACTACCCATGGAGCAACAGCACCAATAAAGGGTTTGGGAACATGGAAGCCACTTTTCCCTGAGCAGCAGGGTGGCACAACCTTTGTTGGTCGAGTAACCAAAAACCTGTAGCCAGATGTTTATGTTGGAAGCATCCTTGGATGTGACATTTTCTTCCTTGGTAGGCCACCTCAGAGAGAGAGGCACAGCATATATTTTGGTCAGGGGTTTCTGTTTCTGTGCATTGTTAATAAAATGTGCAAAATGTGCCTAATTTAGGTCAGGCATACTAATTACCTTAAGAGTACCTGAACAATAAACAACAATGACCCTTACTGAGAAACTAATTAGCTTTGAAAATTTGGCTTTCTTAATCATCAAAGAAGATGGGTTAAAGCTCATCTCTAATTTAGAGAATAATTATTATCAGTGGTCTGAAGCTTTCCACATTACTCATTCCCACACGAGGGTTGGATTGAATAAGACACTGGAGCCTACAGCCTCGTACTTTTGCACTTCTGTTTTTCTCATATTAAAATGAAGCATATTCCGAAATTTAAGATTAAATTTCCAATTTTGAAACTATTTTCATTTAAATGTTTATCCAAATTTTTATTTATATCAGTTTTACATCACAGAATAATAAAATGCACCCTCTGTACTTAAGCTAACTTTTCTTGTTTGCACTTATTAATTCTAATTATTATTCTTATACGAAAATATTATTTGCCTAGCTAAAGGTGTACTTTTCATTGTCTGAGTATACCTGTTGTCAAAGGAGGTCTTGATTTTCATGTGCTTTTTTCAAAGGGGAAATAATCAGGTATTTCATTGAGCAATTTCATACAAATGCTAGGTGATTTCCTTCTTTGCCATTTAAGTATATATACCTCCAGATCTTTATAGAAAAAACTGTTATGAATTTAAACATTTTATTAAATAGTTCTTGTTTTAATAAAATAGTTTTAAATACAGATAATGAATCTTTAAATTAAATTGAAATCATGTATTTAAAACTACATGGGCATTTTTCAACATTTGATTGAAAAACTGTCTCTCCAGGTAAAAAGCAAGGAAAATGGTGGCTGCTACATCAGTTTACTTGGAAGTGACGATCCAGAATTTTCTACTTCTAAGTGACAGTGAAGAAAATATTGCAGTCAATGTTTAGGCCAAAACCAAGAGCAAAAGGAAGCAAAAAGTGCACATTAAAACTAGTTTTTTTCAAAAACTTTGTCCAAATCAAAAGATTTTTAAAGGAAGTGGTTGGTGGTGAAAGATCATAAGCTTAACAAATGAAAAAATTGAGTAGTAGAAGGAAAAATATGTCTTGTAGGTAAGAAAGTAAGGTAGCTTTTTTTTTGTGTTTAACAAGTGTTTAGCCAACTGATTTTCACTATTACCAAAATATAAGTGATTGTTGTATGCAAGTGTGCACACTTGATCCTGAGCTGCAGGAAAAAGCATCAACAGCTTTCAGTGCAGAAACCCCTCCCAGTAAAGGAATTCTTTGTTTCTTAGAAAACCTTATTATTCATTACTCAGGGGCATTTGAAAAGCAACTGGAATCTCAAAACTTATTAGGAAAGGAAATAGAGGGGTGCAAAATTGAAAGCAGAATCCTGCCACTGTGTGAATGCAGGAATTTACACTGTGAAAATTCTGCATGTTGGTCTGGTCCAGGTATTTTAGAAAGCACCTAAAGGAGGCAGACAATCCATCAAGAAAAGAACTAAAAAGTGGTTTTCATACAATAAACTAAATCCAGAATCAACAATGGAAGGCAGTGGGTAGTAGGTTATATAGGTGAGGAAAAGGACTATTTGGGAATAGCAATGTAACAAATGACATATGGACAATAATAGGGAATATTTAATCACAGTTTCTTGTAAGCTGAGAATTTAAAAGTTGTCAAGGGGAATGCTGAGGCAATAAGATAAAAACAAGTAAAACCAGACATGTTTATTTTTATAGTAAACAATCATATGGTGCACCTTAATGCTATCTTATTATAGAGGAAAGAAGAATAAATATGTCAGAAAAAGGATCAGAAAAAATAGCACAAGGTGTGCTCATCAATGATTGCTAGAGACACAGTCCTGAGTGCTTGACTTTGGAAATCCCTAAACACTGATTGGCAGAGTTGAAGAATATACTGGGAAAAGACAATGCACACATGCTTTGTTTCTTATACTATCAGTTTTCTATTTTTATTCTGTGAGAGATAGCATGAATGTAATGGACCTTCAAAAGAGTGTGGTAAAGCAGGTTAATTTAATTGTTCTCTCTTAATGTCTGTCTGTTGTATTTTCCTAGACATCTAGCAGAGGTGAGGACATTAAGTGTTATGAGACAAATGTTTTCATGCCTCTTATAAAACGCATTGGGTACATTTAAAATCTTGAATTAGTTCTGTATCATGCTTTCATCTCCATTTTTTCTAGTTACATATATATAAATAAAAAACTGAATGACAACAGCTTGTCAAATATTTTGAAACCAGATGTATTTGTTCTGCACAGCTTTATTTTTTCTCACATCAAAGATGCATAATAAAATTGCATAGGAGGGGCTGATACAGGAGTTGCTTGAGTGTTACTCATCATACCTTTTTTCACATACTATCTTTATTAATCCTATGACTCCTTTTTACTCACAACAGGTGTTAAAGCTGAAACTTCCCATAGTCATATTCCTAGCACGTAAGAGAACAATTAGAGAATGAACTGAAAGATGTTGTCTTTAAAGAAGTCAAGAGCACTCCATAACACATTTTATAATATGCAAAACAGAGTTGTATATGTGCTAGAAGACTCTTAGAAACTATCAGAGAAATACATAGATTTCCTACACATGGTTTTGACCCAAAAAAAAAAAATAGCTAATAGGTTACAGTATTAATTATACCACGACAACAACTTAGATGTTCTTGGAGAAAATACCAGACAAATTTCTTTAATAAGAAAAAAATTATAACTGCCATGTTACATTTACTTTAAAAGCCATGAATCATAATTCAAGAGTTTGGACTGAACAGAGAGGAAAGTAGTTTGAGACAGTGTTCTTGGAATGAGCAAGCACAGATAAGTTCAAAACTCCCACAATAGGTTCAAGCACAGGGTAGACAAAGATTAGTAATAATTAAAGCTTCCACACTTTGAGGTACTCAAAAGCAACAAAGAGGCACTCATGCAAATGCAAATGCAAATGCAAATGACCCATGGAATCATATGAATCATATGAAGAGAAAATTTCAGTAATCTGGGGTTGAGTTTTAAGCAGCAGTACATAAAAAAGAAAGAACTGGGCCTTCCTGGACCGCTAAACACCTCAAACAGGACACAGTAGGTGATCAGGTGGTCAATCTACTGAAATGAGACTGTCTTTCAATGTGTAGGTCAGAAAAATAGAAAGAAAAAAAAAAAAGGCAAAATATCTGTCTGAGCGAGATCCTTCAAATAAACAAAACAAAATTATAAGATTTCTAACCACAGTACTATAGAAATAATATGAATGGGACAAGTGGGGTCATATCCTGAGAATCAGAGATTAGGGGGCATTGAATGTCACATATCTTAATACTTTGACCCAGTTTTAATTGAAGAAATTATATATATTACTAAGTAAAGATTATCCAGTAAGAATAGGAAATGGAAATTATAACATCCATGGTGAATTTAAAAATAAGCAGGTATTGTGTGAAATCTGAACATCCTGGATAATGTCCAGTGAGTTATTTTAAAAGAAGCTGCAATTTTGGTCATGGTACTTTATTGCTTCCCATTAGAAACTAGTAAGTGTAATACATGTATATGATATATGTATCCGATAAGGAAGAGTGGACTATCCAAGATAATTCATCATTTGTCTTTAATAAATTATGCAGGTTTTGTATGGAAAAGTAACCAAGAACATGAAGTTTAATAAAATAAATTCAATATGATTTTGGCAAAAGTAGATTGTGTCATGTTATAATACATATTTCTTTTATATTCTTCAGGTGGGATCAATGAATTCAATTTAATAATCTATGTTTCAGTTAAGCAGTGACTCAAAGGAATTAAAATTGATATCAAAGGAAAGGAAATAAAAGTGGAAGTTAAAACAAGGACTATGGAATGATTAATGTGGTAGCTGAAGAGAAGATTACAATGATAAGAGAATTTTCCAGACAGATAGAGGCTAGAAATTATATTTTCCAAGGACCAGTCTTAGAACAAGTTCTGCTTAATATCATTATTTATGACACTGATTTTAAAAAATTTGCTTTAATAAACCATGGTGTGGATGATGTGTAACACTTGAAAAATCCAGCCAATGTTGACAGGAATAGGTGGACTGCACATTGTGAATAGGAATTAAAAATGTAGGATAAAATAGCATAATAGAAAGTAAAGTATATAGAGACTAAATCCAGAAGTTTTAGTTTATATTGAAGGCTTAACTGGAGCTGGCACTTAAAGAGAGGGAACTGCATTTACAGAAGAAATTTCGATAAAGACTGAGGAATTTTAGCATTACAGTGCATAGTATTAGCAAGATGTTCCATGCTTATAAAATAATATAAATTTGGATGAAAATAAAGAAAGGCTAATATAATAATAGGAAGAGGTATTTTAGAAAGTTTAGAAGACTATTTAAGCTATCAAGGTAGACGTTTTAGAGAAGATATGTTTATTCTTTGAAATTCACCTGGATAATCTCCAGTGACAGAATGATTTTTAGGCAGAATGATCTCACAAAAGGCATTATATATATAAAGTCTGTAACTATTTAAAGAAGGAAACCCTGTATGTGCTTTTCAAATGAAGTGGTAGGCAAGAAACCCTCATTGTTTGAAAATTATGCCTGTGAAGTTTATGAGGATTTACAGACTCATACTTGTTTTCAAAATGCTGGAAATATTTATTGCAGTCTCTTTTATTGAATTCAGCTTATCCCATGGATAATGGATTCACTTAGTTTGTACATAAGCCAGGAAAGAATTTTTACAAGTTTTGATGCACAGTGTAGACTCCAGGGAAATTTTAATTCCCTTTCTTCCAAGTTTGGAAGGTATCAAAGACAGGCAACAGCAAGGGATAAGCTATCATCAATCGTTGACTTAGAATCAGAAAGTAACTTCTCCTCAGGTCCAAGTATCATAAGCCCTTGTTTTGGAAAGCCCTTCCTTTGTTTTTATGGGTTTTTTTTGTTTTTTTTTTTTTCCTCCAGAATGCCTGATATTTTAATTCTTTGGATCAGATTATTTAATAATATTTCACAGTCTCAATTTCTTTGGTGACACAGACTGAAGTGACATTCCTTCTCTCCCCATGGAGAGAGAGCATACCCCAAGATACAGCTTTTTATTAAACATCTAAACCTTTTTTAATAAAAGCCAAGTCTCAGTCACATTCTTGAGTTGATATACAAAGGACACGTAAATGAACTAGATTTTCTAATGGGTTCTTCTGGAATTAACATTGATTGTAGACTGTAATGCCATTCTCCACTGTGATACTGAGAGCTAGCTAGAGTTTACAACAGAAGTGAATCTTATTCTCAGTTTTGTACTGCAACTTCCTCATGAATACTTTTTTTTTAAAGTCATTTAAGTTTTGCAGGAGCAATTTTGCGATACCCAGGTATTTGCTAAGCAATTTTTGCTGTGGCAGAGCCTAAGACCATGTAGTTATATTTTAAGATGACTTAATATGAAGAATCTAAATATAAACCTCTATTTTAATAGTTCTGATCACAATATATGTGACAGCTATTATAAAAGTAATGAAATATCCTTGCTGGAACACAGCAAAAGGCAAAAGTCTGACATTGAATACTGGCCAAAATAACTATTGTTTAGCTACAATTAATGAATAAAAACCAATTTGTTAAGGCAAATGAGGACTCTAGTTCAAAGTTGCATGTTATTTTTTTTTCTGGTGAAAGATTTGGCTAAGTTCCTAATACATTACTGTATCACTCAGACAGGTTTCTGTTGAAGACAGAGCTGTAGTTTATGAGCATTTCATGGAATTGTAGACATGTTCCTCTCTTCTTCCTCCTCTCCTTCCTACAGCATCAGATGAAAACTTTTTCTGGAAGATTAATCTTCCTAGAAGGGGAACTCCTTGAGACAACTTTCTGTATTTTTATATAAAACAGTAGTATAAGGAAAAACTCAGGAATTGCCAATGAAAATAAAAGCCAGAACAAAAATCAGTCACAATCATTTGGGATTCTGTGTGAAAACACAGAATTGCCCAAGGATGTCTTTCTCTCCTTTCTTTTTCTGTACAAATTTATTCTTTAGGCTCACCTAATTAAGAAAAATACTTATTTTAACAAATGGAAGTATGAATTTAACAAATTGTATGTATGCCTGCAAACCTTAATTTTCTTATAATCAATAAGAAAATCTTTAATACTCTAGAGAAAACAGTATTTTGATGATATTTATATACTGTGCATATGAGAAAAAAAATAATGTTCCAGACACAAAGGGGAAATTAGAATGTCTAAACAGGTTTTGAAAATACTGCTGCAGTTGATACTAGTTTTGTAGCTTTATTGTTTTGTAATTCTCTTCCTACATCTTCTACTGCTACATCTAGTACTGCTATGTCTGGTCTGCTTCCTTGCTCTGCTGCATACAAGTATCCTAGGCAAGGGTATTTATACTGTGTTAGAGGAAATATGCAACTAGTATAAAGAAAATTTAAATTGTGTACAGAAATTAGTGCTTCAGCTAATGAATGGCATTCATTTAAACATCCTTGAGAATCTAAAGTAGTCATTTGCCAAAAAGGTCTCTTGACAGATATGCATAGACATTTTCATTCTATTTCATTAACTGTTGAGTATTTCTTTCTCATGTGTAGATAAAGCTAGCAAATCGATGTGTTTGCAGATTATTGTTTTGCAGCATTTCACCTTTTTTATAAGAAAATAACTAAACCCCAGTGCTTTTTTTGGCTTCTCTTGACATAGAAATTTGTGCAGTTCTAACTTACTTCTTAGTTTGCCTTTCACACAAATAATTATATTTAAAAGAGTCTCCTAGGACATGTCTCCCAAGTGTCCTTGAATGTGGCCTTCTCTGAGAACAACACAGACCCCAAGGACTTGCTCTTTTTTAATTTTTTTCCCCTGAGGATTAGTCAAATTTGCAGATTTGAATTACTTTTGAGAATTACAACATTTTAAAAGTCTCTGTGCAGGGGAATGAGAATTGCAAAAGGGAAGTAATGTCTCTTGTGAATGAGGAAACAGGTTAATCTCAAGGAGAAGAAAAGAAGGGAACAAAAAATTTAAAACTCATTTTCCAGTGTTGTGCTACTGGAATAAAAGTAGTGATCCTTCATTTCACAAATTTTTGACATATTGCAAAATGTTCTTTCCTTACTAATTTTTTTTTCTTTAAGCTCCTGTGAACTTCTGTCAATATGGGTTACTATCATTAGGTAAATTCAGTTAATGTAAATAGGAATGTTGATGAAATGCCATTGACATATTTGTTTTAATCAAATGGAGCTTCTGTGAGTGCAATTAAAAGACACAATGGTACCAATACATGTGACAGTTTAAAATACAGGCAGTACTTTGACTTTCTGACTGTTACTGTTCTCTGTGCATCTAGAATTGTTACCAAAAGTAGTGGAGAGGTTTGCAGAAGAGATGCTGTTTCACTAAAGACGGGATGAAATAATGAGTGTTTTCCTAGAGTATCAATTTGATGATGACTAGATGAGATGAGCACTCTTTTTATTTATTTCTCTTCAAAAGTATACACTTGTGATCAAACTGTTATGTACCAGTGGGACAAGTTTTAGGGGAAAGTGCTTCAGAGAGTTTTTCTTTATTACCTTCATAATTTAACTCCATAATATTAAAAAAAATATTCTCTTTAAGTGGTACCATGGATAGTTTCCTTCTGTGCTCTGAAATCAACATTTTGAGAGAAAATATAGTCTGTGATCTCACTAATGCTACTGCACTATCCATAACTTACAAGAATATTGTATACCTGATTAGCTGATGCTGCTAAAAGAAAATTTCCCAATTAGATTGTTTACAGTTGGATTCTCCTCAGTTCTCTGTGGCCAGCAAGTTTGTTTACATTTGGATCTTTTTCAGTTTTCTGCGGCCAGTAAAGAACAAAAGCAATTAAAATATTTAGAGAGGTTACTTCTTTGCAAACAAAAGTAGCTGCTTGTATTATTGATTTAAGACAGGTGAGCAGATAATATATCCTTTTAGGTTTACTAATCTTAACTTGAATGATTTGGTGTCAGGTATAACCAGTAACATCTGTACTTTTAGAACTAGTTTAAGTCTCTCAGGTTATTTCTCTATTGTTTACCTAACACTTTAGTTGATTTCAGCACTGCAAAGCAGGGTTTGCCAGTATTGGTACTAGTCCTGTATATGTGATCAACACTCATCTGACAAAGGGTGCAGTCTGAAACAAAACAAGATGGATGCATACCTTCCACATACCATGCATTCTGCAAGGCCAGCTATGACCTTAACCAAGGCCATTAAGAGCCATCCTTCAGGAAGACAGGGGAAGTGAAAGCTTACCTGAATTGTACCGAAATGTAAAATTCTTTATCCTTATGTATATGTCTTAAACATTATTTAAGGAAATATAGAAATTATGCAGAAGCTAAGACAACACTGGCATTGGTATTCAAAGTCAATAAAATGGAGTCTTGAGTGTACATTCTTAGAGATTTATGTAAAGATATGTTGTGTGCCTTACATTGAAAATTATGCAATGTCCTCACTGACATACCTGCAGTTGGATGGGTTGCTTCACTGGTAGTTAGAGCATATTGATCTCCTGCCAAATTTTGCTGCACACAGGAATACATGTAGTATATTTCTTACTCCACTGATTTTCTTTCAAATTACATTTATTACTAAGTTTTACAAGTGCTTATTGCACAGCTGGCTTTAGGATAGAGCAAAATAAGCAGGTATATACATATGGCAAACTTCTGGGACAGTGTTAAACTCTTTGTGAGAGTCAGAGGAAATGGATGACTGTATAGGCCTGTTCATCTACACTAAATTTGGTGGCTGTTGTCTCCAAAGATCCAGTTCAAATCAACAGTCAGCAGCTGGTTTTAGCTCCTTCTTGCAACAGCTGTTGCATCGTGCTCTGCTCATCTCTCAGGCTTTATTTGAAGGTCAGCAGCCCCCATCTGTTCCTGAGCCCCCAGCCCAGCCTCATCCTTTCCTCTTTCCCATGGCAGGAGCAGATGTGTCTAGCGCACAACATGGCACCAAGTGTGGGAGGATAACATGTATAACCCTTCAATAAAACTCTATATGGAAGGTTGTGTTGGCTGCTATCTGTGATTATGAAATCAAATCAGTTTGTAAGTGGAGGTTTTTTTTCAAGGAAAAAAGTGGGAAAGGAATTCTGGATCATTTTACACTCTATGGCCTTGTGAAACCTCCATGGCCTGTCTAAGACCTCTTCCCATCTTCTGGGAGAGGAAGCCTGGAAAGTCACTGAGCTCTCACAGCTGCCATAATCCCCACAGGCCTTTCCTGCTGCCTCCTGTGCTGCTTCCCTAGGGTTTCCTGAGGCCCTCTAAACCTTCCTACCTTAGCAGATATACAGTGCCTATTTCAACTCCCAGATTCCTCCATCCCAACTCACTCGCATGCGAAATGCCCATTGCCACCACGTAGTTTTGCCTACATTGTTGAGGTGCCTCAAGCCACTTCTGAGATTATTTTTGAGATATACATGCCCAGAAACATGTTGCTACCCAGTCTTTATCCTACCATAACTGAGACAAATAATTATCTCAAAACAACTCTATAAAACTATGAATCATTTATTTTGTTCCCAGTCACCTGAAATTGAAATTCACTGAAAATACTAGAAGCTTTTAACTCTGGTCTGTGTTGGTTTGAAAGATTGTCCAAGAGTCTTTCTTCTGAAGTTTAGATACTGAAGTCACTGCAAATCATGAACACATTCTCCCAAGTTCCCTCACTCTTCTGTGGTGTGTACGATGGTTTCCCTGTAAAATGCTTGATGTTGGGGGGATTTACCTGTGGAGATGCTCATTCTACTCTCAGTCACTACTTGTCTAGGGATCCCAGCCTATTGTTCTATATTAGATCTGTAAAATCAAGCAAATATGTCCTTTTTTTTTTTTTTTGGGGGGGTGGGGGAGGGGAAACATATAATAGAGTCTTAAAAAATTAACACATAAACTTTTATTTTTCCTTTTTAGAAACTTATCACTCCTACTTTCCCTGTCACTTTACATGAAAGCAGCTTGTACTAACTTTAAAGTTCTTTAACCTTCTACTTTTATTGTTGTCCTATTATTTGTTCTGGCCCTAACATATTTGGTTTTACATGCTTCATGCATTTCTGTAACAATTTTCCATGTATGGAATACCCTTATAAAATTAGTTGTGGCATGTGAGGGCAACTGGCAATTAATAAAGACTAGGGAAATTACCCCTGAAGGCTGTTCAAGTTTTCTTCTACTTGTACTGTATCTTGGAAACAAAAAAATAAATTACATTAGAATAAAAGGTGCCTAATTGTTGGAAGAACACTGTTAGGCTGCACCCAACAATGTGATACTGTTGGACCTATATCCTGTAATTTACAGAACTACAAAATCACAGAAGGACTGAGGTTGGGAGATACCTCTGGAGATCATTTTATCCAAACCTTGTATTCAGAGCAGGGCCAGCTGGACCAGGTTTCTCAGCACTATGTCCAGCTGGATTTTGAATATCTATAATGAAAGAAACTCTACCAACTCTCTGGGAAAACTCTGCCAGTGTTTGAGTACTCTCATAGTAAAAAACCTTTTTCTTTCACTTAAGTGAAATTTCCTGTGTTTCATTTTGTCATTGTCCCTTGTATCACTGAGAACAGCCTGGGTCCATTTCCTTTGTTCCAACTATCAGGTGTTTATGCACATTGACAAATCCCACTTCAGACTTCTCCAGACTCAGAAGTCACAACTCTCTCACCCTCTGAGTGCATGTCAGAGTCAGATGCTCCCAGACATTTTTGTAGCCCTTTGCTGGACTCTCTGCCCCTGGCCCCATTCCATCTGGATGGTGGCATGACCCTCTTGTGTATCAGCTCTTCCTCTGTTTTGGATCATCTGTAAATTTTCCGAGGATCCACACTCTGTCCTACCTGTGACTTTGTCCCACTGTCCAGGTCACTAATGAAGATGTTTAGCAGTATCAGATCCCTCAGTGCCAGCCTGAGGTACTGCAGTACTGCCTGGCCTTCAACCGGACTTTGGCATCTGATTGCATCCCTTTGAGCCCAGAAGTTGAGCCAGTTTGCAATCTACCTCACTGTCCACTTATCTAGCCCATACTTGAGTGATTCATCTATGGATGTTTTGAGAAACAGTGTAAAAAACCTTGCTAAAGTCAAGCAAAAAATATTTCACTGTTTTTTTCTCCTTGTCCTGGAAGCTAGTCACTTCATCAGGTAGGTCAGACAGGATGTCTCTCATAAATCCATGCTGACTCCTTCCAATCACATTCTTATCTTTAATATGTTTGGGTATGGCTTCCAGGATTACATGGTCAATCACCTTCCATGGGATTGAGGTGAGCGTTACCAACCTGTAATCCTCCTGCCTGACCTTCTTGAAGATAGGAATAACATTTGCTTTCTTCCAGTCCTTGGGAACCTCCCGTAATACCCACAACCTTTCAAAGATTATCAAGTGTGGCTTTGGAATGTCATGAGCCAGCTCCCTCAGGACTTGGTGCCGTGGATCTTTGTATGTTCAGTGTGTTTAAATGTTCCTTGACCTGATCCTCCTCCACTGAAGGTAAGCCTTCCTGGCTCCACACTTTCCCTCTGGTCTCAGGGACACAGGATTGCTGAAGACAGGTCTTACCAATAAAAACAGTGACAAAGTGTGGAGTACCTTGACCTTTTTCATGTTGTAGTAGAGGAATTACACAGAAGCAAGAACTGAACACAAGTTTCCAATGCTAGCACTCAATAGAACAGCGTTAATATGACCCTCAGATAGAATATGGAGATTGGGAGAAAAAGACAGAGAGTTTACATCTGTATCCAGTTCTGGTAAGAACACTACTAGAACAAAGAACCTAATAGTTATGGTAAAGAGTTTAAAAGCAACATCTAAAAAGCTGCACTTAGGATTTGAAAATTGGTAGATACTATGTATGGTGAGAGATGGTAAAAGCTCAGCATACTAAAAACAGAGAGGTAAAGGAGTTGGAGACTCATGCTGCTGAAGACCATAAACCAAGACCAGAAACCTTTAAGAGTAATTACTTCCTAAGCATTAAAGTATTACTCAAGCACAAATTACTGAGCCTATTGGTAGAGGAGTTGACCCAAAATGTAGGAAAAGACAAAAGATCAGATACTGTAGCATTTTTTTCTGTTTAAATTCTCATCATTTCAAATGGAGATTAACTGTTATATTCTGTATACTATATGACACTGACCCCAACTGAAATGTCTAACAACAATTGAAGAAAGAAGAAACATTTTTAAGCTTGGCATAATTTTTAGATAACAATACATTTTCTGGGATGTTCACCTTGAAAAAGAGAAGGTTTTGGGCTGACCTAATTGTATCATTCCAGTGCCTGAAGGGAGGCCACAAGAAAGATGGAGAGAGACTTTTTACAAGGGCATGTAGTGATGGGATAGAGATACTGGAAGAGAATAGGTTTAGATTAGATTTTAGAAAAAAACTCTTTACTGTGTGGGTGCTGAGGCACTTGAACAGATTGTTCAGAGAAATTGTGAATGCCCACGTGCCTGAAAGTGTTCAAGGCCAGGTTGGATGGGGCTCTGAGCAGCCTGGTCTAGTGGAAGGTGCCCCTGTCCATGGCAGGAGGTTTGGAACTAGAGGTTTGTTAAGGTCCCTTCCAGATCAGGCTATTCTGTGATTCTGTAATTTAACTAGTGAACTTAGGTGTCCCCAGCGCTTCCTGCAGTCTTGGCCTTGTGTTTGTCCCAAGAAATCTATTGCGACCTATTGTCATACAAAGGGCTGTCCACATGCACAAGTTCCCATCCAGTGGAAATCAGGACACAGAGAAGAAGGAGAGACAGTGGGAATATGGGATGATTTCTTTTTTTTTTTTCCTGCAGGACATGATTGGGATTCTCCACTTGATGTTGGAGCACTCCTAAGTCTTACTATATGTGCTAGAATATACATAGAATTTTTATACTTGAAAAGCTGTTTTCAAATTGCATAACAAGTACATACTTATTGATAACTTCACATGTTTCACATTGACTGTGACTTCCAGATGACTTACATTTGGTAATTTTTTTCCCCATCTGCTTCATAATGCTCAAAAAGAATCTCCAATTATGTGTCCAACTTTTTTTTAAAAAATAGCATTGCCTTGCATTACTAGGGCAAAACTTTGAACATGGAATTAAATATCTCAGTCTCTACTTGATGCTTTGGTATTAGTGAAGAGACACTCTTTATACTGTGATAATTTTCATGTTCTATAGAATTTTGTTATGCTGTTCTGGTTTGGTAGCTACATAAACCACAAAAGAAGACCCTTTGTGACTTCTACCTTATGTGGAGTACATCTTCTACCTTATGTGGAGTACATTCCAGAAGTAATCACTTATTTCTTCATGCTGACTCCATCCCATATTAAAATCTTGCAGTTATGTCAGTTTAATGTCATAAGGATCTTTCCTGTAAAATCTCAGCATTATGGCTTGCATTCACAAGAATTGTTAAAACTCTGACAATAACAGAGTAATTAACAGATGAAACGCTTGTTTAATTAATGCGTTGATCAGATCTTATTTTGTCATGGAAAGAGGAAGCTGACCAGGTCCACCTCATCCACCCTGTGTTAGTGATACATTAATTTAATATCATCACCTTAAGTAGCTTATATACACGCACATACAATTTTCTTTCACTCACTCATGCTCTTTCATGCTATTCAGTTTTACATGCTTTACAAGGATAGGCGTGGTTGTTTCTTTATTTCTCTAATTCCCTTGCCATGGTCTGTTTAAATTATTCCATTTGTAAGCATAGACAAGTTGATACATGCACGTTAGTTTCGGCACATGTTTAACATTTATTATTTTAGAAGTTTTTTGAGATTATAGAGAAAGATGGCTGCAAAACCAAAACACTTTTCAGTCTAATTAATTTATATCCTTTCTTGTAATCAGTTTGGTTTATGTATCTTTTTTCTTTTTCATTTGATCTCTACTTTTGTCTGATATTCAAAAGAATGAGCATCTTATTATATAAAATAAAATTAAACTGTTTTAATTTCCTTCTTCATTGTGTTGCTATGAGCAAAGGACATTGAAAAGCTTTTATCTTTACATCGTTGCATTGTTGACTACCACAGAATAAAAGAGATTTAGCTAATTATGACAAAATTAAGCAGACCTATGTTCAAATTATATTAGAATATCATATACTATCGATAATACTATCTGTACATGTATAACTCTCCCATTGACCTATGCAGATCCAGCAGACCTGCATGGTGAGGGTGCATGAGCATGAACTGTCCATTACAGGGCAAGCCTTCTTGGATTTTCCACCCTAAAACTTGTTCCAGAATTTTTGCATGAAGAATTAAACTGAACATTAGAACAAAGGGTTGGTCCTTCAGATTTCAGGTGATATCATAAGCCACTATTTTGCTGGATTTTATTATCAGAAATATGGTGATGACAGTCCTTTTCATGGGCCCAATGCTTCTTCTTGGAACTTTTAATAGAAATTCAAATATTTGTAAAACAAATGCAAATTAGATGTTGTTGTTTTATGAGTTTGACCTCACTTTTTAGAAAACGAAGTAAAAACTTGAAGATGGTTGCAGAAGAACACAATCATGTCACATGTTTCTTTCACATAAAAAATTAGGGAAAAGTTTTTAAAGGGAAAGACTTTTTTTTAATAGTTTTCTGTTACAGGGAGCTACAATGAAAATGTACTAATCAGGATGCAGGAAGGAAGAAAAGGAAGAAAAAAGGATGAATACAGGAATCAGATATTATTGACATAACTGGTGGCATTCAAATGCACAAATAGAGATCTCTGAAATGACTCTTCAGTATTACAAAGGTATTTTGTACAGTGTCATTTATGCATCTATAATAACAAAGCCTGTGCCTGCAGTAAAGAAGTTTATATTTCAGACATTTAAGTACAAAAATGTCCTTTTTTCCAGTTAAACTTATATGAACTGAGTCTGTAATATACACATCTTTTGCTTGGCTATTGTGTACTGATATAGGAATTCATGACATAATTAATAGCATTGGATTTATTCAGACTCACAGACACAAAACTCCCCCAGCCTCACCAGCTGATGGTCAGTGTAAGCCAAAATATTTATAGTGCCACCTTATTCAATTGTTGATATTCATGGTGCTTGAATTCCTCACCTTTATCTATCATCATCTTTACTCTCCAGCCCTCCAGTGTTTCCACATCCTTTGTGCTCCACCCAATGGCTTTGGGGAAGTCCTCTTTCATGTTTTCATACTTCAGGGAACCACCATCCCTCCGAGGCTCTCATTATCCTAGGAAAGGAGGTTGCTGCTCAGTATGGCGTACAGTGAGTCAGTCAAACTGTGTTTATGGACTTTGCAAAGATAGCATTTCTTTTTCCTGTAGGACAACATGTGCTCAAGTCAACCTCCTTCCTCATTTTCTCTCCTCCCAAACCTCTCCCTTCCCATCCCTGGGGACTGAAAGGCTGAGCAAGCCGTACAGGACACTGCTTGAAAATTATGAAAAAAATAACTACTGAGAAATTAGATGAGGGATAAGAGTAAAAGGGGAATATGAGAGGAGAACTGAATGAACAGGTGGCGAAGAAATTCTGAAGGAGACAAAATAAATGAACGACCAGAAAAAGTGAGGTAACTAGATAGGGCAAGAATCAAAATAAAATGGATGAATCAAAGAATATGGAAATATGAATATAATTAGAAAGTTAAAAAAAAAATTGTACCAAAGTAAAATAAAGCTCCATTGAAAAGCCAGGTTTAAAAAAATACTTTTTTTCTTTTCAATAGTGGAGAAGAAATAAATACTGCTTTGAAAAATGTCTCAGCCTAAGCTAGGGGCATGAGTCACAAAAAGTGAGATATGAAAACAAGGAGGAAATTTGCAAAAAAAAACAAGGAGGAAAGTTGCAAAAAAAACAAGGCAGAAAGTTGCTAAGGTAAGAATGGAAGTTAGAGGAGGAGTAGTGAAGGCCTTTTTCATGTTTGTTCTGCCTCCTTTCCTTAGTAATGAGCAGGGAGTGTTTGCCTAATGGAATCTCAGCCCCAGGGCAGACAGGAGTGCCTCAGCTCACCTGGTAGCCAGTACCTCTCCCCATTTCAGGAGTGATATTCACAGGCTTGAAAGAGACTGCAGGAGAATCCCAGCACATGCCAGCAAGGAGAGGTGAACACCTCCATACCAAAATTCTTGCCCCCCTCCTCTTCTAAACAGAGGAAAAAGAAGGTGGCTTAGTGTTGGTGGTAGAGTTCAAAAAACTCTCAGCACTTCTCCCCTGTGTTTGGTAACATAGACCCCTGAAGCGTTTTTATAGATGGAATGGGAAGAACCAGTTTTCTTCATTACCTGCACTGTTTTCAGCTAGTATAAAACCACTGGCTTCATGGTAGCAACTGCATTTTCACCTCGCTTTATGCTCTCTGTTGCCTAACGGTGCACTGCAGAGTTAGGCCAACACAGTGGTTTGTGCATTATTCAGCAGTCCAACCAATTTAGTTTAAGTAGTTTCCAGTCTGTAAGCAGGCAAGTAGACTGTAAGGAAAACAAAGTTCTGGTTAGACTTGTCTTGTCTACAGAAGGCAAATCCAAGGGTCTGTACCTTCATTAGCACATGCATATATTCTTTTGACTTTGGTTATGTAAAAGAACTCAAAAAACAAACAAACAAACAAACAAACAAGAGACATTATACTATAAGGGTTTTCTCATTTTCTTTGCTCGGTCTTCATGTGAACATGTTTAGACAAAGACTGTCAAACTCCCCATGTACCGCAGGCATGTGCATGCAAGTGGAACTATCATCTCACAATTTCTAGAACTGGACAAATGCATAGGTGATTCCCACAAGCTTATTTTCTTTTTGAATGTGCTATATCACATCTGAATATTCTAATCATTAACAGCACAACACCATGAGATTTTATAAGTGGATGGTATTATTTATTCCAATAAAATCTAAAATCTATAGTTTTAAAATAAATACATTCAGTTGATGAAGAGATGTTTTGAACAAATTTAAGAGAGTTGCAGCAAGAGATATCATTTCTGATGAGTTCAGCAAGGCAAGCTCAGTCATGCCAGCTTGGTGAGAAAGCTGAACCTCACCCAGCTGTGAGATTTTGCACTAGAACCTCAAAGCATCATGAGCAATTACGTTTGAATGTGGGCAGTCATTGTATCTAAAGCAGCAAAATAGTTGGTCAGGGTGAAAAAGCAATTTGCCTAAAGTTAGCTTAAGTGTTGTGGTTATTTATGTACCCAGAATGAGTTATTTCTGTGCACTTGAAACATGCCCAGCCTTTGCATGGGTCTACAAGAGGGGCTGGGGGCAGCAGTGGAGGGCCAGCATGGCTTGTGGCAAGTGGAGACAAGCACAGTGCAGGTGCAAGAACAGCACCAACTGCTCACAAGAGATCCTCTCCTATGTGCATATAAACACAGTCTGCACCACTCACAGTTTTAAGAGCTAGACTTCTACAAAAGCAGTGAGAAGGCAGAGCTGCTGAGTTTCCCTGTTTTCTAGGTTGACTCTGATGCAATCCACCGGTAAAGGAGTCCTCCAGAAAAAAAGATGAAACTTCCAGAGCTGGTGTTTGTGGCACTTAGAAGTAACTTTTAGGAGAGACTTTCTGCAAAGGCAGAGTATGTGACAAAAACATGTCTTTGAGGGCTGCCACATTTCCAGTGATTAACAACTGAGTGATTACCTACAATGGCCTGTTAAGTTCCTCCTTCCAGGTACAGCTAGAATTTTTGTGGGAAATGCCTAAACACCTGTAATATACTTGACTCCACCAGGGCAACCATGTAGAGAAGTATTTACAGGTCAGCACCAACAAAGTAGTCAAGCAATGGTAATAAAAAAAAGAAGAGCACATTAGTTATGATTTTAAATTCTATAATTAAGAAGAGTGGACAGAATTAGAAGATTTGTCTCAATGCATATTTAATTTACAAAACTCTATAAATTTTCTCTTTTTTGGATCATTTTTCACGTCTTTGGGTCATCGTCTTTTCTTTCACATTTTCTGTGTCAAAAACTGTTATTAAGACACATATGTCTGAAAATAAATTCAGTATATCTGTAATGAGAAACATTCCTTAAGACTTAAAGTAAATCAAATTCCTATGAAGTGTGAAACTGCTCAATATAGATTCATTTCAAGTCCTTTCTAACATGAGCGATATTGAGTCCCATAGTATTGTTACATTAGTTAAAAACACAAACTGGTTGCATACAGTTATACAGAAGAATCTCAAATGTCACTTCAAACTAATACATTATTTCCATGGTTCTAATTGCAGGTATATGCAAATGCATAAAGATCAGAATTATAACAGTAGCACCCTTTGAAAACCACACTTTCCTTAGGAAAAATAAAGTCATTTGGAACTGTTCAGTTTTAAAATTGTGCATTTATATTGTCAACAGAGTAATAAAGCAGAAAGGTATATTAAACACATTTAGTATGGGGTTTTTCACAAATAAAGAAAAGTCAACATTATCATTCCTGCTATTGTCTCTTATGAGATGTACATAATTTTGAAATTATGTTGTAAATATGGTATTAAAGATTATACACCTGCACAGAAATCTGTGTGCTGTAATATTGCATGATTGAAGGGGAGATGAGAAAAAATACATGAGTTTATATTATTTCAACACTTAGTGCATACTTCTAATTTGTTTTTTATTGCATTAATAGGTAGTTCAGTATCAGCTTCAATTTATGTCTGTAAATTAGGTGATGTACCTTTAATGTTCTGAAAATGTTAATGTCTTGAAAATAATTTATATGAATACAAAATTAGTACTTTTGCATGCCCTTAGGAGACTTTTCTCTTTATACAAAATATTTTTTTTTTAAATACTGTTTCTTATATTGAGCATTTTCTGAAAACAAAATGGTTATTCCTATTATTGGGCGCAGTCACCAGCTCAAAACATTCATAACAAGCCACAGTTAAAGTTGCTGGCTATGTAATAAATACATGGCTGTGTATAAATAAATAGCCCTCTAAAGTCACACTCTAGCCTTCAAGAGTGATATACAACTTTAATTTTTACAAGGCAATTTTTCTGATCTTGTACCAAAGATACTAAAATTATTTGCCAGGGAGCATTTGAACTATTAATGTTGATTTGTAAAATATTTAAATACAGGGGATATTAAAAAAAACACTTTTTGCTATTCTGAGGAACACTGAGCTTGTTCTTTTCTAGAGATGCCCAAAGCCATCATTCCAAGAGGAACTTGGGAGCAGGCGCATTAACTGCTCCATGGAAGACCGGAGCAGGACTGACCACACACAATGCCCACAGAAGACCAAAGCAAGTAGACAGGTACTTAACTAAAATATTTATAGGATATCCTAAATTAATGCCTTCCGCAACCTTAGCAGAATTAAGGCCACATATTTTTTATTTCCTCTACAGCTGTCCTAAATATCAGGTTAATTGGGGTGGAGCCACTTTTCCTGTGGAGGCTGGGCCCTACTTGGTCAGGAATTGACAGTGTGGGGAATCAAGAGGGATCTTGGTGATTAAAGCATTCAGAGTGGCCTAGTCCTATTAGCCAGCACATTCTGTACTTTTCATTTATGGATTATTTGACAATAGCATATTTCAAATAGTAGTTACAGGCTTGATGCAGATTACAGAGTTTGAACATTTGTAAAATAATAGTCTTTTCTAACTTTGAAATCTGTGATAGGTTAATGCCTTTGAACATGAGTAATAATACTAAATTTCTAAAAATATTTTCCAAACATGATGAAAGTGTAGTTTATTAATTCATGTTTTAATCTAACAACCCACATTGCTGGAACTTTACTTGGTTTAACTGGTCAATTGCAGATTTATATCTATCTATTTGGGGGTTTAAATTGCAAAGTAAGTAAACTGAAATAGTGAAGAAGTTTTTGAAAATTTTTCTTGTGGTCAGCAAAAGCCCCATTTCTAATGTATTCCTTCTTTGAAAGAAATGTGCTCAACAGCTGGGTTTATGTAGTGAATCTATTGTTGCATGACAGTTTTAGCTAATATTTATGATCTTAAAGATTTCATAGAGTAAAACACAAAATCTTATAAGAGTTGGAGATTTTTTCCTGAAAAAAGTGTAAAAGGAGCTCAGTTTTGGAGAGCTGAGTTTTCTTCAGCATTCTGTGGATTTATTGTTGAGGTGAAGGAGTGAAGACTTCATGTGAAAGGCCTAATGTAAAAACATAAGGTTTTTAGGGACTTAAGATGAAGCGAATTTCTACAATTATATGCTTGTACATACTACTTTCTTGATCTGAATGTTTGTGTCAGTGTCAGATGAATAGTTACAAGAATCAGAGTATGCTGAAGCTGTTTTCTTAAAAGGAGTTAGCCCTATGGAAATAAGTTTGTTATTGATGTTTCTCATGGGCTGCAAGTCCACACACATGAAAGTTTATACATAGTCCATTTTATAATTTATACTTTTTGTATATTATTCCATGCATATTCATGTGATTTAAATTCAAGCTAACTCATGTCCTCTAGCTTTGAAAACATTTCAGTGCTAAACTGAGATCACTAGTAGTTCTTATGCATGTCATTAAGTGTTTTCAAGATTAGGACATTTTTTGGTCAGGGAATTCAAAAAGATAATTTACATATACTTAAAAAATATCATTATATTGCATAATAACCAAAGCTGCAGAAAATGCTGGCAGAACGTGTGTACTGAGTGACAGTGAGAATCCATGGTGAAATATCTGCCTTTCTTATCATGACTTAAATCAAAAATGTGTAGTGATGAAAAAATGTTGTTTGGAACATACAACCAAAGTACCTAAATGTCACAGAGGGACTAAAAAATTTTGAAAATAATTGTATTTCTCCTATCTGTGACTGGTAATAACAAAAGGAATGAGAAATATTCTGAACTGCCATGAAATTAACACAACTTTTGACACTTTCTCTTCCTTTGTGTTTCTCTTCTCACTGTTAGAGAAATGTGTCTATGTGAAGAGGTAGCTGTGATGCTATGGTCACTAGAAAATTGGACAT
This sequence comes from Onychostruthus taczanowskii, assembly GCF_017590055.1. Classification (NCBI taxonomy): domain Eukaryota; kingdom Metazoa; phylum Chordata; class Aves; order Passeriformes; family Passeridae; genus Onychostruthus; species Onychostruthus taczanowskii. The sequence goes on from NW_024498795.1 coordinate 13,641,986, forward strand.
TACAGGCAAGAATGTATTTTCAGTTAAAAATAGTCAATTGGTTACACTTTTAATGTAATACTGGAAGGAGCAATTAATCAGTAGTTAGTTGCCTTATTAGATAGGCAAGAGCAATAGTGCCACATCATCTGAGTACTGTAAATTAGGCAAACAGTTTTACTGTTAGTGTAAAGCAAGTCATTAGAGATGTTATTCACAGCACAAAACTTAGATCTTCCTTTTACCTAAGGATTAATGGGAAAATTATCTCTGACTACGCTAGTGACCAACATTTGCATTGCATTTGGTTGGAAAGCTGCTGTTCAGATACCAAAGTCAGCTTACAGCTGTATTTTTTATCTCTATAACATTTATCTCCTCATATATTTAGTTGTAATTAAGCAGTTATAAGTATACTTAAATTTGTACCTTTTTCCAAAAAGGACATTATTAAACAACTTTAAATGTTCAAAATTTAAATGTATGTCATTGTATCGTGTGTTGTCAGATGCATTTCAGGGTCTTACTATTGTCCATCTCAGCAGCTGTACAGCAGTTGTCCAAGCAATAGGACATGAAGCAATGGGCAGAAACTGGTTCACAGGAAATTCCACTTCTTCTTGATGAAGTGGCGTTCCTCCACCACATGTGAGGAAGAACTTCTTTAATATGGAAGAACTTCTTTAATATACACTGGAACAGATTGCCCAGCGAGGCTGTGGAGTGTCCCTCACTGGAGATATTCAGGAACTGTCTGGATGCAATCTCGTGCCACATGCTCTATGATGGTCCTGCATGAGCAGAGAGATTGGTCCAGATGAACCATTGTGGTCCCTTCCAATCGTACCCATTCTGTGATTCTGGCTATGTTTAAAAAAAACATCTTTGAGAAACGTGTCCTGTAGTTGAAAATTAAAACCTTGAAGATGACAGTAATCTCCACCTGTGGCCCTGATAACAGTAAGCATTTTTATTGCATATTTCCACTATAACAGTTTATACTGCCAAGTAAAGTACTGTATCAATAGGCCAGTGCATTCATGTGAACACTCCGTCAGATATCCACATACACTGAACTTACTGGCACATATGCAACAGAGTGGTCAGAAATTGGTATATGAAGCTATGGCTGTTACATTATGCATCAACATGGATATGAGGGCTTTTCAAAACACAGGTGTAGTTTGTGGCATATCTACCATGGTTTCTAAGTGTCCATTTTATGCAAAAGGTTAGAAATCCTTAAATACCAAATGGTTTTAAATAAGTTTTGTGTAGTATAATAGAATCATAGAATGGTCTGGGTTGGCGAATATCTGGAATATCTTCTAGTTACAATCCCCCTGTCATGGATGGGGACAACTTCCACTAGACCAGGTTTCTCAGAGCCCCATCCAACTTAGCCTTGAACACTTCCACAAATGGAGCATCACAACTTCTCTAGATAACCTGTTCCAGTGCCTCAGCACCCTCACAGTAAATATTTTTTTTTCCTAAAATCTAATCTAAATCTATTATCTTCCAGTCTGAAGCCATTCCTCCTAGTCCTGTCACTACATGCCTTGGTAAAAAGTTTCTCTCCCTCTTTCTTGCAGGGTCCCTCCAGCTACTGGCAGGCCACAATTAGGTCACTCCAAAGCCTTCTCTTTTTCAGGCTGAATAATTCCAACTCTCTTAGTCTTTACTCATATGAGATATGCTCCATCCCTCTAATCAACTTGGTGGCCTTCCTCTGGACTCATTCCACTTCAGATTGCCAGACAAACAGGTTTTCGAATGTTGAATCTTAAGGTTAATGGATGCTATTCTAACAAACAATTTGTGTCTCTAAATTGGTGGGGAAAGGTTGCTTTTCACAGTGCAGGGTCTGTGGGTGTTCTAGTGCTTTGTCCAGAAGATGTTCTGTGAAGGTCTCTGAGATGCTGGAAGGGAGCCAGTCGGCTCTTTCTTAAAGTTTATGGGTGTTCACTTTGAAGTCTCAAAGAGTTTGGCCATCTTTCCCAGGAGGAGTATTCAAGTGCTCCTTCTATGTAATGCCAGGTTTGATTTTGCCTTTCACTGGAAATGTGAGGCGTTACTGATGTATCTGTTCTGTCCCTGACTACATTCTTTAGTGCAGGATGAGGGCTGGGCACCATCTGGAGGCAATTGTGCCACATTTTTTAGTGAGTTTCATTATATACCCAAAAAGCTATTGGGGGATGTTCTTGTGATACCTTGGAATACAATTCTGTACCATTCCCCCAAAGGAATTTTATACCAATGGTCCGGTCTAGTTATATCTGAGCTCATTAATCAAATTAGACCACATAGATACTTATATTTTTTAAAAAGGAAGGCAGCAGCCACACCTTCCCCTGGGTAGCAGCGCATCTGCTAAAGCCTTTATCCCAGGGAACAGGCAGCCAGGTGAAATCTTAACATGACTCACGTGCTCTTGCAACTGAATTATTCATTGTAGGTGTAGTCACTGTACAGAAGCTTGACTTGCCTCTCACTTCTGCAAGACCAGATTTTGAAATGGTAATAGTAGTATGTACATGCCAGAAATATTTTATCAGATATTTCAGATTCATGAGGAAATTTCATCTGTTGTAGTATTTCCTAATTGTGTTTAGTACTTTAAAGCTTTTGATCTTTTCATTTCATATCAAGAGTCAGGAAAATAATTTAAAAACTTCCATATGATTTCAAATATTAGATCTGGAAATATTCATGGTTCCCTACTAAAAGGAACAACAGACAAATCAAGACCAGCGACTCCTGTGTTACTTTATTTGTCTCTCAGAGATCCAACTCTCTTCACAGAGCAGTAGGGTCTACCTAGATATATTTACAGAGAAACATCATTTTGTGATTTCCTGCTAATTAAGGCCAAAAGTTTTGGACAAAATGCAAACTTTTTATGATGTATGCATGAGATCAAGAAAGATACCTGCTTTGGAAAACTGTCAGGAAATCCCATTTAAGTAGCATCTTATTCCCCATTTCCTAACCATGAAGTTGTTACACACTAATCAGTGGAAGTAAACAACCTGGTAAACAGTCTGTACAAACAACTTCTTTGCCAGAAAACATACCTTCTGGCAACACAGGTTCTTAAAGATAGAAATCCTTTTTGAAAGTCTTGATTATACATTCTGTTACTAAAGTAGGACTCTTAAACCATCTTTAAGTCATGCACATTGAAGTACAATACAGTTTATACAGTTCTAATAATTTTCCAGGGGAGATAAAGGAGTATTTTATAAATATTAAAATATTTCTTTGGTTTTAAGATGTTTGCTAGCTTCTATCTCCCACTGTCCTATTGCTTTCAATGCTGGAGGTTGCTGTCCTAATTCCACATCTATCAGACATGGATTCACACCTTGATGCCTTTACCTTTGGGAAGGAGCTTCATTTAGCTTCAGAGACACAAATTAAACACATAGGTACCCTTCAGAAGACATAATAAAACACCTGCCTTGAGAAAGACTTGTGATATATGTTAAGCTACTGTCATAATTTTCCAGGTATAGGTTGCTTTTCAAATTTTACACTTGCAGATACATACACCTCACTCCTAAACCTAAACCCATCTTTCCTACATTAGTACAAAATTTCACAGAAAAAAAAAAAAAACAGTAAGAGAAATCTTGACATTTCTTCTGATGCTGCCAACAGTCTACAGTCTCTCTATCCCTCATCTTACTCCCATCTTGAAGGGTTTTGTATTCACCAGCCACCTCAGCCCCCTGTGCTCCCTGCCCCTAATTCTCCTGGAAATCCTGTTCCATTTTGACTAGAATCTGTCTCCCCCACTGGTGAGCCAGAAAAGACATGACAGGAAGTGATGTGGATTTCTCCTATGGGATTATCCCTGTTTTCTGGGTCACCATGAAGAAAAGTGTGCATCTCTCTCCCTGCTTATTGGGTGTGTTGAAATTAAAGGGTCAGTGCAGGAAAAATAAAGAGCACAGGCATGTGGAAAAGTCTTGGGAATGTGGGGGCTCACCATAAGCTTGTAGCTTTACTGGAGAGAGCCCAGAATTGCAGGACTTATCCAAGTTTATAGTGACGGACCTCGGCTATGGAGATATGGTGCATTTCCTTGTCAAATGAACAGTCTCTTTTCCAGCCTTGGGTAATTAAGAGAGGGTCTTTGCCGGTTCACAAGAAGCATATGTTTTAAACATAAGTATAAAGACAGAGTTTAGACTGGGTTAGAAAGTGACTGGGGGAAACTGAACGTGCAGGCAAGCCAGCAAGACTTTTTTTTCTGGGCATGGGACCTGAGCTCGGCTTAGAAGGTGACGCTTCCATTGGTGAGTTTTCTTTTTATCAGTTTTATACCGGGGAGGTATGAATAGGCTAGAGCCCATTTAAATCTGTTTTAAAAACAGTTTGAGTGATTTAACTAAACATCGATAATGCTTTTATGGCTACTCAGTGAGAGAGTGATTCATCAGTTCTTTGCTCTTGCTTTTCTACTACAGACTTGCAGAAACAGCTTTGGCTCTTAGGAGAGAGAGCCAGGCTGGGTTGGAGTGCAGAAAGGATGTTTAAGGCCACTTCTCAGAACTGGGGCGTATGCTGCAGCTGTGCTTGCTCCTCCTTAGCCCTGTGTTTGAAGCACTGTCTCTGCCAGGTCCAGAGCTTCACAAGACTGTGCTCTAGGTCTGTCTTGGCTTGTTTCAGTTTGCCCAGAGGAAGAGACTGTACTTGCTATTTGGCACTGTGGTTATTGTTCATCTTAATTTCCAGTGCCATTTGTTGAATCTTGTATTTTTCCAGCATTTCATACTCACTTTTCCTCTTTTTTTTTTTTTTCATTGCTTTTGTTGGGTTTGTGTGATCTAATTTGAAAAAGAAACACAATTTTTAAAACAATCTGACAAAAAATTAACAATTTCTACTCTACAATTAATTTTTTTTCTACAGACACAATATATTGTGAGAAATGCAATAGGTTATAATTCCTGCATTTCATTGGCAGCACTGTGAAGTATTTTCATGTGAGTCTTTGTGTATCCTCTGAAGTATAGAGACAGAGTGATATGCTGTTGGTAATTTTTAATTATTTCTTTGTTGTTTTGTTTTTCAGATGAATACCAAACTACAATAAAGAATAAATATTTATTATTATTATTATTGTTATTAGCAGAAATCTTTGCTTTCCAGCCATGGTCTGGGTAGCACCAGAGAAGCACAATTTTAAAAATGTCTTTGTAGTTTTTACTTTTTTTTCTGTTTCCATGTATAATTTTTATATCCTTTTAATCAGTGTCCTTTTGAAGACAGCTGTGTTAAAATGTATAATTTAACAGGTCCCTACTTGCTTTCATGACACTAACTGCATTTCAGTCATGGCAGTTTTTTCTAAGGATTCAGCTTTATATTAGTGCCCAGTTATGATTTACGGTTATGTAATTTCATGCTGCATTTTTTGAAAGTATTTAGAGACAGCAATAAAATACTGAAAAGCAAAAGCAAAGATTGCAAATATGTAGGACACTGTACAGCATTGCATACCCTTCCCTTAGCTTGTAAATGTAGCTCATTAACATGATAGGTATGTGCTTCTGCTTGCATTTGTTCCATTTCTCATACATATCCAACAAAATACATTTCAGAAGATTGTTTGTTATCATTCTGTATTTCTGTTAACTGGGGGACTTCCTTCCTCCTCTGCATGCCTTTAAAAATAACCTAATTGGCTCAATTCATCATGTAAAATTAGTTTGCTAAAAAAAAATTAAAAAGTGAAATGATACTTTCAAACTAGCAAGTTATACTTTTCCTTTCTGATGTTCCACAACCCTTTTGGCACAGTCTCACATGACTGCAAGTGTCTTGCATACTTGCTTAAAAAAATCAAGATCAATTTCTAACACTGAGAAGAAAGGAGGTTGTAACAAGAAAAAAAATCACAGGTTCAGATTATTTTTTAAATGGGTTAATCTCTAAAACACTGAAGTCATAAATTTCATGGCACAGAAACAGGAATTGTGGTCACGTTATATTTTGAGGTGAAAAAGTGATTTGCAGGTGCTGTCTATGATAGCAATGATTTAAACATTTAGTAACAAATTCTTGCTGCCCGAGCACATAGAGTTTTGCTGAGCCCATGTCCAAGATGTTCTGCAGATTAGCTGTGACAAAACCCAAATGATGCCAAATGATGCCAAATGAGGCATAAGGCCCTTGGGCAGAGGGTTTGTTTTATACAATTTCCACGGGCCACCAGGCACAACCAACCCCTTCTAAGCAGGGACAGAGAAAGAATACACAAAGAGAGCCAAGAAAAAGGTTAGGGAGTGTGCAAGCCCCAGTGCATGTTTGTTGAGGAAAGAGCTGGTTTAGGACTGCCCTGCAATTTTGGTCTTTTATTTCTAGAAAAGTGTGGGTTTCCCTGCAATCACTTTAATTTGGCCTGAAGGTTATAAATAGAAGTGGTTAGATTACAGCAAATTAAAACTCTAGTCATGCAATCCTTACTACTTTGGGGCAAGGCAGAAGCTATAAACTCAGGAACTTTGTGCAAAAAGGAAACAAACTCAGGTCAGAGGAAATCATAGTTTCTAGTTATGAACAACTCATATGCACATCAGTTCTTATCTCCTGTATTTTGTGAAGGCCTCCACTGTCCTTCAAAAAACATTTTGAAGAAATTTTGCATGAGAATATTTCTTCTGGGAACACATTTGCTCCACCTGTGAATCAAGTGAGTTTCAGATGTCCTAATAAATCCTATCTCCTTCAGGTAACTTTTTTTACCTTCTCTGTCTCTTTACACCTATTCCTGTGCCTAATCCTTCAGTTATTAGCATTGCAGTTGTTCAAAATAGGCTCCCATTTTCTCAGGGGAGGAACCTTGCCTAAATTTGTATTTGTAAATCTCCATCCACACAATCTGTACCTGAGGCACTGTACGGACAGTAAGTGATCATGAACCTTCTTAGTGACTGACAGAAGCGTCTAAAAATCTCATTCAGTGCACTCACTTAAAAAAAAAGAAAAAAACCAAAAAATCACCACTTTTAAGGTTTACAATATAAGTTGTGTTTGGAACATAAACACAATTAATACTAAAGATATTTTAATGGGGGTTTTTATCAATAATTTGATTTCAAATGTAGTAACTGCTAGCAGATTTCAAAGTAATTATAATTTATTTTTCAAAAGTTTTTATTTTTCTAACTCTGTTACAAATACCATAAAGTATGGAGGTATTTTTCATGAAAATGTCATATTTTTTAAACATCATTCAAAATTCACAATGACAGGAAGATATTAAAATCAAGTGTTTTGCCTGGGTCTACAGGAAAAAAAATAACACCTATTGTTGTTGTCTGTGTACCCTTTTATAACTCCACAAAATTTCAATGCAATTACTCTTGATTTGCACTCTGTTGTAAGAAACAAGCATGTCACGTTTTTCCTTGGGAAGTCACTGTGCCAAAGATTGCTGTAGGCTGTACAAGCTCATTAGGAACGTGCCACTTTTATGTCTACCTTGTTCATATACTCTCCCCTGGATCCATTATTGGCCACTATCAGAGAGGGAAATGGGCCAGCTGTGGTTTAATTTGGTACTGCTGCTTTTACAACCTTAGATGTCTCTGGAGGACTTAAGTTCATCCTGTAAGATGCAGACCAAACAAGCAAAATTAAGACAATAGTATTGCTGTTTAATAGTCATTCCTGATACTTTTTGCAAGAATCAGCATGATTTAGAAGACTTGTTTCCATAGGAAAAAAAGCCTGGAGATACTTTTTCAGTCTTATCTGACCTTCTGCAGCAAACCTCATTGGATTTGATTCTAATCTGACTTTGCAAATGAGAAACAAACATCATGGAAATGAATGGAATGCCATAAAACTGGATTTTAAATTAGAATTGGGCCATTAACACTGTTTTAGAGAATTGTAACACAGCTGACTTCAAAGATCTCTCTATGACCCAAATGTGAAGATGTGGGGAACTTGCTTTATTGACCTAATTTGAGATTTTAGCTTGAAATTACACAGAATTTAGAATTTTATTCTACTTCTACTTCAAACTTTAATCCAACCTAATTACTGTCCTATAAAGGTGTGCAAAATACAATGAAAAGGCACAAATGTGGATTCACCGTGCAAATACCAAGGGAAAGCCAAATTTCTCAAGCACTGGATTTCATGGGATTTACGAGACTGTAGAGTTTGTAAAGTTTATGTAGCTTTGGTGAACATCATGTATAAATTGTAATCTGGGGACAAAGTGGCTGCCAGAGCTCAATTTCCAATTTGTCCTCAGGCCTTTTTATGCTTATGTATGCCCCACCTACAAATGTGCTTAACTAAAAGGCTGGTACATACGAGTGACGTTCAGTCAGCATTTTCACACGATTACCTTGCCAATTAAAAATGGGCTTGGTACTGAGTTTAGAAGTCAACTCAGATACTCCTAGCTTGGGCAGAGAGTTGCTTTCAGGCAGGGTGAGGCCAAGTCTGATTTTGTAGGAGATGTCACGCCTGCTTGGAGAGACGCCGTGACTCGCCAGGGAGCTCGCTCCCTTGGGCCTTTCTCCTGGACCGCAGCCAGAGGCAAAAGCACCGCTGTGAGACTGAAGCGTGACTTTGATCCAGCAAGTGGCTGCAACTTCGCCCAGTGCTTCTTCTTTGTTTACTGTGGTTTCTTTTCATATCCTCAGTATTGCTGCCATACTGCCTATGATGGTTTCAGGAAAAAAAAAAATGCCATCATCTGTTTAAATTATTTTTAAAAATAACTCTGGGCATAGTCTAACTGCCTGTTGTTTCCATTGTAAGAGGAAAACTGTATGTGTCTGGGATTTGATGACTGTAGAGTGCAAGAAAGAAAATGTACAGTATTTTAAGTATATTATTTATATATATTTTATACTAAGAAAGACAGAAGATACCACAATGATGACTTTCTTCTAGGTGACGTGCAGACAGGACAAAACAACAGCTGTTTGTCTTTACAAATGCAACTCTGGGTATTATTTGGGGAAAGAAAATACTTATCTTGGAGATCAGAAACATTAAAGTGTCTGGAAAATAGCAAATTGTTCAGATATGGTGTTGCACATGGAAATGCACACTTCAGTCTGGAAACAAATTGGTTATTGAATGTAACTAATTATGCATATGTATGTGACAGTAATTTGTGCAAATAATTGTGATAACTGTCAATACAAATTAGATGTTTGTCATTTGCACACATTGTGTATGATATTTGGCTTGTGTGTTTGCACATTAACATGAGAGATGTTGCGACATAAGGAGTTACCTTTTTCTTAACTTCCTTATGTAATAGACACAAAAATGTTTGGACAATCAGAGAACAGAACTTGATTATTTCAAACAATTGCAACAATTACATTTGGTCAGTACTAATATTTTGAATTAGTCTGAATAATAATGAAGAAAATTTTATTTCCCTATCACTGTCCAAATCAAATAGCAATACAAGTTCTCCCAGTGGCACTTGTGCAGATATCATTCGTCAACACCTCCTACTCTTTGCAATTGCTTGAAGAGCCTTATCTCCTGTACAAGATGGAACTTGATTCATTTACATTTTCCCTTTTCAAAGCAACAAGTAGTAAATGCCAGAAACTCTCTGAGACTTAACTATTTCACATGTTCCCTGTCACTGTTATTTGTACCCTGTCACTTAAGTTAGACATAATAAGCATACTTTTTCACAGAAAATAACACTTTGAAGATACTCTGAATGTTTGTCTCTGACCATTTCACTACTTTAGCTTTGTTTAGCAGCATGGTCCAGAGCTCTTCTGTGGAGTAATTTTTGTTATAACATTTTTTGTATTATTGGAGTTTCTATAATACAAAAAACCACCAGTAAAGTTAACAAGAATCAAAGGGCATCAGATATTCTTGCAGCTATTCCAACCAGTAATTTTATTAGTCTCAACATCTTATTTATTATTCTCCAAAAATTATGTAATATTCCTTACCAATTTATACAGATTATTTGGTATAGACAGAAAAAAAAATAAACCTGCCATGTCAAGGCTTTCTGCAAAGCAGACTGCTTAGCTCTGAAGTTCATAAGATGGTGAAAGCAGAAAAAAGGTCCTAGCTTTTTTCTTTGTTGATAATAGAATTTTGTGAGCTGATTTCTGTCTAGTCATTCCATTTATTCTGTACACCAATAAACTACAGAAGGCAGAAGGCATGTACACACCCCATCAAATGTAAATCCTTCATTTGTCATCTATTTTCTGCACATCTCTGAAGTGAGTGGCACTGTGCCTCAGGTGTCACTCAATAGAAATGCTCCATCTGCCTCTGCCATCACAGCAGGATTTTTAAATTAATCATAGAAGGCTTCATTAACCACCCCTTCATGCAGCACCTTCTTTGTTCCATCACTGATACTATTTTTTTTTCAGACAGTCTCACTCCATGAAACACAATGTTAATCACATATGTTTGATTTCTGTATCCAGGGCTTTGCTGGCTTGAATATTTAATTGTTTTGCTATACCACATAATGATGTCTCAGAGACTTATCTTTATTAGAAATTATTTTTAAATTGCCTGATACTTCAAATTTTTTTTTCATTTAAAAACCCTTAGCGTAGGAACTTTAATCTTGCATGTCATCCTACAGTACCTACCAAAAATTTGCTCATTCCATCACTGGTGTGGCTCAGCAGTTGTACTACTTCCACAGATTAAATATGGATTTAAGAGCATACAAACTTAACTACTAACTTTTGTTTTGAAAATGTATTAATAGGCCTGGGAATTATCAATAATGGGGTCAATGTCTAGATGTGGAGACAAGCAATGAGTGGCATTCCTCAGGGGTTCATATTGAGACTGGTCCTGTTTAACATCTTTGTCAGTGTCACGGACAGTGGGCTCGAATGCACACTCACCAAGATTGCTGACATCAAGTTGTGTGGTGCAGTCGACATGCTGGATGGAAAGGATGCCATCCAGAAGACCTGAAGAGTGAGCCCACGTGAAGCCCATGAAGTTCAAGGTCAGTTGTAAGGTCCTGCACCTAGGTTGGGACAGTCCCAAGTAAAAACACAGGCAGAGCAGAGAATGAGTTAAGAGCAGCCCTGAAGAGAAGGATTTGGACTGTACTAGGGATGAGAAACCCAGCATTGGCCCAGAGAAGTTGTGGGTGTCCCATCCCTGGACGTGTTCAAGGCCAGGTTGGATGGTTTTTGAGCAATCTCGTCTAGTGAAAAATGTCCCTGCCCATGGCCATGAGGATTGGAAATAGATAATATATAATCCCTAACCAGCCAAACCATTATGTGATGAAAAACAGCTAGCAATGAATTTAAGGTAAAACAGGATAACTGTGATATTTTTTTTCAGTGATTAAATAACCCAGTAAAACTCTTTACTAGGTTATTTAATTCATTTCATAAGAGCCAAAGAGTGACAGGATTTTAAGAATCAGTCAGAATCTGCTTGATAGTCAAAAGGATGACACATTTGAGCAAATTGTTGTCCTTGTTGTCTCTGACTAAATGGCGATAAGCTCAGAGTTGACATTCATAATATAAGGCTATAAAATATGTTACAGGCTCACTGAGTCCAACTTGTTGTTGTAAGCAAAACATCAGAGAGGTCCTTTCCCCAAAGTTATCAAGTTCCCATCTCCTAATAATTAGATGTGTTGTTCACTGTCCTTTAATTACAACCTCAGTGACACTGCAGAAAACCAATCCCTTCTTTGTTTACGTTGTTTTAATTCATGGAAAAATAATACACCTTCGGATGGAACACGCACAGGTTCTTCTCCCTCAGTTATTGTAATAACCCCCTTCTAATACTTACTGCAACTAGATGTAGTTAAAGTGTGCATTACAAGACCATAAGATTTCTGCTATAATTTGTGGTAATGGTTCATTGTAATACAGCTTCGTAAAGAAATACAAACAAGAAGACAAAATAATGATTCTTTTAATAGTAAATAAATTCTTCATAAGTCACTGAAGCTTTTTATAAGACAAAGTCAGAAACAGGTCTTTGATCCCTGGTATAAGAAATAGTGATCTTTAAAGGGAGACTATATTTCCAGGTTTACATTTTCCTGAGTCATTCTTGCCAATTTTCTTTCTCTCAACATTTTTTCTATGATTCCTATTTCCATATGTTAAACTCAGTCTTCTTCAGTGTTAACATGACACTCATCCATTTGCAGATCTCGTTCCCTAGAATCCCCTTCCTCCATACTTCAAAGGATCACAGAATATTCTGAATTGGAAGGGATCCACAAGGATCAAGTCCAAATCCTGGCTGTGCACACCCCAAGAGTCACACCATGTAACTGAGAGTGTTGTCCAAACCCTTCTTTAAATCTGGCAGACTTGGCGCTGTGACCACTTCTCTGGGGAGCCTGTTCCAGTGCCCAACCACTCCTAGGGTGAAGAATCTTTTTTCTGATATCTAATCTAAAACTTGACTGACACAATTTCAGACCATTCCCTCTGGTCCTGTCGCTGGTCACCACAGAAAATAGATCAGGATCTGCCCCTCATCTTTTCTCCATGAGGATATTGTGGACTGCAATTAGGTCTCCCTTCAGTCTCCTCTTCCCCAGGGGGGAAAGCCAAAGTGACATCATCTACTCCTCAAAATGTCTTCCCCTCAAAGCCCTTCACCATCTTCATTGCCCTCCTCTGGACACTCTCTAGTAGCTTCATGTCTTTTTTATATTGTGGCACCCAAAACTGCCCTCAGCACTCGAGGTGAGACCGCCCCAGAGCAGAGCAGGACAATCCCCTCCCTGGTGATGCTGTGCCTGATGAACCCCAGGACAGGGTTGGCCCTCCTGCCTGCCAGGGCACTGCTGGCTCATGTTCAACTTGCCATCAACCAGACCCCCAGGGCCCTTTCCACCATACTTCTTTCCAGTACCTCATTCCCCATTCTGTCTGTACATCCCAGGTGCAGAATCTGGCCCTTTCTTTCCCTTTGTAAACTTCATATATTTGGTGACTGCCCAGCCCTCTGGTTTATCAAAGTCTCTCATCAGTGCCCCTCTGCCTTCAGCTTGCTCTGTTGCACTTAATCACTTGTCTTCTAAATGGTTACTTCATCTCTTCATGCCACCTTTTACTGAAACAGCCTCTTAATCTTTTCCACAAAACTCCTCCTGCAGAGAGAAAAACCCAACTCTACCTTCAGATGATTCAATTACCTCCACTTTTCCCCCTCTCCCAAAAGTCCCTAATTTCTCATAAACTAGTGCCTTCACAAATCACTGCCTAGTGACCTTTTTTTTTGAGAGTAATGAGGCACTCCTCTTGATTGACAAAGAGGAGTCTTATAACTTTTTGGTAAAAGATTTATATTTTTTTTTGTGATGGTCAATCTACCTAACACAAAGAGACTGCTATTGCTGGGTTTTATTTTCATGACAACAGTTTTTCCTGCTTGACAGTTTGAGGCAGTGTGCTGTATTATAGCTAGTCCATTGTTTTATTTCCTCCAATTTTGATATGATAAAAGAACACAGAAAATGAGAAAATATAGAATAAATAATTTTATTAGAATATGTTGTCAGTTAGGGGGTTTATGTCTACACATTCTTTCTGTGCAGAGTGGAATGTTCCTATTTAATAGAACTGTGCTTTTATCTGTCACTCAGTGTCAGTTATAAAATATTATTGGTTAATATTAACAAAGGTCATTTTCTGAGCTGCAAAGGACAGTCAGTTTAAGACTAAATTCAGAAAGTAAAACTATTATTGAATACAAACATTAATAGCAAAATAGAAAAGCAAATGTATCTTACCATCTGTATCTAAAATTTTTTTAACGCATTTTTATATTTTATGCAGTAATGATAGGTGTTGTTGTGCAAGTCTATATGCAAGTTGAGGTACTCTAAAACCTTCAAAAAAAGGCTACTCAGACATTTGCTGTTACTTTTTGATTCTGTTACTTTTCAAGTCTGTTTCTTGTTAATTTATGCTATTCTATTGCAAACAGCATGGGTCTTATGTTTTCTTAATAGGTGGATAATATGAGCAAAATATGAGAAAAGGCACATTAGAGGCATGACTGTTCAAAGTGTTGTTTCTTTGGGTGGTGAACAGTCCTTCCCTTCCAGCATCTCCCCACGAGGTTAATACTCCAACTTTTCCCATGTGTTGCCCTGTGGAGCAGTCAGTAGTCTTCGATTAGCCTAGTCAGATTTCTTTGACATTTCCTGCTGGGTCATTTGGGGATACAAGCTATGGGGCTTAATGGCAGGAGAAAGCACTAGGAAAGGAACTGCTGTTGATTGAGTAGCAGTGCTAGAAATTACCAGTTGACATCTCATTTCATGTGTTCTATTACTATTGAACTATTCTATTACTGTTTGCTACTGTTGTTTTTTAATCCCTGTTACCAAGGAAAATACTTCCCTCTTTCTCAAAGAAAGCAAGAAGCAAGGGAGGTATAAGTCCTTTGCTTTCACTTCTGCAAAAGTGTCAACTTTCCCATTGACATTAATGTGTTTTTTACTGGTTGGATTCACATTTCCTTTACAAATTCACCACTGACCCACTTAAACAGTCCAATCCAATCATAGAATAGTTGGGGCTGGAAAATACCTTAAAGATTATCTAGTTCCAGTCCCCCTGTCACTGGCAGAGACATTGTCAACCATACCAGTGGCAGGGCAACTGGAACTAGATTATTTTTAAGGTTTTAGATGAGATCTAAACCCCATCCCACCTGGCCAGCCACTTCTAGGGATGAGGCATCCACAACTTCTCTGGGCAATCTGTTCCATTGTGTCCTCACAGTAAAGAGTTACTTCCTTATATCTAAGCCTACTCTCTTTCAGTTTAAAGCCATTCCCTCTTGTCCTAAGTCCTTTTAAAAAATTCTTCTCCATTTTTCAGTAGGCCCCCTTGAGTAACTGGAAGGCTCTCTGAGGTACTTTTTTTTCAAGGCTAAGCAGCCCCAGTTCTCTCCACTCTCTTTATAGGAGAGGTGCTCCAGCCCTCTGATCATTTTTGCAGCCTTTCTCTGGACTTCCTGCACCATGTCCCCATCCTTCCTCTGTTGAGGGCCCTATATCTGGATGTAATATGTCAAGTGGAGTCTCACAAGAACAGAATAGAGGGAGATAATCACCTCCCTTGGTCTGCTTTTAATGCAGCAGGATGTGGTGGCTTTCTGGGCTGCCAGCGTAGACTGCTGAGTTATATTGAACTTCTTCATCCCCAAAACCTTCTCCTTTGAACTGCTCTCAATCCATTCTCTTCCTAATCTCTATGTGCTCAGGATTGCCCCAACCCCAGTGCAAGGCCTTACACTTGGCCCTGTTGAGCTTCATGAGGTCCCCACAGGCCCACCTCTCAAACCTGTCCATGTCCCTCTGGATAGCATCCCTTCCCTGCAGTGTGCTGACCACACCACACAGCTTGGTGTCAGCAGCTAACTTGCTCAGGGTGCCCTTGCTCAGGCTCGCGCTCTCTGTGACTGACAAAGATGTTGATCAGTGCTGCTCCCAGTGATGGCCCCTGAGGAATGGCATTCATCACTGGTCTCCACTTGGCCATAGAGGTGTTCTCCACAGCTCTTTCAGGGCCAACATCCAGCGAATTCCACTGAGTGGTCCATCCACCAAAAACATGTCTTTCCAATTTAGAGACAGGAAGTCCTGTGGGGCAGGGTTAAATATAGTCTGTCCCCTTTTCTATCCCAAATCTCCCCAAAAAAACAATGAAATCGTCAGACCAGGCAGATGTGTTTAAGAATGATTTTTAAAGCAGTATCAATTTTGCACTCCAGTTTTCGGCTGTCAATTGCAGTGAGATTTCACCTGCCAGATAAATAAAGAGCCACCAGAAAAAAATAAACACCTTCCTATAAAGTGTCTCACTGAGGTGTCTCAATGGCCCACCCAAGTGTGGAATTTTCTATGGTAAAGTTGTCAAGTAAAACACATACTTAACTGTCATATTTCATGATTATGATACCCTGATCAAAATCAGAGTATGTTTCACTAGATTTTCAAGCAGGTAAATAATGTAACAGGTTCAAATGATAGTTAGCAATGCTACCTGTATTACAGGTCAGATCCTCCCACCTATAATTGTCTGCTTTCCCAGTCCTCATTACATACTATTTCCATTTCCAATGCAATAAGTTTTAAAAATATTTTTAGGTACCTAATTTCACTGATGGTAAAAGATAATGCATTTTAATAACAATGTCAAAATCTCTTAAATGTTTTATACCATATTGGAAGACTTAGTAAAACTACATGTATATTTAAGCTAAAACCTTTTGGACTAATGTTTTATTTCGTTTTGAAATGCAGATCACACTATATTCATTCATATTTTATTTCTATTCTGACATACTTTCTGCAATGTTTTTCAGAAAATAATCTCGAGACACAAACTCATAATTATTGGATAAGTACCCAAAAAAGTGCATGTGTGGTATAAATATTCAAGATGATCAATTAAATAACAAAGAACATAAGAATAACTGTGCTGGACCAGACCAGAATGATGGATAAAACAGAATATGAGTGAAAATTAAGAAAACAGGACAAGTAAGCAATCATGCTTCTCCCAAATGTTGCAGCAGACTGATTACTTGCAATGTAGGCGGTTCATGGGCACTGTGTACCCTGTGACCCTATAGATATCTGAACTTTTCCAGTTTGGCCTTCCACCTGGGGAAGCTTTAACTTTCAAAAAACCCTTTCACAAGTAGTGCTTAACATTAACACATGCTACATGAAAAAAATCACCTCATTTTGTCTTTTTTCACCCAACCACTTATGGAGAGACACAATGAGCAAGTGATGCCTATTCACTGTTACCATGCCACTCCCAATTTTTTATTAATTTATCATATATCGCCTCGACGGTCTGTTTTCCAGGCTAAAGTTTCCTAGCCTGTATAATTGTTCCTCCCCTGGAAATCATACATACCTTTGATCATCTTTATTGGCCTTCTCTCCATCTACTACAGCTCTTCCATATCCTTTTTTTTGAGGTGAAGAAATAAAGCCTGCCTGGAACATTCATGATGCAAGGACAAAACAACACCTTGGTAATCACAAGTGTTATTTGTCAAACAATTTTAGTGTTTACTTTTATTAAAACATTTATTTCTCTCGATTCCTTATTACAAGCCAGGATTTGAAATTCAAGATTGAGTAACGAATACTGCTTTTGGCATAGCAAATTCAAGTTTGTTTTTAAGTGATAGAGCTCCAGGCTAGAATACGTTTGCAAGTTAGGTTTGCCTATGCTGAAACCAGACAACATAGATCCAGTCCTACCTTTGAATGTTTAGATAATAATGATTCATGCTAATAGAGGCTGTCTAGAGCAGTTCAACTCCAGCTCACTAAAGAATTTATTATAAAATATGTTAAACAGGGTCATAGACACAAGTGAGTCATAGATGCTAATAGACCCGAGCAGTCCAATGTACTAAGGAGTAATGTGAGTGAGACATGTCCTCTTCAAGGAGTCCAAGCTCTGTTGATAGCCCAGCTGGGACCATTTGTCCTGTGCTATTAAACAGCAAGGTAAAAAACACACCCTGAAAAGAGTACCAGACCTATCCCTTTCCCATATTCTGATGCAATTACTCAAGATAAAATATTTAGTGTAATTTCATCCCAGACATTTGACAGGCCATTCATGAATGTAGACAGACTCAGCTCTTTCTGTAAGTGATGGAAGTATTTGACCCAATTTTTTATTGAACTGCTATAGTTCTATTAGAATTATAACTTAATGGCATATTTTACCCTTTTCTGTGCTAGAAGTGTAATTATCTTTCACAAGTTTTTGAATATATTTAGGAAACAGATGTTTATCCTGTAATTTATAATATTCTTTTAAAATTAAATATTTCCTCAGATTATTCTCAACATGGTACATATATCAATTTAATCAATTGATTTCTGATCATATTTCATGACTTGTCAGGACAGGAGTTTCAACTAATAGGCATGATTTTCTTGAATAATATCAATTGCTGCTTCTATTTTACAAGGATTTTTTTTTTACTTTAAGCATTCTTGTGTTTCTTGGCTTTTTTACTGGATCATTTTGCAAATTTAAAGCTCTGGCAAGGTTTCTTTTTTTTTTTTTTTTTTTTTTTTTTTTTTTTTTTTTACTATCTGCTCTTAATTATGCATGATTTTTATTTCCATAACAACCTTTAAAAAATTAAGCAGGGAGTCCAAAGTGGATATTTTAATGAACATTCATTTATTTTGATGCATAACTTGAAAAACGAAGGCAATGAGAAAAAATGTCAGTTTAACATTACAACTGAAAATTTGAATTAAAAAATGTAAAGATGCTTGAGGGTGACATTTTCCAACATGTAAATAATTTGGAGTATTTGGTGCTTATCACATTGCTATAACAAAAAAATATTTCTCCTAACCTTTGAATTCAACAATAAATAAAACAATTAAAAAATAGAACAAGAGCCTAAATTTTTTTTAGTTTGGAACTATGAATTAACCAGACACAATAATTTCAGTATAAAAGACCATAACCTGTGCCTAATAAAATGTTACCAAATTAGAACATTTCTTTCAAAAAAATGTAACATCATCTATCAAGTTTTTTCTAAATAAAAGTTTCATAAGATGCTATTGAAAAACTCCTGGAATCACTCTGAAACTCCAGAATAAATTGTCAGTCACAATTTTAAATGTGAGATGGAGATTGGTACGTCTTCCATGCAATGACTTCTTTCTCTTCTTTCTTGCTGGACAGGTTTGAGTTACCGTGAGTACTCCACCCATGCACCCATATATGAAAGATTAGCAAGGAAAAGAATTGCTGAAAAATATAAGCCAGGTCTGCATTAGTAAGTGAATGACATGCACTGAGAGTGACATTTCTTTGAGAAGAAACAATCAAAAATTCTCTGTGCTGAATCAGCAAAAAATGTGCTGAACTTTTCCCCTGATCATTGAGAATGGGGATAGCATTGTACTGAGTTCAGTGCACACACTGACATTACACTCCTCTCAGGCTTGTCTGTCTTTTCCATTCAAAGATGGACAGAAATTTGTGTAAATGGAATCAGGACTCTGTTTACTTTCCAGCTGACATGCAAGTTGCATCTGTTTAGAGGAACATCAATAACACTGCAGTCAGAAGAGCTGTTGAATGTGTTGCAATCAGATTTTGCAAGACATGGGAATCATGCTGGAAAAGCCTGTGATAAGACAGTACCTACGCAGAGCGTTGTTCCCAGGGAAGAGCTGATAACAGTGTCCAGCTGCATGTGACACAGGGGGTCAACAAAGGGAGAAGCTGCCTCTACGTGCTACAAAACCTGAGATGTCACTGGGAGGGGACAGGCGAAGGGGGCCAGAAGGGTGAGCAAGCCTTTACTCAGCACGTGTGACTTGACAGGTCTGGACAGGCTGTAGATGAATCCTTCAAAACTATAACTTCCTTGTCAAGGAATGAACAAGTGACAATGAATGTATGGGAGGTGCCGCGTTGGAATCATGCATCTTTTCCTTGCAATCAATTAGCTGCAATTTGCCCCAGGAAAGCGCTAACCACAGTCCAGTTTTATCTAGTGAATGACTAGACACCACCTCTTGAAGTCAGCTGGCTGTGTATAGGGTGAGGACCATGTGGATATTTGCAATTAAATCTGTAGCACGGTAGCACAGCAATAGTAACATTATATTGCACACAAGACACAATGCCAAAGTCATGTTTCATGCAGCCCAGCTATCACCCAATAGCGAGAATATGAAAGCCAGGACCATGAGAGAAAAATATTAAAGATGAGCTGAAATTAGGCAATAAGAAAGCTTCAAAGGTCTGTAGCCTAAAGTGTAGTCCCCACAATCACAAATCCCTGTTCTGCATCATGGCTGAGGTGAATACACTCTGATGTCTCCTGAAAGAAAACCAGAAATAATCAGGCCTTTGAACTGTTCTACCCGATGAAGCTGATGTGTGAGAAACTGACTTTTTTTTTTATCAGGAGTTAATGATGCTTTTTAATTATATTTTATATAATTAAAAATTATATTGTATTATATTATAAATTAAAATGTTGCTCCATTAAATATTTACCTTTATTGTTTTCCTCTTATTATTACACTATAGTGAGGGATGAGCACCTGTCTTACTCTATTACTTCCTCAAGAAAGGATCATTTTAGGTAACAGCAAAGATTTCTGTAGTCAGCAATCACAGCAATTTATATGACTGACTTGTGGTTATGTGCACAATCTGTAATAAAGCTTTTAGTCAAATGAGGCTCAACTAGCCCTCTCATTAGAAAGGAGCACTTGACGAGTGAAGTGCATTTACTCTTCTTTACTTTGTGATCTGTGTTGGCTAAACCCTCAAGACTCCATGGTCCCTGAGCCTTTTGTTTCACTCTTCTATTCATAATCTCCATGAAAATACCTCACATCTCAGGACATGCTCCATCAGTGCAGATCTCTGGCCAGCACAATGCTGAGATTGACTCTGCAGCGCTGCCATTAATGTGGATTCAACTGCTGACTTCATCAGAGTTAGGGATGGTTCCTAACCACCAGAAGCATGTTCAGGTAACACAAGTTGTGTAAAAGTCTTTCATGTTCATTTCATTCCATTTCACAAGCAATAGTGCACACAGTCCTTGAATTCAATGCTCACTCTTCCTGTAGCACACAGAAGCAAAGCTTAAGATCATGTGTGAGGATCCTAAAGGAGTAAGGAGCAGCCCAAACTGACAACTCAGAAGTATTCAAGAAGAAAACTAAGCAGTTAATCCATGGCTGTAAAGAGAATTAGGAAGCCATCTATTTGCTGTTCGAATTTCCTCTTCAGGTTGTGTGCTTCAACCAATTCTTTCTCATAAAATGTGGGAAGGCAGGGTATAATCAGCCATCCGTACTACTCAAGCTATAGTACTTACTCTATGAGGCATTGCTCTAGTATTTAAATTCATTTTCTGCCTCTTTTCTGCACTACCCCTGGGAGTGCCCAAGGTTATTGGTATTAACTCTCTGCAGTGAGAAGGTTTCAGGTGCCTGATGGTTTTTCCATCAGGCTGGAAATTGTGGGGCTCAGACTTGAATCTCATTCCAAACAACACAATGTAATATATTTCATGTTTACTTGTAAATGTAGACTACCCACTCATCCTCCAAATCTTTGTTTTGTGTACCAAGAAATCTCTCTTATAAGAGACCTCAAGTAGGAACTCACAGAGCTGATTCAGGGTTTCTCAGAAACCTTGTGCTACTAAGTTGCCTTTCCATATCCAGCCTAACTTTCCTCAAATCTCAGTGACAATGGTGGGTATGCAAATAAATTTTCACCGCATATATTTTTCAGATTTGAAATACAGAAGACTGAATGCTTTAAAAATATTGACCTATACACAATCATTTATTTTTACAAAGAGAATTCCAGCATCCTGTGGCTTTCAAGGCTCTTGTGCTGTTGCTGCTCTTTACAAACTGCTGGCAAAACACAGACCTCAGCTGGAGTACTTAACAGTGTAATCTAAATCTTGATGCAGCTAAGCAATTTGGGGAAAAGAAAGCAATAGTACAGCTATGCTCCTTCTGCTGTTCAAATTACTGTGTTGGGCCTCATGGAAGATGATGAACAGGAGAGGAGAAAGGGAAGGACAATGACAACAATAAAAGTGTTCTCCTACTGTTGTTTTGCTAGATATTGCACAGTTCAGCAAGACCAGTACTTCTAGTAGATTTGAAATCTCTGAACCTTCCTTTGTCTTCTGCTTCATCATGTCTTTATGGGCATGTAGACCTGTCTCTAGAGGAAAAGCCTGCTTTGATTACAGCCCATGTGTCAAGTGAGACACTGTACAAGACTTCTGAAACTACTATCTAAACCCTAGGTAGCTTCCCTTGGAGAGAAGATTCTTTCAGTCTCTCCCCATATCTTCAGGACAACTCAGGCCTGACATTAGCAATTCACATAAGCAGGATATATGGAAATACATGCCTCTTTAACCTTCTTGTCCTCCAGTGCACAACATAATGAATGCTGTAGGAAGGATTGATTTGTCTACTTTGAAACTTGGAATTGGTCCTGAAGGGCAGGTTTCACTCAGGTCAAAAGACATGAGCTGCCTTTCCCTGTTTCTGTCTTATGTAGAAAACAGTCTCATCTCCTCAACTTTGCTCCTCAGAGAAAACAGAAGTGGGTGTGGAAGGGAAAGTAGTGAAGATGTCTGGGAAAGAAAACAATGGATTGCTAAGGGTAAATTTCCTATGTTTTACGTGTGTTCTTGCAATAATTGCCATGAGCCCTGCAGGATACAACAGACCACTGAAATTCATTGGTGCTTCTAAGTTCAGAATGGATGGTTACTAGAGTGAGAGGGAGGAGCAAAAGGCTTTCATTAGTAAACAGATATATCGAGCAAGTCTATGCTTCAGAATTGATCCAAAATATCAAAAAATTTCCTTTTTTCTGATCATATGAAATACTTGATTCCTTAGCAAGAATTTATTTTCTGTCCTCTCCTCTTTATGTTTCTTGATAAATTACTTATTGAAAAATTTCAGGCATCTACAGATAATTAGTACTATTTAATACACTTTTATGGTCAATTTTCACCCAGGTGAATCTGAAATCAGAATGCTTAGCATTAATGCTTTTGGATAAATAAAGCTGCATCCTTAATACACTGGCAAATTACTTAAAGCTACAGAAAAGGGTGCGGGAAATACTTGACACTGTAGGCATATAAACAGCATCTCCAAAGCCTGTCACTTGCTGTCTCCACTGGTAGTAGCTGCATTCCTGCATCATTACATTACCACCAGCAAAGACCCGTTGGCACCTAGGAGTCTGACGTGAGGACTGCCTGTAATGCCACCAGGCTTTTGTCATACCTGTGCCTCCCGGTTTGCCAGACTGGGAATGTGGATCTGGTGATGGCTGTAGGCTTAGGCAAAACAGGAAACTGTCTAGGTCACTAGGCTGCCAATTAATCACTGTGCTGTGTGGGTGCCAGGGAAAGGGCATCAGATTTTCCAGCAGCTGGTATGGCTCAAGTGACCAATCCCTGCTTTTGTTTGGAGCATTTCATATTGTTGTTTCGGCTGACCTGATGGTAGATCAAAAGGAGAGCAATTGCCTGTCTCTTTTTCCTATTCCATTTTTCCCAGGAGCAATTAAGCTTTAACTCCTAAGCTCCAGGATCCTTTCCTAGCTTTCCTGTGGGTAAGAAAGAGACATAAAGACTCCATCAAAAGTGTTTATCAGAAACTTTAAAAAATTCAGTCCCTATAGGGAAATACTGGATAGCAATTCAGAACCAGTCGGAAGGTCATGTGACATTTGTGGCAGGTATCAGCAATGAGCAAAATGCTCGTAAAGGAATGGTTAGAAAAACTACAAGAGAAACTCTAACTCATTATTATGGGAAGTATTTTCACGGTGTGGTAGGATGCTTTTCCTTGAGAGTTCCTGTGTTAGATAGGAAGCCAAGAGTCTAGTAATCTTCACCTTGACTTGGTAGAGAAGATGGAGCAGATAGAAATACTCATTGATATATGAGGCAAGAAACACTACCTTGAGCATGCAACTGAAATGACAAAAGACAGAGCAGCTGAATGATTTTGGTGGTTTTCAAGCTCATTGTCAGACAGAGAGAAAATTGAACATAATATTGAGATAAAAGGGCTTTTGAATATTACCAGTCTAGCATTGAATAAAATTGTCCTCCAAGAAAGAGGTCTAGTGGGAGGTAAGTTGGAAAGCAATCAAAGTCTCAAGTCTGTAAAGCAAAGAGCACACTGCCAGAAATAATCTTTGTTTTTAATTTCTCACATTACTCAAGAGTACAAAATTGAGGCACTGTGCTTACTGCCAAATAGTTTACATTTTATCATATGGAATATATTGTACATTTATTTAGAATATTCTGCATATAATACAAGGGAAGTAAGTTTTTCTGTGCTTTAAATATCTGGTGTAAAAAAAAAATATATCCTATACAATCAGCTCATTTTTTGTGTCTTAAGTAAATATAACTCTTAAGAAACAACATATGTTCCAGTTTCCAGAATACTATTGATTTTTTCAAAGTTGGGAAAACAGGAACATGCCCTTGAAAAAGCTCACAGTGCAATCATAAAAAAGTGAAAAAGACAAACTGGACCTTGATAATAATATAAAGACATAAGCATAATGTCTTATGCTTAAGAATTTTAATAGAAAATTAGTGTTTTTTTCTTAAATAGAAAAATGATAATTTCTTTTACAATATGATAGTATAAGATAACACTTTTAAAACAAAACTGAAGAGAAAACTCACTAAATTTATTAGCATAAAATAAAATATTACAATACATTAAATTAAAATGAATAGTTGAGGTCAATATGTTAAAGACATTATATCACTGACTCGCAGATAATAGTCCAATTTGCAATTAGTTCCCCTTGGGCCAATCTACTTGATAGTCAAAACCACATACACCTGTGAATGTGTTTATGCGATAACAATATGCCTCCTAATATTATCTTAAAATGGATCAATACAAATTAATGTCACTACCATGAGTGGTATCATGATAACTTTTAGTTCTTGTAGGTGATTTTTACACTTTTTCTCTTGATTTCATCCTTGCTGCTTTCAATGTGATATCATCTTGGAAGACTGCAGTATGTTCATTAGTGCAATATTTACATCTTTTGTGTCTTTGGAGAGAGGATACTCTTCATTATTCTGCTGGTCTCTTTATGGCTGATAACTGCTGATAAGGCAGCAGCACATTCTCTGGAATTGCCTCTTCCCTTTAGTGTTTCGCAGTCTCTCCACAGTTGTGTAACACAGCAAGTTTGCCAACTTTTCCCAGCCACTCTATCTCTTTTAAGGCTTTGAAGCATGTTCTAGCTCCTGTTAAGAGCACACATAAACACTCCAAAGAGTCAATGCTTTTTCATGGTCAATGTCCTGAATCCTTATGGGATGGGCCTTGCTATTTCTGTTCTTTCCACGGCTTATTTGAGTTTCCTCAAGTTTTTTACAGGAATACCAAAAGACCAGTGTCACATTCCTTGCTCTGAACCCTATCTGTTCAATTTGGGTGATCACAGGGTCTCACTTGCACCATTACTGCCATTGGAGTATCTGCAGGACCATGGGAGCACACAAGGTTTTCCACCACATCAAGGTTAAGCATCCACTGTATGTTTGCATTTTCTTGTTTGGGGAGAGTTTAATCATTGTGTCGAATATCAACTGCTCTTGAACATAAGCAGTTTACTGTTAAATCTCGTGTAGCTCACAGAAAAGCAACAAAGTCATAGTTATTTATATAATAAATGTATACACAGGAGGGGCAGACAGGCACAGAACAGTATAAGCAAACGAAGCCATGTGCAGGCATGGTGAGATCTATGCATAACACAGCAGGTTTTGTTGGAAAAGAGGCAGAGGACCTGGTAGCAATGAACATGAAGAAATACTGGATGTTTTCTCACTTGTATGGTCCTGGACCTCAAATGAATCATCGCTAGATCAGGTTGTTTTTTTATTTCAGTTTTATACTCAAGCAGACAAAATATAGAGGGCAGTTTCTTTGAACAAAGAAAGAATGCTTGAAAATGCCTTGTTAATGCATTGTTCATGAAAGGAGAGTGAAAGCAGTCCTAAAGACAGACATTACTGGATTTCCGCACACAGTCACGCTGATAATTGTGATACTGATTAATGGGCAGCCATTAAACTCGATATGAGGTTACTTACTGGTTTGTGGCTGTTTGTTCATAAATAGCATCCTTCTCCTGAAACTTCCTTGAAACACCTCACAGAGTAGGAATGTCCATAGTCCATTCTACAGGAAGGAAAATGAAGGTATGGAGCCATGAAGTGACTAGTCCAAGGATGTGTGCTGAAAAAGCCCAGGAAAAGATTGGGATCAGCTGGGTCCCAATACAGCCTTTGAGCCTCGGCTGATTTTTCTTTTATAAAATATTGGATCAAGATTAACTCAAGCCAAATTATTTCCATGTGCTTTACATTGAAAGTAATCATTATATCTTATTTCTTGGAGAGTGCCACATGGACAAGCCCACTGCAGAGTTTGTCAGAGAGCTGGGTTACTGAGAAAAGCCTTTTAAGAAGCAGCAGCAAGGATATAGTGCTGTGGTTTTATAGTCAACATCCCTTTTGTGGCTTTCTTCTCCATCCCTCATGTGCAGTGATGCTTCTTCAGGAAATACTATCCCTTTTCTTGGGTTTGCTGCCTCGGGATGTCCTTTCTCTGGATTTATTTTAGTTTCATTGCTAAGGTTGCACCACCAAAAGCCTTACAGCAAAGTGGTGTTGCTGTACCGGCTGCCCTGTGACCAAAACCCCTGCTTAAGGATAAAGTAATGAAATAATTTCTTCTGGGGCAGCTTCCCTCTTGAGCCCAGTTGCACACTGGGTCTTGCTTTGTCTGATGGTGGGGTAAGACAGTTCATAGGAAGCCACTTCAGTCCATCAGCAGCAAGCCAGAGCACCCTGATCCTTCACTGCTCTCGTGTGTGGTCAAAGTGAGGGCTTGCCACAGTCTGCAAGAAAAGGAAAACTCTATCAGAACTTGAGTCCTTGTTGAGCCTTGGAGCCACCTCTAGCTGGGGAGCCAAACAGGAAAGAAAAGTTTGACATCCAGAGTCCCACCTCAAGTCATGAGAAGCAGGCTGAGTCTACCCACACTTGAGCCATGATCGATAATCAGGGAATTTCTTTTATTTTATTCATTTAACCTATTAGCACATCCCTCAAAGAAGGAGGAAGGAGGTGGTACAAAATACTAATTCTGTGGGTCTATGCTCCCAGTGCTAAAACATGATGTCTGCAAGAAATGTTAAGAAACACCTAGAATTAACCAATATATTTTGCACATATTCCAGATGCTTTATACAGTATTAATGTTTTACAATTATTCAGTGTCAATCTGCAGATAAACAAAACTTTATGTACAACCAGGAAATATTAAAAAACATCTAAAAATGTATGATGCATAATATTACAGGGGAGCCTGTACTGTGTAACAGAGCAGAAATCCTTGGAGTATTACTGAGTTAGTACTGTTAACTGCATCGGTGGCATGTTGTATTCAGACTAATTAGCTGGAAAGCAGTTATGCTGTTTCAAAACCTTACCTAGTGTTTCTTCATGGTGCTATTATGTGCCTGTGAACACATTAGCTAAAATATCAACCACTGCATAGCATCATATAGATTTGCTCCTAAGTATGTTGGGTTTTATAATTTTTGAAAATAACAATGTCCTTGTGCTGAACACTTTGTGGAACATTCCAGTACAAAGCTGATTTGAATTCTATAAGGAAAGATTTATTATCTCATAATCTAGGTACAGAATACTTTGAAAAAATTGTATCCTGGTGACAGGAATTAGGGGTTTATCATCATGTAATAATGAGAATGCTAAGAAGCAAGATTTTAACTGGAAACAACTGTGCAGATTTTTTGTTAAAAAGCTGGGGCAAGAAGGAAGGAGGGGGCATTCAGACATTGCAATGTGCTGGATCATTTTTATTTCTTCTTTTATTGCTCTTTAGCTATTAATTGGCAGGCTCCTGTGCTAGCCATGGACCTTGCTTTCCCAGCTGTGCATTAAAGTCCAATGTTCACTAGTGACCAGCTTTGCTTGCACTCCTTGCTGTAGTGCTGTGCTTGGGAACATTTTGAAACAGCAGTGGTGATGGGCCTGGGCTGGCAGATGGCCAGAGCATTGCTGCTGGTCCTGTGCTGCTCTCCTGGAAAGGCTGGAACTCCAGTGTGAGCTTGAGTTGAAGGGAACATCCCTATGGATGAGACACTCTGCATGTCACAGCAGGTGTACCTCTGAAGGGGCGGTGGCCCAAGGATAAGTCCATGCAGGAGAAGATACACTTGGAAGCATCTGTGGTTGTGGATGATCCGTGCTGCAGCAGATGCACCTTATAGCACCAGTGGCTGTGCACGAGGTTGTGCTGGAGCACCTCAAAGAATGTGGCCATGGATAAGCCCACGACAGAGCAGGAACACCCCTGAAGGGCCTGCAGCCAAGGGTGAGGCCATGTTGGTGCAGGTCTGTTTCTGAAAGGATTGCGGCTGTGGGTAAGGCCGTGCTGGAGCAGGTCTGTCTCTGAAGGCATTGGTCCCTGGAGAAGGCCCTGCAGGAACATGCACCTCCAAGGGATGGTGGCTGTGGATAAGTCTATGCCATAAGCAAGTACACCCCTGAAGAGACAGTGTCTCACAGACAAGGCATGGTGCAGGTACCCCCCGAGAGACTGCAGTCTTTGAATGAGTCCACATCCAACTCAGATTATACAGCTGAGACCTCTCCAACTAGGAGAACTTTTGTTTCAAGGTGCTATAGAGCTGAAAAGTTTTGTTTGTTTTTACGCAAAATCTCTGGGTTTTTTAAACAACAAATTGTCCCTGCCCTTCCTGTTTATTGCAGCCTTTCCTGAGCTTTTCTTCAATCCCAAATAAATATTTGACTCACTGCAATTCTTTAATGGCTTCGAGTGACTTTTGGCCCCAAGGTGAAAGACAAAGAACAGAATTACATCCTACCAACGATTTGGGTGGAAACAAGTAAGCAGGGACTTCTTGGTCAACTTTCAGCTCAGCTGCACACCCACATTGGCAGCACCCCAAATGAGACAGTGAGCATCTGAGAGGTACAATCACATCTTGACTTCTGCCCATCAGCTACAAAAACTTTATTTTAGTATGCATGTCCTGTGGTCTTCAACCCCATGACTGTTTTAAGAATCAGCAGTAGAATCTGTGTTAAACTGTCTAATGGGCAAATCTAGATTGCATTTATAACAGTACTTTTATGTTAAAACTTTTATCTAGAAAGAATGACAGATAGTATTTGCCATGAACTTAGAGAGAATGGATGATGCTTCCTTCATAACATCCACCTATAACTTCCAATCTTATAGGAAGTAAGACCAAATTATAGACCCAAGAGTAAGAGATGCTTTTTTTATAAATTAAAGTAGTTCACATAAGATTAGGTTGTGGGCAATGTGCTGTAGGAGACTCTGAGTGTTGTGCGACTAGGTAATCTAAAAATAATTATTATTGAAATTCAAATAATTATTTCATATCTTCCCTGATAAACTATCTGTCTTCTAGAAAAGCCAGGCTGAAATATGTATAGGCATACTTGCTGGTTATATGGTATGATTATATGGCCATTCCACGAGTATTCCATTAAAGGAATATTATTGATTAAAATACTGACTCAATTTTATTTTGATATCCTTGTAGTATTAGGTCAGTAATAGTAGGAACACCAAGGAGTCACCTTCTTCTCATCATGTAGG
Organism: Onychostruthus taczanowskii; assembly: GCF_017590055.1. NCBI lineage: Eukaryota > Metazoa > Chordata > Aves > Passeriformes > Passeridae > Onychostruthus > Onychostruthus taczanowskii. The sequence goes on from NW_024498795.1 coordinate 13,671,288, forward strand.
TCTTATTGTCCTCATTGGATATTAAATTTAAGGTGCAGTCAGTCGTAATGTAATGTCTGTGGTGTTTCATCATGTGACCTACAAATATAAAAACAAAACCCATAAAATATATAAATGACAGTTACATGTATCTTCTAGCTAATTGGGAATAATTATGTGAATTAGTGTGAATGCATTATTCTTTTCCTCTGTTGAAATGTGACCTTTGATCTTTGGTAACCATTCCCACGTGAATACCACAGCACAAACATTACAGAGGATGGTGTAAATTTTCTCCCTCCTACTGCTCTGATGCCTGCAAAGCCCCTTATTTGCCTGAACAAATATTTTTTGAATGTTTCATATATTTGCTCTGGCATGGACTTTGCATATTTTTGCTAGCAATTTCACTCCTTATCTGTATGCCTTAGCAAACATATTCAGAGCTTATTTAGGGCAGGTAAACAGGTGGAAAACCACTAATCTTAAACCACTTTATACCAAATCACTGTGCATGGTCCTAGGTACACTTAGCTCCTCAATATCAGCTCATCTGAGCAGACCTCAGGGCTTTACTGTGGTCACCTGCTTAGCACAGACACATCAGCCTGCTGCAGATGTAGGGGTATGGGACTGCCCCAGCCCACCAGATGAAGTTTGATCCAGTTCCCAAATTCTTGCACTTCCTCACAGCCTCAATCTCAATGGCTTTCAAGCTGTATAGATCATCTTTTCAAATACAAGCTTGATTTGAATCACACTGGCATATTTTTGGCAAGAGTTCAGAACATCATCAATCTTTATCAAGCATGAGAAAGAGCCACTTATCCAAAATGACAGCCAGCAAGCCACCTGTGCTTTGCTGCCTTAGCTGATTGCTGGGTGGTCACTTAGGTCCAAGGGATACAAAAGCACTTCCCTCTCTCTCAGTTAAAAACTTTCTCAAAAACACAGAGCACACTCTCATTCCAGCAGCAGATATTAGGATCTCTCGTGTTTTCAGTTACCAGTAAGACACCATCAATATGTTCACCTTTTTTTCCCTTTGCAGTGATACTCCAACATCATTCTTCTCAGAAACCTCCTCCAGCTGAATGCATTTAGTTTCTCCCTCTGGTAGACTTTAAAATAGAGAAATGTGTGTATCCAATGCAAAAGCCAAATCAGTTTAAGCAGTCTTTGGCTTCTTATGAATAACAACATTGGTAGAATGTAAGGAAAAAACACAGACATCCCCTGGGGAGAGATGTAGACAAAGGAGTCACATGTGAGCCTGGTACTCATGTTGCCTAATGTAACTTTGGAAAACAATTAGGCAAGCACAACACTCAAATGTGAGAAAAATTGATATTTTTTTTATTAAATTGTCAAATATTTGAAGTGTAAAATATGCTTTAAATTTAATCTAATTAACTTTCCTGGAGGTGCTGTATTGGAAGAACAGATTTATCTTAGTTCCAGTGGAAGAAAAGCATTATGTCAGTTTTACTTAGAAAGACACTCCCTAGTTTATCATACCATAACCAAATTAAGCTTGAGAACTACTAATCAGTAGGTGTCTCTTATACAGCAAAGCATCAGCCTTAGCATGTACACTGCCTTCGGCATTCAACAGGGCATATACTGGAAATAAGAATTCCTTTGTCATTTGGCCAGGGAAGCAATTATCTTTGTAGTTCATGATTTGTGTAATAATCAGTTAAAATAAGGTGTGTCATGGACAGAAGCTTGTGAAAAAATAAAAGTTCTGGTTCTTATTTAGCACCTTTAACTTCTTAAATACTTGCAAATTCCTGAAAACACTGACTGCCTATTCATATAACACAGTTTCTCTTTCTGCAGTGGTTCTGCTCTCACCTTTCCCCTCCAAAATACACAACTTCAAAAGAAAACTAGAAATCTCCAGTCACAGTTTACAAAATTCCTCACATTCCAGTTTTCTTTTTCCAATCCCACATATGCACATATAGACATGTTCACAGACGTATCCACAACATCAACTCCTTGCTCCTATTTTCATACTAGCATGACAAACATTTCAGGTCAGATCTGTGAGCCAGACATGTCCAGTGAGCTCTGGCTCACCTTTGGATCCCCTCAGGAGGCAAGGTGTCCCTGAGGGACCTCTCTGCTCCCTCTTCCTCTCCTTCCTTTCCCTTTTTTTTCCAGCGGAAGAAGTGACACATGTGCTGTGGACAACACTATTAGCAAATTATACCAACTTGTTATGCTGTGCCATATGCTGCTTATTTAGAGCTATTTACACTAAATAAAGTATAAACTATTACAAGTACTACTTATTTAGTGCTTACTTAATCTCCACCCATCTGAGTGGAGTTACTGGGCATGCAGGCTATGATAGTCCACATGCATTTGAGTCCAAGGTCAGGTAACTTATACTTAATTTCCTTAAATAGCATTTGCTACAAATTACAACAGCATTTTGCTGTTAGCAGCAAAAAAAAGGCTTCAATAATGGTATGATACCAAGTAATAGAAACTACTCCTATACGTTATTTTCCCATGGCATCATTTTACTGAACAGAAAAGTACTAATAACTGATATAGAATACCTAATATATCAAATATCAGGTCACCATCTATTTGTTTTCTTCACAAGCTATTGTCTTGAACTATTGGAGATTAATCCATATTAACAACCTCCAGGAAATCTAGGAGGTCTCATGATTGCTCTGATCAAAACTGTCTTAAGCATTTGCAAGTCTCAAATAACACAAAACACCTGAAATAGAAATGATCTCACAAGTGAGATTTTAAATTATTTAAAGTTTTTATTTATTTCAAATAACATTATTTCTCCATCCATTCCAAGGCTGTATTTGTTAGGATGAACCCCTGGTCTAATGAATCAAGACAATCTCATGCACCCCTTCCTGAGGTCCCAGGTAACTTCTACTTCCTCTTCCAAGCTGATCTCACTTACTGAAGTTGTTCTGATAACGTCATGAAGAATCATTTTGAACGTGCTGTTTTCCGTAGGACTTCAAGAAAATTGTACCCTTGCCAAAAGCCCAGATGTAACATAGTGAGGAGAACATGCATATAAACATATATGCAAAATGGCAGGAAGAAGAGTAAGCTATTATCTTTTGAATCCTTCTACATCATGTTGTTGAACTGAAAAAAAAAAATTAAAGACACATCCTTCCGCTGCGAAAGTGACAGAAAGTGCCATCAAAATACAGTAATACAATTTTTTTCCAATTACATAGTTCATACATCAAAACTGAGGAAGAAATTAATTCATTGATTTAGAGAAAAAGAGGAATCTTTTTGGTCTTCTAATGATATGTATAGCCAAGATTATGCACAAACTGAATAAAGAGGAGAATCAGACCTGGAATCAGAGTCATCTTAAAATACCTTACCTGACTTATTACAACTTTATTTTTACTCTACTAAAATGTCATACAAATCTTTCTCACTGGTATCAAAAATATTCAATGCATTTACATTTCCACACATATTCCATCTTCCTGAAAGGCTGAATCCTGCAAAGCCACAAAACACAGAAACAGTTTCTGTTTGCCTATTCATGGGAGTTATAACCACCCAATAAAGTTAGTGGACTAAAATGTTGTTTCCTTGGAGGGAAAGAGGATACTTGCCTACTGACCTAACAGAGGAGGCCAGTTTTTGGTGGGCTCTGGTTGTGCCAGAGCATCCTGCCCGGTGACCCAATCAGCCTCTCTCCATGCAGTGATAGCCCTTAATAAGTGGATGCAATATTTTATGACAGGTTAATACATTGAACTAGATACAACATTGCTAGCACAACCTTTCTGATCCCAGTAAAAGCTCACATAATCACTCATACATATTTATCTTTCCTCTACTAAACTATCAGCATCCCAGCTTATGCATAATGACACCTTCCTTACAAACATATTTCCTTGATTTGTTGATGTTTACAATATTAATAGAAGATTACATGTTCTTCGGATTTCCTCTAGTGCAAAATTGTCAATAATTCCTGAGTCAGTTCCTGGAAATTGTATTTTTTCCAGGAGAATTTTTATTGAGTTTTAATGGCAGCTTTTATTGCCAAATTCAAATATCTATGCAAATTGACTGCTTAGCTTACCTACCTCTTGAAAACCCTAGATGTGATAGATGTTGATACTTTTCAGTACTATCAAGACATTTCCAAAAGGCAGGTATAGAAATACCAGAAATAGCAGAGAATAGGAAGAAATCTTATTTCAAATTAAAAAAAAAAAAAAAGATAGGCAGGACCACAATCTCAACTGTTAAAAGAAAAGAACCAATTTGTTTGAAATAAATATTGGTAACCATTTTAGCAAGTGGTCTGATAGTACTGAGAAATAAATTTTTTGTTCTCTATAGAGTTCTTGCTCAAATAATTGAGTGAGGGTCCTGAATGTTTCAGCTGTACCATTAAAATGAAATTCAGGAGAAAAGATTGAACAGAGGACTGCAACAAGAAACAGGATTGTCTCCACTTGTTTAGCTTCAACTCTTCAACTTGGTGCCCAGGACAGACCTATTGTCTCTACAAAAATATAATTTCTTTCTTTCTTTGCTAATCCTCTGTGTAGCTATGACAAGGACAGACAGTTGCAATAAATCTTTTGTCTTTTCTTGATTCAGACTAGAGCAGCCTTGATCACAATTAATGACTCATAAGTAAATAAAGGTAGAGGCCATCCTTAAAAAAAAATCTCTAAAAGTGATTTTCTTTAAAATGATGATATTTGGTGCACTATCAAATGAGTTATTGTGTGTAGCATAATGTTTCACATGTTTTGGTCATGATCAAAATAAATATTTTTGGTAGGCTTGATTATAATGAAGTTAAAACATTGAGCCATCTCTACAGTATTGTGCTTTTGCCCATTCACTGAAATTGGTTTTAATTAGAGCTCAGCATGAGCTTAATGTCTTGGAAACTCCTCTCTGCTTCTGGGTGCCAAAATTATATTCACATGTAATCTCCAGTTTGTCAAATATCTCATAAAATCTGTGAAATTATTTTAGATGCTGTAGTGTGTCATACAAAATAGCTGAGCTTAGGTAGTGTCTTCTCTAAAATGTCTACCAACCAAAAGGTAAACCGGCCTGACAGGTCTCTAGGGTGGGGACTTTTTGTGAATAATTAGCCTTGAGCAATGAAACTCCAGAGCCACACCTGGGCTGAATCTTTGATCTGTCTTTATACAGAACCAAGTTAGAGAGTTTATGCACTATCTCAATGTTGCAGGTGATAAAATCTTTACTCTTGCATACATACTGCAACAAATACACTTGTGTGTATATGTATACATGTGTGTATATCTATATGTATACCATACATGTATGTATCTATAGAGTAAAAATGGATATTAAGGATCACCATTCAATTGTGTTTCTTCATTGTTCATTCTGGTGTGGCTTAATCACTTTAAGATTTGTTATTTTTTCCTTTTTTCATGTAAAAGATGAAACTCAGTGACACATTCTCTCTTGATAGCATCAGAACAATATGTACAACAGTGTGCTGACAGAGCAGAATCTTTACCTGACCTATTTAGTAGGCACAATTGTCAAAGGCTGAAAAATAAAATAAATCAATCATTTGCAGCATGCACAGTTTTGGGATTTTTTATACATAATACTCTTTCTTAGTAAAAGTTTTATTAAATAACAAAAAGAGTCAGATTGTTTCATGTATCTGGTCTATCTGCATGTGGTCAATGAACCTTTTTGTCCTCCATTTTAATCTTTGATGCACTTCCAGCTCTACCTGTGGCTGTGGGCAAATTTCTGAATTTTTCTGTCTCTCTCACACATTAAATAATAAATAATAATAATTAATTAATTGGCTATTTGTTTGCCATTTTAAAGATTAAAAGGCTGCAGTCTTCTCTTGTTTATACTAATGTCATATCCCAAGAGAATGATTTTGTGACTGTGTAATTCAGAAAAATTCAAACACAGATTGTACCCTCATGCTTAATGTTGTACATTTCTTATATCATTAGGTTCTGCAAGTACACATGGGAACTGCACATGTTGTTTTGAAAACTCTCAAGAATAAAATGCTTTACTTCTACTTTGTGTAGTTATAATTGCCTCTGATTTAAAAAAAATAATTGTGCATTCAACTAATAAACTAGACTCAACACATTGTTGTGAGTGTGAAATCTTTGCTATCAGTAGTCCTTCAATAAAATCAAAATGTATCTGCACAGCTGGGCTGTTGAGCTTGCTTTAGTCACACTCCCCAGATAAATATTTAGATTTACTGAACTGCTGTGGTTGATACCACTAAGAAGTAACCATCTCAGTAGTGGACAAATCACTAGGAAAGTACCTGTGACTTCTAATTCTTTCATATGTTATGGAGTGTTGAAAAAGGCTAACCTATGCACTCATAGAGAAATTCAAGATGAGGGCACTTTATTTTCATCTTGCTTTGAATGCTGACATATTAAAATAGTAAAATTTGTAACATACTCTGACTTTTTATTGAAATTAATCTATTTAAAAAAAAAATATTTATGAGCTGGATTCATTCAGACTAGTAAATAACCTTCCCTTCTATATTTTACAAGAGTTTTAATAAAGTAAGTGCTTTACAGACAGGAAGAAACAGACTTTTAGCAACACTGTCTGCGCATTTTGTAATGTCCATATTACAATGCCTGTGATGAAAATACGCTAATGTTCTTCCTTACAGATAAAAACAGAGTGGAATATACTCCTATTTTCAGGTAAAAATCATGAACATGCATGTATTTCTCTTCAACAAAGCTTTTATGTGGCTGAAGCCGAAACACAGCATGGTATATTCTCTGATGTCAACTACAGACAGTTCCATACTAGGTTTAGACTAAATATCAATATAAAAGTGATTAGAAGCATAATGCTGCTTTAACGCATTTTCATATTTGTTTAGTAGATAATTCCTAAAAGACACAATTTTGATAACAAAAAAACCTGATTTTCTGATCCCATTGATTCCCAGACAATCGAAATAGAAGACTTTCCCTATTTTTAAACTCAAAAAAATCTGTGAATCCTCCTTCTTGCATGCTTTCCTTAGCAATGATGGCTCCACCACACAGACTCTCAGGTTTGGGGCTCGCCAAGGAAAAGTTGAGCCAAGAGGACACCCTGGGTGGGACCCTGGACTTACATTCTGTCATACCCAGGCTAGTTTTTGTGTTCAGACTCATGGCTGATTCCCTGAGAAAGTCCAACAAATCTCACATCTAAGTGAGGTTTTAGTCAAAACCTCAAATAGCGTTGGTTAGCAATGTTTACAGTGCTGTGGTTTCAACTACAGGCTGAGTAAACAAATATTTAATGGGCAATAAAATTTTTAAGATACTTGAAAAGTGGGGGAATGTGGTTTTGCTTGGCTGCATGCTGTGTCTCATGCTGAGAGACCAAGCAAAATGTTCACTATGTGGTTTCTTTTTAAGACCCACGCAAGATGGTTTTGGTAAGCTCTTACGGGGTTAAAAGTCACTTAATTTGGCAGTTTAGTCTGGGACTCATATTACAGTGCTCTAAAAGTTTTGCTAACAGTGTTGATGGCAACAGAACAGGAGGTCCAGATGATTTTTTCAGTGTATAGCTCAGAGGCAGTATGGTACCCAGTCTTCTCATTAGCCTTAATTCTAATCACACTGCACAGCTCTTCTCATAGTCCTCTGTGCTGCTGTGGATGTGTTGTGCTTCCCTATATCTCAAGGATAGCTTTAAAAGCTGTGACTCCAGCATGATCTTTTCGCTAGCATACTTAAAGGATCACTTTTCCTTTCTGTTGTTCTTTCCTCCTCGTTTGCCCTGTTCTGCCTAACCCCAGCCTACAAAACTCTGTGTTAGTAGGACATGTGCTATGGCAAGAATCCTGAACAAAACACAATTCCTGCTTTGTTATGGGTTTGAGGATGACGGTGCCCATCAGCAAAAATTCCTAGTGGTAAAAGATGAGAAACCTCCATAATCTATAAAGAACAAGATAACACGTGTAAAAATTTCTTCTCCCCTCATATTTCTCACAGTCAGCAAGGCTGGGCCCACGTTTGGCTGCTGTAATTCACAGTCAGGTGCGTTAGCCAACATTCACTTTGGTTGACATTACAACGCTGGGCTGTGAACTGCCATGCCTGAGGAACTGGTTCACATCCACTTCTGTGACCCAAACACAAGCAGAAAGGTGGGGCAGGCATACCCGGTGCTATCCTTCTAAAATGTCTCAGCGGGTTTTTTTTTGTTTTTTTTTTTTGTTGTTGTTGTTTTTTTTTTGTTTTGTTTTTTAAACATAAGGTCTTGTAATTCTGGAAATGACAAAAAAAGAAGAGACCACAACAGGAGTGGGAAAATACAGGAAAGAGATTAAGGTTTCAGGCTTAAATGTAAACATTGCCTTTTACTCTAAATAAAACAGAACTAGTAAAACAAGTTAAGCTGTTACTTTGTCCCAGCTGGTTTTTCTCTAAGAGTGTGAAATAAGATTCACTTTAGAAAGGGCAGATTGTACCTGCCCCACTGTGGTTAGCTAGGCCACACTCCATGGCTGCTCTTTGCATATTCCCTTTGGTGTAATGCTGTGATCACCTCTATAAATAAGCAGACAGAGCTGATTGCCAGGCTGTGATGATGTCTGCAGATGAAGGCTTCTGAACATTCACAGGAGGCTCAGGTTTCACCTCTGTGGTGGTAACGGCAATTCAATCTTGCCAGCTGACATATTTGTGATGCTTTATTCCTTAGGTGGTTATCACCTTCAGATAGTAAATACAGCATGTAGGTCACCTGAATTAGTTAAAATTAGAAATATTTTCATATTTGTTTGAAAATGTGTCTTTTACATATGTCTTTTGTATACTTAAGTAGAAAGTACATGGGATATATGTGAAATACATGTGAACAAAATCACAAATAATATTGTAAGTAAAAGACTTCCTGCATAAATACATTCCCATCTGAAAAAATAATAATAAAAAAAAAAAATAATAATATGCTTTGATTGGTGAGAAGAAATTATTTATTCCAGAAGTATTTCATGCAGTTTCTTCATGAACAGGAAAGATTTCTTCCGGAAATAGTTCTACGCAGTCAGGTGAAGAAAAGGTCTTTGTTGTTAATACCATTTTATTGGGCTATTTAAGACTGATAAGTTGATTGTATATTAACACTCCTCCCACTCTATTCCTCAGGGTAAAAGCAACCTCCAAGTTTTCACTAGGAAAGCACACAGATCCACAGCCAGCTTTGTCCTAGCCCACCTGAGGCGCCAGAGTAGGGCTCAAGGTGTATTAGCTGCCCTGCCACTAATTGCTTAGTGTTGCTTGGTCCAAGGAGGAAAAAAGCTCTACATTACATGTGCAGAAAGCTAGAAACTTGGGAAAGAGGGCTAGGAAAAATCAGAGAACAATCAGCAAAACACAGAGCTGCTTTTCTCATCAGTACAATACCAGTTTCTGTAAAAGTTAAAGTTCACAGAAATAATAAGCAATTTAGTTATTTTTGAAAGAATTAGTAATACAGATAGCAGAATGATTGTACCCTTCAGTGAGCAAATAAAAATTCAATGTTTCTACAAATGCAAAAATTATGATACTGCAACTTTTTTTTTTTTTGTATTTTGGATTGTGCATGTAGTTCACAAGTGTGGATTTTTTTCTCAATATAACTGATGAGGAAGCCCATCAAATTCTCTGTGCTCTTCTTGAAAGCAAATGGAATGTGTCTCAAATTGGCAATAAAAACATATGAAGAAATGTTTTATACTCTTTCTGTCGCTAAATAGATAATGGATGTAAAAACAAACTCACAGTTGCAGTCTTTTGTGCAGTCTTTTAAGTAATTCACAGATTTTTTATGGTATAGTCAATACTAATATTAATCATGGAGAGTATATATTTTTTCTTTAGTACATAGAATAATTTTAATACAATTTTTTGTTCTATTAGAGATTAATGGTCAAAGTTTTTTACATAAACTTGTAAGTAATCAATTAACCTTGCATTTACTGCAGGAAATCTGACAGTTTCTTTTATGTTTAATAATTGCTGTCTCCCAGTTATTCAAAAGATAAACACGCCTGTCAAAAATTGATTTTAGTGTTTGTCTGGTTACAGTCCAATGGTATTCCAGTCCTTATCTGTTGTTTGATTACTCTTTATTAGCTTTTAAGAACAGTTTTTTCTCAGCTGATTTTCCTGGGGTAGTTCTGAGGCTCGAGGCGCTGTCTTTTAGTTCCAGTCATGTTGCTAAACAGAAGATTTTTTTTCTCCGTGTGACAGCACATTCACTACAAACTGAAGCCAAAAATGTTGATGGCACAAACATGATCAAAGAAGAAGCCTCTCAAGGGGTGACTAAGTTTGGAATGGAATGGAATGGAATAGAATAGAATAGAATAGAATAGAATAGAATAGAATAGAATAGAATAGAATATTTTGATTGGAAAGGACCTACAATGATCGTCTGATCCAGCTGCCTCACCACTTCAAGGCTGACCAAAAGATAAAGTGCGCTGTTAGTGTCATTGGCCAAAAGTCTCTAAAACACTGTCAGGTTTGGGATGTCAGCCACCTCTCCAGAAAGCCTATTCCAGTGTATGACCACCCTCTCAGTAAAGAAATGCTTCCTGACATCCAGTCTGAACCTTCTCTGGTGAAGCTTTTAACATTGTATTACAAGATCGTAAACTCTTAAAGTGTTGTATTATATGTTTAATGTTTCATTTAATTATGGTCAACAAAGATAGTTTATCAAAGAAATTACTCTTAGGAAAGAGTTAATTACATGTAAGATTTCGGTAACATATTTTATATGAACGATACTGGCTATTTTTGACCTCATTTTTAGTATAATTACTCAGGATAATGTGTAATGAACAACTCTGAACCAACCAGCAGCACTGTTCTGCACACCTACTTTATAATCATGATCATGTTGCATGTTATTGGTCATAGTAGTCTTTCATGCAAGAAATGCTTTAAAGAATAAAAATGAAGTTGTCTCCCGAAAAATATAACTCTGTTTGCAGCACTAAAAAATATTTTGATTGACACAAAAGACCTCTAGAATAAAGGACTATAGATTAGGAAGTCATTTTTTCCTGTGGAAAGTGTGCAGAAAATAATTGCAGTCATAGACATTTCTAATACGAAATATATAATTACTCTTCTCACTTTATAAATGACTCTACAAGGAAAGACAGAGGAGAGAGTAAAGGAGTAGCAAATAATGACTTAATGGCACCTTCAGCGAACAACTGCAAGCACAGTGGGCCTTGTTTCCTAATTGTTTGCTGCTTTTTTCATCTGCATAATGCTGTTGATCTTTCTGAAACAGGTCTTGGTAACACTGATAGTAATGATGTGAACTGAGAAACAAGCCTACTCACTATCCTTTAAAAACATTAATATGCATGATGGAAAACACTGGATTGAATGCCAGTTAAGTAGAAAGTAACTTGTCATGACTATTTTTGTGTGTTTTCTTGGACTGTAATATTCAGTCAAACCTAAGTAACAGGCAGTGTCTTGTTCTGTATTTAAAGTCTGAATGCCATAAGGTTCTGCAAAATCTCTGAAGTTCTCCAAAAGTTGCTGATACATTACTTTGCTATTTACCATATTTACACCAGATCAAACCATATGAAACCTGAAGACGACGACTTGTCCTTTTCACTGCTTATGTTTTCCTTGTGTAACACTTTCATGAAACCATTCCCCCAAAGATCATACCAAATCCAACTTAGATCTGAAACACTTGGTTGTCCTTTGTGCAGTTAAATGAAGTCCAGGAGGAAAGATTTAGTGATCCAAATCTACCTCCAGGCATTTTGCTGACCCTTATTTTGCTTTTGTCTTCAAAAATCTAAATTAAAACGGTATTATATTTAAACAGTAAATGTATTCCACCTTCAGAAAACTATAAAGACTGAAAACATTTTTTCCTCTTCCTTTTCCTTCCTTTTTTTTTTTTTAATGATGTTCAGATGCATTGCACTTCTAAACAAGGTTAATAGGTACTGAAAAGAGCAAGGAATGCTCTGATCCCTGTGTAGTGGAATGCTATGAAACCCAAGCTGCAACATGCATGCTGTAGTACAAATGCTAGCAGCAATTTATTAACATGATTTCCACATACTCACGTACTCCCACATTCAACTCACATCAACAGATGCAAACACAAAATACACACTGAAGTTTACTACTAGAAAACTTTTATCTATGGAAACAATTTTTTTTTTGTGTCACAACAGTAAGTTTGGCTTTAATATTATTCAGCAATACATGTAGTTTTAAAATTTTGATGAAGGTAATACTTTGACACAAGTTATGTAAAAAATATTCTGCTTTTGCATAAAAAATTACTGAGTTTTACAAATAAGAGATAGACAATGGCTATCTAAGCAACAAAAATGCAGAATAGGTTCTAATTTTTTGAGGATCACAAGTTAAATTGCATCCAAGGTTTTCAACAACTGAAGAAAAACAGATTGTAGGAACAACATTATCGTTATCCTGGTGTCTCTGATATATATACAGAAACACTTTTTGTAAGACATAGAACTGAACTTTCTGACTTCCTAATCTCTGATAAAACTGTGGGATGTTTGTAAGATGCCTACACAAGAAATACAAGATTGATCAAAGGCCTGGGAAATTTTGCCTGTGATAACAGCTTGACAGAACTTGTGTTGCTAAGTCTAAAGAAGAGGAGACCTGGAGGAGGAATCATAACTTGTTCAAAACTTCTGCAGGAAGAGGAGAGTAGAAGAGGAGGAAGGTAATTTCAGGACAAGTGAAACTGTGAGTGGATGGGAGTGTCTCTATCCAAAGGCTAAGTGGTCTCTTTTCATTATATTTGTAAGTATCTCCCAGGCCCTCAACATGGGCAATGTGCCTTCCCAGCTTTCTTTCCCTACCTTCACCTTCCTGGACCATCCCTCCCGTCCCTCCCTAATTGCCAGAGAGGCGGAGCTCTCCAAGGGCACCAGTGGCTGCACTTGACATGGCAACAGCTTCATACTTCTAGTCACTTTTCCTTGCTTTGTGCATTGCTCAGTCAGGCAACAAAATTATCTCTCAGTTTTGGAGAATAAAAAATTTGCACAAAATATTTCTTCCTATTAGAAGATACTAGAAATGAAATGGTTATTATTTCACAAGTTTTACAGCTGGTTGGATTCCTCTATCATTTCCATCTTCACTCACGCTGTTTTTCTTAAATTCAGTTACTAAAAAGAGTAAAAACAATGCTGTTACACCTGAGGTGCAGTACTTCCACAACAGAAATTGCAGTCAAATGATAAAGGAAAAGGCAATATTTGAAAACTTACGCTTTAACACATTTGTTTCAGATTCAGAAGGGGAAATTGAAGGTGTGGCTGCATTCGTGTATTTACACCACTAAGGCTCTTCCCTTTCAGCTGAAATTAACTGTCCTGTATCTGTCTCAGGTTTCTCTCAAGATGAGCAGTTGATGCCTGATAACATCCTCCTTTTCTTTTCTGGATCCAGGAAAATTCCTACAGAAGTCACAAGAAAAAAAAAAAACCCCTCTGACTTAAACATGAAGTTAAATTGGGCTTTCTTGGGTTTGTGGTATAGCCTTGGACAAGACATAAATCCTCTGTCCCATAATTAATTTAACTGCAGGCTGCCTTTCAATACTCTAACAAGCCAAGTCATTAGCGCATTTGGAGTGTGCAGTTCTTTTATGCTGCATTTCAAGCAATCCAAAGCAAAGTCTTATTTTAGGTAACTACATATAATTATAAAGCTGTGATCATCAGATGTTAGAAGCAGATAAGATCTGTAGGGTATACAAGGATATTCCAGAGTTGTTGAGGATTATTAATACATTATCTGGAAAATGGAGGCTATATGATAGGGGCTGACTAAAAAACAGTAATAATAATTTTTATTGTGTTTATATTTTTTTTCCTTTATAATAGCTTTAAACTATATCATACATGGATGCCATAATACTGTTTTAGATTAAATTTTTAAAAACTGAAAGTAAGGAAGGATTAATTCTACTTTTGATAAAAGAAAAAATACCTTTAATAAGCTAAAAACTTTTTTTTTTCTGACATTCACTAAGTTTCAGACAGGGAAGTTCCAATTTCTAAGAAGATTCATAGAAAAAAAATTTATATATTTATATATGTATATATATATGCACAATTTTTATTTCAGCTAAAAGACAATTTAAGGTACAGGGACAGAATTGGGACAATATTTGCTTACAAATCCAAGCTGAAGTTGTATCCTGTAAAGATTTTGTTAATCAAATAGAATCAGTCTTGATGACCAAAAATATCTGATTGTTTTTACAGTGTGGTCCAGGTCTGTTTGATTAGGAGGATGGGAGAAAATTGATTAAGGAAATACTTAATTCTTGTTCCCAGGCACCCAAGGTAAGTATCATGACCGATGCCTCAAATTTAGATAATGTGGGGAATTGTCTGAGACTCATCTGACTAAATTAATGTTTACTATAGCAACAAAAACACATGAGCTTGGGCTCTTTTACAGTCAGCAGAGATCTGGCCAACAGTTGATGGATATGGCTGATCCTAAACTCAGTGCCTACATTTGGTCAGATTAATATTTCACTATGTGGCATTGATTGTATTTATTCTACTTTGACCAGCTACAGATGGTGTCTAATTGGCCCTGGGTTACCTGTTTGACTAGCTCAGTGTAGACATCTACACCTCAGACATCAAAAGTTACACAAATGAATATTGGTCTTTTGATACTCTGAGCAGGGTTTTTGTTAGGTTCACTCTTATATCAAGCAGAACTAATACCAGAACAAGGCACAGTTTAAAATAGCCAACTTATTAGGTTGTTTCTTGAAATAGGAAAGACTTTGAGACAAATCTTTGTTCTTAATAATTCAAAATAAGGAATGAAATCAGCATATTTTACATTCTATCAAGGTCTACTAATTATGGGACTACTATAGTTACTATTCTGATGTAAATGACTTTTAAAAATTTGTTTGAAGGATCCCCTTTTCATTCCAGTGTGGTACAGGACTCGTTTGAAAAGCTCTAATAGTACAAAGGGATGGAAAAATGTATTTTGCACATTTCAGTTCCACACCATTTTTTCACTTTAGTGTGTGCCTCCAAGGCATAATTGAACATCTAACCCTTTTGATCCATCTGACAGAATATATACACAGAGTGGGACTAATTTAAAAGAGGTTTTGATTGACTGTAATTTACACATTCATATAGCTTTTTGCTGTCTGCTTAACATGGCACACCCTTACCCAGTCCCTTGGCACCCTAATTAAACCAGCCTTAGATTGCCCTAGAATTTCTTACCCTTAGACAACAAAGGATAAATTCAGAGATGGACTATCAGATGAACAGGGAATTCAGTGGGGATATAAGTTGGTTTACATGCCTGGCAAATTATATAAACTGAGATTACCACCAGAATTATTTCATTTTACAGCTGCAGTTACATTAAATTTACACAAAATTTAATTCCTGAAGGTGGCAGTATCCTGGCTAAACCTATATACAGGCTTCAATGCGTGCAAAACCCTAGAACATGACCATGAAATTGTAAGTGTTAGTTTAGCAGTAGTGCCACATATGACCTTTTAACACATATAACTGGGAGTATGCTGTGTGTTAGCAGTTGGTTTGAATATTTCCCATGTTTTTCTCCTGAGCTGTAAAACTTAAAAAGAACATTGCATACGAGAAATTATGGATTTTGAATATTTTACATCATTCTTTGTTTTTTGCAAAGGTTATTTTACATAACACAGGCACTGTAAAAGGAGCCACAACACAGAAGTTTTATCTTCTCTGCACATTTTAAAACTCTCTTCATAATGTGAAATGAACACTGTAGAGAGACTATTTTTTCTGCAAGAGGTTTTGTTTATTTTTTGCTGTTTTTTTTTTTTGTTTCCCTCCACTTTATTCCTTGTATTTACTACCTATGTCTGTATAGACTGACTGGTTACAGAAAAAGAAGGGACAAGGATTTCATCCACCCATGTCCCTCTACATACAGAGGCATGAATCAACCATTTTTACGTAGGCAAATTTTTTTTCATTTTTAAAAAACTTAAAATTTTTTAAAATTGCCTTAATAACAAACACTTGAGATCATACTGAAATCAGGGAGAGGTTCCATTAAGCTTAAAGATCATGGGAAATCTTTTACATGGCTAGACTCATATCAGAAAAAGCAGAGAAGAGTTGCTATTGCAGGTTGCTATTGCAAAGTTCCTGGGAGAGCCAGAGGGAATTACACTCTGTCCCCAGAGGAAGACAAGCTCTACTTCATCCCCATCTACTCAGAAAAAACAGGCTTTTCAGAGAGGGTGAGTCCAGCCTTTCTCACTTGGGTAAGCAGAGCAAACCACCCCATGCAGGATGGCATTGCTATGGCAAGGTAAAACAATATGTGAGCACATTCCCTTGTGCTTCCTCCTGGAAGAATTTACATCATTCCTTAGTAATGGCTACACCTAAATGTTGAAAACTACCCCCTAGTTCTTCTTGGCCATTTTCTGGTATGGAAAGCATATTTTCCAGTCTGACAGGACCTTCTCCCTGCTGTAGCACAGGCTTTTTTGGTTGTCAGGTTCCTGGAGCAGAAGCCTTCAGACCAGTGTTCTGTATTTGGGTTTCTGCTCCAGGAACCTGGCAGGTGAAGAGACTGGCCTGGATTCCCTGTACCTCTCCCAGTGTGCTGCTCTCTCAGAGGCACCCAGCAGCCATCCAGCTCTCCATAATGCACATACTATTTAGCCAGAAAAAAAAGCACTTAGGAGAAAACATCTTAAAATGTTAAAATAGTATGAATAACACATAGCTTACCTGCTTGTCATGGTTTTTTCCACATCAAAATCCTTTTGAGGGTTTGTGTCTGTCTTCCTCAGTCTTACATCTCTCACTGATGAGATGGGTAAAATGCCTTTTCTGTCATGTCAGAATGGAGATTCACCACATTTTCAGCTTCTCCATCTTCTTACACTTCCCAAACCTGACCAAACTAGTCTAAGCTAGTCCTACAGGGCAATACTTCAAAAGGCATTTTTACTGCTTAATTTTAGTATTGCAATTTACCCTCATTATTTTTAGTTCCTACCACAAACATTCCTTGTGTTAACAGATAAGTCAAGAAGACTTTAACCATCAGCTCTGTAAAAATGTGTATATAACCTCAGTAAAGTCAGGACAGTTCCTATTGAATGTGCTCTGCTCCTATAACACCTGCAATACTGGCACAGATGAAATGACACTGGTGCTGGTGGCCTGCTATTTGTGCTGGGAACTTTCTGATGCAAGATTTCACTCAAAAAAATTTTTATCAGTTCTTTCTGGCAGAAATGCAGCTGTCAGAGATCCACTGTATTACCCCTGGCCAAGGCCGAATTAGCTCATCCCTCATGTGGTTGCACGACTGTCAGTATTATACCTGTGGTTTAGTTTTCACCTCGGCCACTGTGCCCTCCAGACGTGCTTGGAGACTGAGATATGAAGACAACATGTCAGAATGTGTAGCAAAGAAAACTGGAGCAGCTGAGGGGCATTACCTCAGCTGATGGCAAGTGTTACTGACCTGCCATTCTTAGTAGTCATCCAGACAAAAATAATTATTTCAAGGAGAAAATATTATATATATAAAAAAAGCAAAATTAAACTGAGTGGAAATGAGGCCTGTGACTTCCTTCTGTTTCTGAAATAAGCTTAGACTTGTAGACGACCCCTGAGTGTAGCAGGGAGTATAAACTGGGCTGTGCCCAGACACAGGAGGGTCAATCGCTAGAACAAAATCCTTCCCCTGCACCCTTCTGCAGGGTCAGCTTGTCTGTGTCCTGCCTCTGTGTCCACTCATGTCTGGTGACTGTCACACAAAGAAGGGGGGAGGCACTGCTCTTTACTGCTCCTTCCACGCCTTTCTCACTAAGAGCAATACTTTCAGAAATCTGTTTTCTCTCTACCTTGAGCTTTCACCGAGACTATGAGCAGATAAGCCATAAATACTTTACAGACCATTCAGATCTAGCTGAGTGATACAAAAGTTTGTCTAGTTAGTAGCGTAAAAGCCTTTCCAAAAATTGATTTAAATTCTTGTATTTTTGAATTAAAGTTTTGCCCATTTCACATGCCAGATGAAACTCTGACACTGTACATGATATGGCTGGGGTGGAGTTAGATTTCTTCATGGTGGCTGGTGTGGGTCAGTGTTTTGGATTTGTGCTCATCACATTTTGATGATTTATTGGGAAAAAAATCAACACAATTGTACAGTGAAGCTTTTCCAGCATTCACAGGTTAAAAGATGTCCAAGACTCTTTTAAAAAATGGTAAACAGAAATGTACATGATCTCTTAGTCACAAATAGAAAGCTTTGCCTTTACACTGGGTTACTGCATCTACAAAAACATATTCACAATATTTTCTGACAATGTGAAAGCAGCTGGAATTTATCACAGACATTTTTTTCCTGTTAAAATTATGAATGACACCTTATGAGAAAAGAGACTATAAGTACAATGTAACCTTCACATAAAAAAAAATTAATGCAGGTGCTTGTGCTTGATGATCTTATACAGATAAACATATATTGCCAATATGTAAATATTTCCTTTTATTAATTTAGAAGTAACAAAGTGTATGCATATTTATTTCTGTGTTCAAAAGCATGTCTGTTCTTCTGCTGATAAAGACTTAGTGAAAACCTCCATAGGAAGTGCTCCAGTTGTATCTGAATCTTCAGTATTAAATAGATCTTAGGCTTTCATGGGAACTGAGAGCTTCTGAAAATGGCTTTTAAATCGGGATGACTTGGCCTGGGAGTTTACACTGGCTGCCATCCAAGCAGAAATATCCAAAAGAGCAAATTACACCTCCACACCCAGTTAGAAAGTCTTCAGGTATTAAGTTGTTTGTTAAGTAGAGTCATTGCGTTAGTAATTTTAGCTGTGTTTGTTCTTTGTGGAAGGCAACAGGCTCTTCCAGATAGTTTCAAAACACAGCAGGGCAAAACTTGATCTTATTAAAACTAAGTTTCTACATGAACTGTTGTTTCTCGCTTCACAGGCTTCCTCTGCTTCTCAGCCAAAATTACTGCTAGTGTATCTTCCTCTGTAAAATTTTTTTTTCACAAATATTTGTTTCAGAAACTGCCTTAAAAGCCTTTTCTTTAGGGAAAACAAGCAAAAGCACAATTTGCACAGCAGACTCATTTGTTTGTATTTTTAGCCCTGTTATTTTATATTTCCCACAAATTGAAGAAAAACTGTACCTCTCTCTCTTGCAGAAAAGTCCCCTTTTAATTTTTTAAATTTAAAATTAAAAGGTCAATAAACCTGATAAATTCTTTTTAAGCTTTCTTAGACTTCTAAATAGAATGTATTAGTTAAAGCTGTAGATCAGTTCTTATCAATGAATACCTTATTATAGAAGTATGCTAAGAATTATTTTCTGAATATGTTTGTCTTCAGAAAGCAAGGGTGACAATGATTACACTAATAAAAATTTGTTTCACTTGGCCTTTTGCTGTTGTAATGGGAAATTTCTCTTGGAACTGTCATCTTTCCTCGGCATCAGCAATGAAACTTCCCAGCTAGTTTCAGTGAAGGGCAAGACTTATTCTAACTCACAGAGCAGCAACTGGAGGTAGAGTTCAGTTCAAAGGCTGATATATATGCAACCTACAAGCCCAACTTGTTCCTCTGGCTGCATGGGACTCCTCACAGCAGAAGGGAAGACAGGATTGTGTTTTGCAGAGGGAAACAGTGCTTTAACTCTTACTGTATGAAACCACAATGCAACCCAAAGGAAGTCTGCTGTGCAGTGCCTGGTGAAGATAACCTTCCCAACAGAGGACTCAGTGCAATGCCATGCCCTCAGTCACCTGTGTATCTTCAGGGTATCTGCAGACTACTGACATAACCTTGTGAGAGATGGAGCTGTAGCAACCAGACATGCAGGAATTGCAGGCAGAACTCTCAAACTTCCTCTTGCCTTGCATACCGCTGCAGAATTGCCGTGCAGGCTCCTTTCCCCTCACCAAGGAGCTCGGCTGCCCCTCAGGCTCAGTGACTACCGCTGACACCGGCCAGGGCGGTTTGAATTATGCCAGCTCTCAGGGGTGATTCATCCTTCTCTTGTCCATGTCTCAAAGCATGCTCAAAATCAGCATATTTCAACTCACATACAGTTTCTAAGCCAGAAAACTTTCAGCTACCATTGCTCTGGCTTGTATGGTTATTTCCAAGTTGAAGAGGCATGAATGCCTCCTTGTTGGCTGAATTTGTAATCTGCAAATGACAGGATAGGTTTTCTTTTGCCTTCTCAGACCTCTATGGAATTTCTTGTGAATTCAGCTGCAGTATAGACACCAGATCTTGTTTGGCAAGATATGCAAAAGAGGGCTGGTAGCATAACCAAATGCAGCATAAGCCTTGAGGCTTCTTTCAAGCCAGCTGTCAAAGCTTTGAAAGTATCGTGTGTTCAAGGCACTGAAAGGACTGTGGAGCATGAGCCTGATGGAATGCATGGTATTCATTTATCTCTGGAAGTTTACATGTCCTGGTTGATGAATTAGAGTTATAAAGTGATGAAGTGAAAGACAAAAGAAGCTGCAAAGGAGCTTCTGCAGTTATAAAAACTGCTTGAAAATTTGTGTTCACCAAGCAAAACTTTTGATTGAAATTACTTTAAAGGATCAACAATTGATTTTATACCTTACCAGATTGCACCCTGATGGTGCTTGACTCCAGTATGATTTCTAACTATTGCTCTATAAAAGGACAATATTTTCCATTTAATGGATAGTGTGAGCTCTGAAGCTGAATCATTAATAGATGTCTGACCCTATGTCATAGGGGAAGGGTAACAGGAGAGGGAATGAGCCAGAATTACTCCCTAACCACAGAATTTTCTTTTTTAGGCATCAGCTGTAGCTCTGTGCTAAGTGTCCACAAAGTTTTGCAGATGACTAGGCAACTAATTTGCAGCTAATACTGTAAGTAAACAACCTGTACTGAAAACTTCTTAAGAGATGAGTGGTTTATTCACTTGTGTATTTGCTTTGAATTTAGCAAAAATGGCAATCTGATGCTGCAAGGTGACTGCAAAAGCTGCTGAAGAATTCATTTAAGCACCTAGAAAACAAGGTTTAGAAGTAGATCTGCCGTGGAGCTCACTTAAGTCATACAACACTGTTTCTGTAGTCACACCATGTGGAAAAACTGTAAGCAGAGAAACACATGTACAGTGTATTCTTAGAGGGATGGAAGGCCAACTCACAGTTGGTGATCTGTCTCTCCAGCTGATGCTCTGTCTTCCTGAACGTCATCACCCTGTGATCCCTCTCTAGTCACTGGGAGGAGATAAGCATCTCCAGTAAGTAATTGAGAATTTGGACGCTCTGATTCATCATCTACAGGAGACTTCCTCTCCAGTGGCTGCCCAGGGAGGCAGTGCTCCTATTTGCTTTACCCAAGTTAAGTGTTTAAAGTTAAATATGCTAACGAGTTCTCCAGACTAGCCAGGGAAATCCCAATGTTTTCTTCCATCTTCATTTCCTTTTCTGTCCTGGAAAGCAAGTTACACAGAATTTGTATTTAAAATATATGCATTCCCTTATGCAAATGAGAAAGGCATATCTAGACTGCCCCAATATCATTTTCTCACAGAAATGATAATGTTTATTTTACTTATTTTTATCCCAAACTACACTAAGACTTTATCCAAACTATTTTGGGAATGGTTTGGGCCTACTCAGCTCCTTTCCTCTTTAGAGGACATTAAATTTTATGTTCCTGCAGCTGGATGGATTTTGTTTAGGGGATAGAAGGAGACAAAAAAAAAAAAAAAAAAAAAAAAAGCCTACTCCTCCTCAGATATGCATATTGCCTTTCTGGTTACCTCCTTCTGGGAGAAATAGCTTCTCTGAGGGATCACCTTTCCAGTGAAGGGTTGATTGCATGAGGAAAGAAGAAGGGTGAGCAAAGCACACTGTGGCCTGGTGTTCAAGGGATTTATGGTGGGTAGAAAGGAAACAGCATAGGAGTGTTTGGATACCAAGTCTAACATCCCCTCATCAATCACTCTTTGTCACTCGCATTGATAACCAGTTACAAAGAGTTTTTGAATGACAGTTGACCACCTCTTTTGCTTCTCTCCTCTCAAAGTCTGTTTTTGGTAGCATGTAATCAGCCATCTACGTATTTAAATCTAATTGCATATTTTAGATGCAAAGAAGAGGAAAACTGGGAGCTCTTGATTAAAAGATGGAGATGGCTTTTGCAAACAGAGACTGAGGAAAATGACCTGCAGCTCATGAGTTCCAGGAGGAACAGCAAGTTGTGCCTGTTGCTGGTGCTACAACTTGTGACTGGGGGCAGAAAGGTCCATAGATATTTTCATGGGCCATAATTATGTACATGAGTAGAAAATTTGGTCATTAAAGGATTCTCTAAATTCAGTAAATAAGAAAGTAACCAAAGCTGAAATCTGTATACTAGAAAAACACAAGCTGTAAATACAGTACCAATTTTCAGATGGAAGTAAAATAAACATTAAATAAATAACCATGGGGAGCAATGGAATATCCAGCATGCAAAAGCCTTGCGTCAGGACCAGATATATTCTGAATTATGTACTTTGTTTCTAATGCATGACAAGTAAAATTATTGTAATGGTCCCCTCTAGCCTTAAAACTATGAACTGCTTCCTCTGGTGCAGCAACCTAACTCAGCAGGCCGACAGGAGAAGGAGTTTATTGCGCCAGCCACTGCTCTTAAAACCACACCCCAAAGGAAAGGTGCTTGCGAGGAAATTGGTGCGGTAGGTTAATGAAAGGCAACAGTGACCAGCACAGAGAGAGAATTCATTCATCCTGCTCTCTGAACAGCCACAGTTTGCACCAGCTGTGGCAAGACAACCAAGAGAAGCATCTGGAAAATCACAATTGAGAGTGAAAACTGGGATTCAAGAATGTTCTTCCACTGGTGGTCCAGCTCTCTAGTTTTGCATTTCGTGTCTGTGCAGAGACACTATCCAAGTGCCATCTTTCGTGAAGGTGGTGCCTTTCTTCCCCAGGAAAAAATTTCAAGGGCAAACTCATCTCCCAGCACCCACCACAAATTACTTATTTGCAGATTCCTCAAACTTTTCCTTCCTCCTGCTCAAAAACTGGTTGAGCATGAACAGTATACTTAAGTAAGGAACAAAATCAGATGTGATTTAGAAAAATTTGAAGGTTTTGATTACCTTTCCTAAAACCATTTAAACTTTACTGTAAAATGTTATTTTTTCCATAAAATTAGATACTCCAAGATTGTGCCAAGAGTTATAAGTGCATCAAATAACATTTTCTAGCCATTTCTGGTGATCAACAGCAAAGAACAGCCAACGTAGTGTCCATAGTAGGAGCTGGCAGGTTTGGTAGAGTTTCTTTTTGAAGTATTGGCTTTTTAAGCCAAATACTGAATTTTAAGAGGATTCTTAGAAACATTATTCCCCCTTCTAATCTATGGATTTGGTATGAGTGGAAAGAGCTGTGTCTATTGAAGAGAATGACGGTCTGCTTTTTGCTTACTTAGCAATTTCCATACCAAACTACCAACTGCGTCACTGTCTTTCTCAGCCACTTCCTAAATCCAGTTGGACCAGTACAGTGAGGTTGACTTATTACCCTTCTTTTAGCTTTTTTGACAGCTGTTAAGAAGAAGACTATTAACTTATTTTAGATGACCATGTGTTTCACACAGAGGGAACCAATAACATTCATTACATACAAAATCCCCCTATAAGCCTATTATAGGCACCTGGTCCCATTATCCAATATATTAAGCATTCCTTTATTCTGACAGGGTTTTTAATAGATTCTTTACATTTATGGTTTTGTTCCTTTCAAGTCTCAGCAATTTCAAAACCTTTCAAATATCTGAGCAATTGTTTGGAGGGGAAAAAAACCCTTTCTTTTAAAGAAAGATTCTATCACACACAACACATAAATTTTCATGTTTCCAGGGCCAGAAGTTAGATTCAATGATCCTTGTGGAACTCTTCCAACTCAAGTCATTTGGATTTTATTATTTCCCACTGTTATTACCATTATTAATAATATTGCTACTATTATAAAACAATTATACAACACTGTGATTTTTATGAACATGACTAAACCCAAATTCTCTTCCAGAAGGAATTAAAAAAGGTCGTTAAGAGATGTGCATGTGCCTTCAGACTATGATCTTATTGGCATCATGGAGACCAGAGGTGTGGTGGGATGGCCCCTATCACTGGAGTGTTGGAGGGGAAAGGAAACGTGCAGGTTCTTTAGAAAGGACATGTAGGGAAGAAGAGGAGGTGGTGTTGCCCTCTAAGTCAGTGACCAGTTGGAGTGCATGGAGCTCTGCTTTGGGATGGATGAAAAACCAACAAAAATCTTAATGGTCAGGATTAAAAGGACAGGGACAGGTGATTTTGTAGTGGGGGTCTGCTACAGACCATGGGACCAGGAAGATTTGAAGATGAGACTCTCTATGGACAGATAGGAGCAGCCTTACATTCACAAGCCCTCGTGCTCATGGGGGGACTTCAGCTGCCAGGATATCTGTTGGAGGAACAACACAGAAATTCAGGACATTCCTGGAATGGCACCAATAGAGAATTCCTTCTGTAAGTGACAGAGGAGCCGACAAAAAGACGTGCTGTGCTGGACCTTGTTCTACAAACAGGGGGGGCTTGCAGGGAATGTGAACCTGTGGGGCAGCCATGAATTTGTGGTATTTGAGATCCTTATAGAAGTGAGGAAGATGCACAGCAAGTTCCCTACCTTGGCCTACAGGCAGACTTTGGCCTCTTAAGTAATCTGCTTCATAGACTGCCAGAGAATAAAGGGCTGGAGGGAAGAGAGGCTCCAGAACAATGGTTAATATTCAAGGATAACCTCCTCCAAGCTCAGGAATGATGCATCCCAGTGAAAAGGAAGTCAGGCAAGAACACCAGATGGCCTGTGTGGATGAAAAATAAGCTCCTGGACCAACTCAAACCAAAAAAGGATGTCTCCAGTGGGTGGAAGCATGAAGAGATAGTCTGGGAGGAAAACAGAGAAATTGTCCCAACAGCCAGAGATCAGGTTAGGAAAACTAAATTCCTGAGAGAATTAAATCTGGCCAGGGACATAAAGGGCAACAAAAAAACCTTCTGCAGGTCAGTCAGTGATAAAAGAAAGACGAGGAAAAATGTTGGTCCTCCCAAGAAGGAAATGAGAGATTTGGTTACATGAGATATGAAGAAGACAGATGTACTCAAGAACTTTGTTTTAAATCTTCCTCAGCGAGTGCTCCATCCACACCACCCAAGTCACTGAAAGTAAAGGCAGGAACTGAGAAAATTAAGAACTGCCAGCTGCAGGAGAAGATCAGGTTCAAGATCTAAGGAACCTGAAGGTGCAGAAATCCATAGGACTTGATGAGCTATATCCTCAAGTCCTGAGGGAATTGGACAAGGAAGTGGCTAAGTCACTATCCATCATATTTGAGAGGTTCTGGCAGTCCAGCAAAGTTGTTACTTATGGGAAAAGGGGAAACATAACCCCAATTTTTAAAAAGATAAACAAGAAAGACCTAAGGAACTACAGGTCAGTCAGTCTTACCTCAGTGCCCAGCAAGACCATGGACCAGATGGTCCTGGAAATTGTGATGAGGGAAATGAAAACTAAGAAGATGATTGATGACAGTCAGCATGGCTTCACTAAGGGTAAATCATGCCTGACAAATCTAGTGGCCTTCTACGTCAGGGTTACAAAGTTGGCGGATAAGGGAAGAGCAACTGATGTAATCCACCTGGGCCTGTACAAAGCATTTGACGCTGTCTGGCACAACATCCTTGTCTCTAAACTGGACAGACATGAATTTGATGGATGGTCAGTTGGTCAATAATGAATTGGCTGAATGGTCACAAATGAAAAAATTGTGGTCAGGTGTGCCTTGATGTCTGCGTGGAGACCACTGATGAGTGGCATGACTCAGCGTTGACACTGGGAATGGCACTTTTGACATCTTTGTCAGTGTCATGGGCAGGGGGATCAAGTGCACCCTCAGCAAGTCTGCTGCTGACACCAAGCTGGGAGGTGCAGTCAGCAAAGGGAAGGAATGCCATCCAGAGGGGCATGGACAGGCTTGGGTGGTGGACCCATGTGCAACAATGCAAAGTGCAAGGTACTGCAAAGTGCAAGGACCTGGATCAATGCAATTCAAAGCACAAATGCAGGCTTGGCAGAGAATGGATTAAAAGCAGCCCTGAGGAGAAGGACCTGAGGCTGTTGGTTGATAAGTTCAACACAAATCAGAAATGTGCACTTGCAGCCCAGAAAGCCAACCACAACATGAACTAGATCAAAAGCAGCATGGCCAGCAGGTCAAAGGAGATAATTCTGCCCCTCTGCCTGCTCTTGTGAGACACCACCTGGAGTGCTGCGTCCAGCTCTGGGGCCCCCAATATAAGATGGGTGTGGACCCATTGGAGAAAGTCCAGAGGAGGGTGATGAATATGATCAGAGGGCTCTCTGATCCTCTCCCATGATCAGAGACCTCTCCTATGAAGACAGGTTGAGAGAGTGGGAGTTGTTCAGTCTGGAGAAGAGAAGGCTCCAGGAGATGACTTATAGCAGCCTTTTAGTGCCTGAAGGGGGCCTGTAAGAGAGTTTTTACAAGGGCATGTAGTGATAGGTCTAAAGGGAATGGCTTTGAACTGAAAGAGGTTAAGTTCAGATTAGATATACAAGAAATTCTTTTCTGTGAGGGTGGTGAGACACTGGAATAGGTTGCCCAGAGAAGTTATGGATGACCCATCCCTGGAAGTGCTCAAAGCCAGGCTGGATAAGGCTTTGAGCAACCTGGTCTCATGGAAGATTTCCTATCCATAGCAAGGAGGGTAGAACTAGATGATCTTTAATGTCCCTTTCAAGTCAAATCATTCTGTGACAAGACACTTGTCATTAATTAACAAAAAAAGATAGAATACAGTTACAGTCATAGTACAAAGGTGGGAGGGCAAGAAGGGTATAAATGGTTAGCAGAGTTTCCTATCCTTGCAGAACAAAGAGAACCCTCCTTGTTGCTTCCTGGAATTGCACTCTCCCAGTCAACTTGAAGCCAATGCTTGGTTGAAGTAGACTTAGGTTTTACATACCTTTCTAAAACTAGTTTCGCAGACCTACACTTCTCAGGTACACAGCTGAACTAGTGGATGAAGCATTCTGCCTCGCTGGAGTTCAGTTCATCACCTTGGATGTGGGGTACAGAAACTGTTTATCACTCTGTTTCCTGAGTGACTGCTTGTTTTCTTAGGTGTGTGCCAGTACTCAGTGCACTATAAAGCCACACCTCTCCATTTTCACCACTCTCATTCCTTGTCTAATTACGTGTGCACCGTAATCTTATGAAAGCAACTGGATAACTTGCTAATATCATGACAATGCTTCTTTCTTCTAATTTTTTTTGTTGTTGTTGAGGCATCAGTTTTATATTTAACAGTGATTGAGACATTTTTAGTGTTTAATCTTTGCTTCTTCTGACAACATAATGTATGCATCAGAGTCATAAAGATATACACTGCTGGTAATGATTTACTTTTTACAGAACTAAACACTAGTGTGAGATCCAATATTTGAATACTTATGCTTAATACCTGTTTTTCTTTTGTTGGCTTCACCTACCCATCCTTTGTGTAAAAGAAACCCAAATGGTTTCAAAGTGCCCTGGAAGCTCAAAGATGACATGTGGGAGGGTTGTGTGTTTTTTTTACATTTGCTACAGGAGGCAGCTTTCTCTCAAGGTCAAAGTTCAGAACATCCCTAGCTGATAAACAGATGGAGAGGAAAGGCAAGGAGGGGATGACTATAAATTCAGTGAAATGGTAGACAATTTTGTCTGAAGTTGCACAGGTATCTCAGCACCTTTTGCAAGGTGTTTATACACTCCCACCATATTGATTAATTTCTGAATGTGTGTTCAAGCACACTGTCATATTTTGTGCATGGATTAGATATATCAAATTATCAGAGAATGCACCTGTGTATCTTCCATAGCAGCAAGGGAGATCTCCTCAGCAATGACACCAGAAGAGCGAGCTGGGGGCTGGGAAGGGTGAGGGCATGGTAAAAGGCCTGGAGAATGAAAATCTCCACTGCAGGTACCAGGGGAGGACCTACCACAGTGACAAGGTCTGCCCTGAGGGGCACCTCTGAGACAACCGCTAAGATGCCACAGGGCTCAATCCCTGCAAGCACACCAAATTTGTACTGCCACTGGGGGTGTGTATCAGGTACTAGTGGAAAAATAGACACTTTTAGATTTACATGGCTCAGGACTGAAACATTTTAGCCAAAATGCCATGCAAACAAAATTAGAAAAATCCATATCTGCTGGTTTTAAAAGGCTTTTTTAGAGGCAATATTTCCACATAAACCACCAGAAGGGGAGAAACAGCAAAAAAACACCTATCCAACCAACCAACCAACCAACCAACCAAACAAACAAAAACTAGATTAGTCAAAATGGAGAATATTTCCCTAGATTTTCTCATATACCTAGAATGCTCATTCAAATTATTTAAAGTAAGCATGACTTAAAATTTTTCATGTGTCCTTTAGATATACATAGGGTGAGTGAGAACTTGTCATCATCTGCTCTCCCCCGTGCTCAGAGGCAGCACTGTCATCATCATGGGCATTGGGAGCGGTGGTATCTGTAAAAACTGTGAGTAAACAACAGAAAGCAGGGAGTTTTCACAAGTGTAGTAAAAGATGTGCCAATTAAACTGGAGAGCAGTAGGATCTGAAACTTTTCAGAGGGACAATGTGATGGTGACCAAACCAGAAAATTAGTCTCTGAAGATTCAAAAGGAAACAGATCTGGATAAAATGCAGAACTTTATAAGAAATCTAAATCTCTGCATTGTATTCACAATTAAGGCAAATAGATAGACAAATATTTTTGTAAGAAGTATTTTTAAAATGAAGCTTCAATAAATACTGAAGTGGATATTTGCTTGCACAGAATCTTGGTTGAACATGTAATCCCAGTAATTGCTTCCTTTTAATTAGGCTTGTAATAGGTACCCAACCCAGTCTAGATGTTCTTCAACAACTTGTCTGAGATGTCCATGGGCCAGATTGCAACAGAAGCTGACAGAGGAACAATGGAATAACACATCATGAGCCTGCCCATCATCAAGTGTCCAGCACAAAGGCTGGTCATGTCTTCAGCTCACACAGAATTTGGAACTCAGGCATAGATAAATCCCACCTGGCTAACTAAGTGCCTGCCCAATAAAGGCACCACAGAGTGTGATTCTAAAAGCACAGTCATTTTAACTTGCTCAAGAGTCAGAAAGAGACATCTCTGGAGGTTCATCCTTGAGCTGTCTGGAGCAGGGAACACTCTAGTGACAATAGATGCATTTGTGATTCTTAACTTAAGCAGATGGCATGAACCTAGGCCTTGGAGGGAGGTAAGGGAAAGCTGGTCCACACAGCAGGTATGATAGGCATGGGAAATAGTAGAGAGACAGCTTATTAAATGCTTCTCCAGCCTCAGGTGATCCCCTTTAGGCCCTGGGGGGATTTATTTCTTGGACTTAGAGATGTGAGAAATCTCATCCATCTGCTCTTCAGTGGAGAGTTTTCAAGGCCTAACAAACCAGACAGGTATTCAAAAGTACCTGTGTCAAGAGAATAAAGGAAAAACCTGACTCACATAATATAGGACTACAACTACATGGATCTGGATTCAAACCTCCTGTAGAGATGCTTCTTGCTATATATGAGGAAACCCATTTCACCTACAGAAACAGATTTCTCCTCATGGGACCTATTCCAAAATTTAGGAAACTCAAGGATATCCATTTGTAGGAATTTAATAATTTCTGGGTCAGTCACTTCCCAGAGATGAAAGACAGAATCCAGAACAACTGGACAGATAAACAAGCTGATCTTTATTTCCAGCAACACAGCACATTAATTCTTAATGGTACGTAATGATGGCTATTTACAGGGAAGGCTTACTCTTGATTAAAAGAGAAGTTTAGTCGTGATTCTTAGAAGGTAGGCTCTTTATTTTATTGTGAAAGGCCCCATCATTCAGTAAGATGCCAGTAAATGACCTGGAGAAGGTGACTAATGAACAGCTCCTTATTGCTCTCATAACAGAGTGCATTCAGTAAAATAACCAGTCTTCATGTTTAAAACAACAGAAGTAAGAACTTTTTCACATTGCACCTAACTAAATCTGAGGAACTTACTGCCACAGGGTGTTTTGGTAGTATGAAAGTGTTCAATTAATGAAGAAAGTTGCATCAAATACTGGTAGTTATATCATATGGATGCAATTTCCAGCTCATGAAGTTCCTAACCACCAATGACCCTCTTCCATCAGTTCCTTTCTGAACTTGGCTGTTAAACCAAGGAGTAGCTGTTGGCCACTCTCAGACTCAAGCTGCTAAGTTAAAGGGAACTATGGTTTGATATGTATTCTTATATCATTAAAATGACACAATATTTTTATTAAGACATCTTCTCACAAGTTCAGTATGCAAGCCTAGAATATACAAAGATCCTCAGCCAGACATAATACTTTACAGACTTTGTCTGAAACATAAAAAGAGTTAGATGCCAACATCACTAGTGCTCATATAAAACTAGAAAATAACAATGCCACCACACTAAAGGAGGTCATGTGTAATATGTTATTTAAAAAAAAAAGTAAAACAGAAGTATTACATTATGGAAAATATTAAAATACATATTCCAAGTCTTAAGCCTGGCCATTGGCTTTTTCACCCAGAAAATTAATTTAAAATCTGATATCTTAAAATCTTTTAATCTTAGTGATTTTCATGTTTAATTATGAATGCTTAATAAAGCATTGTGTTACAGGGGTGATTTTAACCTTGCTGGTTACTGTTGTCAATGGCAATACTGTAATGATTGCTAAACCCACTTCCACTTTCTCATTGATCCCTAACACCCAGATGCCAGCTATACCACAAAAATATGCCTTGAAAAAAAAAGACACAGGTAGGTGTCCATGCACGAAAAGAATTTGGAGGGGCAGGGCAGCAGCTGAAGTCAGTACCAATGTCATGACTGAGATGGTAAAAAAACATCCCAGCAAATGGCTACCTCTTCAGGGGCCCAGTTCATACTTGAATAAGGCTGGATTCAGAATATCTTTGGCTATTAGTCATGCAATTCACACAGCAATCACTGCCTGAACAGTCAGATTAGACAAGAAACTGCATGCTTTGGTTGTAACTCACATACCTGCACTATATAGTCAGTTGAAAAGAAGCAATCACACTCCCAGTAGTGTCCTGAGAGCTGGTTGTTAGGGCTGTGGAAGTGCAAATGCTCCCCGAGCCGCAGCAAAGGCAACAGATGGAGATTGCTGACCATGTCCTGCAGCAGCATCTACAAATACCTGGTTGTTGCTGTAGAAAGGCTGCACTGGGACTTCTCCAGTCACCACCAGGCATGCCCATTAATGAGAGCACAGGCTCTAAGGGCTAGAAGGAAAGGCACTGCTTTCCTTTTTCTCATCTCTCCTTCCTTTCTTCCCAGGAAGAAGGGGAGGTTGAGGGATTAACTCTCCTTACACTACGTTTGAAGGCATTGCAAGGAGCATTAAGCCAGTATGCTGCTACCCCTCCTCCAGCTCCACTGCAGTGACAGATGGACTGAGCAGGCCTGTCTGTCTGTCTGTCTCTCATCTGTCCATCCTGCTTAGCAGTTTTCAGGAGGAAGGAAACATATCATAGTGTCAGAGATAAAACAGTTGTCCTGCAAAAAGGACTTTGAACATAAATGGGACTGCGACGTATCTTGACAAGAATGGAAAAAAGTTTAAAGTAAAAGCAGGACAAGAGCACAATGCTGCAGGAGTTTACTTGCTTTTGGGTACTGAAAGCATTAAGACCAAGTAAAAATATTGTTCAGGGTTTCAAATCCTGAACAATATTTTTTAATATATTTGAATATATTATAATATACTTACAGATGGTGAGTTTGTTTGTGTTAGTTTAGACGTACATTCCTAGCTCATTTGGGACCTAAACATGAATTTGGAATTATATATAAAAAAAATGCATGTGAATATTTATCTAAAAATTCTGAATTATCCTGTCTTGAATGTTGAGCTTCTCAAGCTTATACCCACCCAGACTTTAACCTTGCTGCTATCTTCTTATCATGTACAAAGACTTAGCAAGTCAGCTGAGAGAGGAACACCAGAAGAGTGAAGCAGGGCTCCACACACAGTTTTATAGCTTTGTCCTTTTTGCCCACACATGCTTCTGCTGTTTCACTTGTTTATCTGAAGGCAAATCTAAGGAAAGTGATAGCTAACTTTTCACTGTCTAAATCAAATTCACCTTTAACTACCAGAAGTATAAGGGTTCATGGTTCAGCTTTACAAGCCAAGGTTTTCTAGGTTTTTTGTTTGTTGTGGTTGTTTAGGGTTTTTTACTGACTGCTGAAATTAGATTGCTTAAATCTTCTTCTTTTGAGGTGATGCTGTGATGCTGTTACACAACATGGTTTTCTAATTAGCAGGCCTGATTTTAGCAGCACTAATCTGGTGATGCTTGACAGGTTTCAATGTCATGCCACTTAGATGCTTGCATGTAACTTCACAAGTCTGTTAGTTGGTAAGAGTTTTTAGAGATGTTGCTTAAAGTTCAGCCTCTGCTTGTCATAAAATTAGTCCTGGGTAGCTCAATTTTGCTCCTATCCTCCTAGATCTTTATTTTCTTGGCATGTTCTCCCTTAAATCTAGGATTATAACTGTTCTTTGTCCCAGCACAGAGGTTCTCTTCTTTACATGTAAGCAGGACAGCTCATGAGATTTCTAATTCATTTTTAGTTAAACAAGATATACTGTAAAATCAAAATTTCCAAATTAATATTGTTAATTTTATTCACTAGGCACTGAAAAATTTTGTCTAGACAGTAAAATATAGAATATATTTCAAATATTATGCCAGAGTTTTATTTATCCATATTGCTTATCCATATTGCTTTAGCCACCCTACTCTTCCCCGAACTAACCTTAACTTCTCTCACATGTACTTTACTGTTTTTTTCTGATTGTCCAGCATTTTTTTAAAACTTCTGTGGATGTAGTGTAATTTTTGGCATTATTTAAATGCCAGAAATCTAATCAGATACCACTATGTTTCACATAACAGCAATTATTAAAAAAACTGAAATAAATTATTGAAGATATAATAACGATAAAATATTTGCAATAAAATAGTAGATTGTTTCTGGTTCCAGATGGATGTTTCATTAACACTACAGTATCTTGAGTTCTGACAATCTTTCATTATTTATCTAGCTGCCAATATGTCACAGGTGCTACAAAGAACAACTTTTGAAAACCTTTAATGAAGTAAGGTGTTTTATTAAATAATTCCAGAAGCAGATTGGGGTTTCTTCACATATTTTTTTTACAAAACTGCTTTTTTACATTTGCATGTGTTTTAAGGGCAGAGACCAATTGCCCTCCAGTGCCTCTGAAGTCAAACTAGCAGTGTTCCCTTTGCTCCACAATTGTGTGTGGTTCTTTGTCTCCAACCCCACATCCAAATATAAATTTGCAATGGATTATATTTAGATCTTCAAAATGCTGTCCAGACATTGTCACAGCAGAGGGAAGTACACCAATTTCACCCTTACCCAAAGCAAGTCAGGCAAATTATCAACTGAGATATATTTATAAATTGGCTGCTCTTCATATAAAATTGTTAGATCAATGTCTTTGATTAACAAGAAGGAAGTTAATTATATGTTGCAAGTAATGTTTTAAACATTATGTTTAAAAAGCAGTAATATAAACCATTTATTTTGCACTCTTATGAGCTTTGTTTACTGTCTGACTTGAACAGGTTTCCTCTCTCTTATTGTGTCCAAAGGTTTTGTTTTTATTTCTTTATTTAGCAAACTAGGAGAAAGCAGACCAACATACAGGCAACTTTATTCTTACGTGCAACATCGCAGATATGAGCAACCTGCAGCAAAGCAGCACACAGGTCCTGCAGCAGTGACCTGTCTACCTTTCTTGTACTAAGACCATTTTGTCCCTCAAGAAAGCAACAAGTACACTTATCATTTGGCTTTAGTTCCTGGCTCCAAGGACACTTCCCTTCATACCTAAACATCTTCAAAAAAAGCAGCTCTAAAGTCACCACAACAGGCCAAAGCCAGTGAAGGTATGGATTCATGATGACTTTGCTAATCCCACCAGGAGCACAAGATGTTCACCTTCCATTATATGAACCATAAATTTCTAGGATTATTATTTTCTGTGATATCTGACTAAAAACTTAATAAGTTTCTGAACATCTCCTTTCTTTTGTTTATCCAGCACTTCTGCATCCTGCTCAGAGCAATGATCTTGGGACTCTCTGTTGCTGTCTCTGGTGAGAGTGAGATAAGATCAAGGCCGAGTCCACTCCCCACAAACCGATACTCTTTCACCAGAAACAGAAGCAAAATCTAGTCCGGACAAACACCAGAAATCTTTTATACACAACTGCGTCTACTGTTTTGGAGACCCAGATTGCTACAAAGCCAAGGCCAAGCACCCTTAGATCTTGCTGGAGGGAGTGGGAGCAGCTGCATCTGGTTTTTGAAAACCAAATACAGAAGCAATCAATCAGCAGTAAAATCTAGAAAAGGAAATTAAGGTGATCATCATACCCATCTTTAAAGGAATAATTTGTGAGATTGGCCACTACCTATTAAACTCACAACCTGAGCAAAGATCTCTTTGATCTTTACTGCTCCTGGATCTTTCCTGCTACTTTCTAGAGCCTATTTGATGTCTATTGCCCTGCCTTCAGGTCTTCCTTTCTAGGCACTGAAGATAAGCCAAGTAAACACAATGAGAGAAGAAGAATCTGCTTAGCCTCTTTTCCTCTAAGGGGTCAAGAAAGTGAGGAAGCTTGGGACGATTTCAGTAGTAAATGAATTTTACCTTCTCAATTAAGTCTTCCTTTTTAGGAGATAATAATGAATGGCAGAGGATAGCTTTGGGCTTGAAGAGAGATGGGGAGGGCTATATTGTCCAAAGACTTTCTTGACTTTCCACGATGATACTTAAAGACCTCTGAAGAACTTCTCTGGTCAGCACCTCATGTATTCTCTGGTATCACCTCCCAGATGTTGCTATGCCAGTGAACGTCCTATTTTACATCAGAATTCTGTGCCCTGTCAGTGCAGAGCTGCAGACTTACACAGAAAACTCAAGGGAGTAGCATGGCTTGGACATGGGTCTTGGAGAGTTCCTGGGCTGTGCAGTGAGGCCCAGGAGCTGGGAAGTACTCCCATGATTGTAATAGCAGAGAGAAAGCAAGACTCTCTTTCAGTAGTGGGACTCATCATTTAGGGGGAGCTGTGGCAGGAACTCATTCAGGCATCCATATCCTGCATGTAAGCCTAGGCCCTCCACTGAACTGAGCTTCAGCAGAAGATCAAACTCACTAGCTGTTCATTAAAAATAAAAGGAAAATTGTACCCCACAATGGGAGAGTAAGAAGGTAGCCAGGAGATATTAACTGCTTGAAAAAAATAGCAGGTGGCCACCACTCATGGCTCTTATAAATCCAAATATTTTTCTGTTGCTGTTGAATCCAAAGGTTCGACAGAGATGATAGGAATAATCTCAGAGTGAGAAATTTTGTGATGCATTACTCTAGTCATTCTTATTTCTGCACACTTTTTCTTATATATGTTTTCTAGTTTACATGCAAGGCTGTCTTTCTGATTACATTCCTACATTTGCCCCACACATTTTCAGCAACTCAGAAATAACATTTTTGTCATCATGATTATCAGTATCAACAGTCCCTAGAAGCAGTAAGCTGAATGAATAGGCTGAAAAAATCATCTATTCTGAGGCAATTGAAAATTG
Organism: Onychostruthus taczanowskii; assembly: GCF_017590055.1. Classification (NCBI taxonomy): domain Eukaryota; kingdom Metazoa; phylum Chordata; class Aves; order Passeriformes; family Passeridae; genus Onychostruthus; species Onychostruthus taczanowskii. Next base: position 13,707,240 of record NW_024498795.1, read on the forward strand.
CCTTTGTCATAATCCTGCCAAAATAAAATTTTAACATTCAATTTCATTCCCAGACAGATGGGTTGATAGTATAATGACAGAAATTCTTTTGGACTGATATGTATGCTTAGCAATCTAAAATCATGTTGACAGGAGAAGCCCATAGTGCATTAAAGTTTTCCCAGCCTGCTGTGGTCACGCTGATATTTAAGTGAGATTCCAAAATATATCAAAACGGAAGTATATTATGAAATAGAAACTCATGTATCATAAGCATTGCAAAGTGTGTCTGTGTGCTTTACCTGTCAAACAAGTCCCAGGAGCTTCAGCTCCATAAATGTAAAATAAGGTGTATCAGAGGTGAGTGCATTGCCATATGCCACTCATAAGTTATCTTCAAGTGCACCAGGTGAGACAGAGTGCTGCCCCTACTTTGCAGACATATTTCAGACAAGTCACTGCATCTTGCTGTGCCTTGGATTCCTCATATTAAAACAAAAAACATATTAAATCTTACCAACATCATCACACACTGCTTTGATAGAGCACATGGCATTTCCCTTTTGCCTTCTATTCGTATTACAGAAACTCTCCTTTGTAGCCTTCCGTATAGGTCTGAATATAACACTGATAAAATAATTCTAATCCACAATCCTGGTTGTTTTCCAGAAGATTTAGGCTGGATTTCTCTTTCAGAATGGAGAGGAACTCTTTCTTTGTTAACTTAAGTATGACAGATTCTCCAGGTAATTGCTGAGTAAACCTACTTCCTATAATCAAGAGGGTAAAGCTAGCGCAGAAAAGTTTAATTGTTTCTGTTGTTGGGTTTTTTCACATCCCACACAGGAAGGTTAATTTGAGAGTACAGTATTAGGGTGTGTGTTCATTATTATCTCATGTAGATACAAGACCCTTGAGGGGGAAATTGCTCATTGCTGACCTGGATCAAACACCTCCTCTCCAAACCACACAACAGGGCAGGCATGAGTCATATTGAGGACTTTGTGCCAGGAGGGGTACAGGACCAAATATTTTCCTGAAATGTTCAGAAAGCTGACTGACATGTGTGTATATGTATATATTTGTCTGAAAGTAGACTGCATCAAATATGGATGAAGCAGGTTTGAAATCAGCTGCAGGTTTGGACATTTCCAATCTTGGACACCCATTTCAAAAAACTGACTCAAGAACTGTGTTTTAAAAGTAACAAGACCACTGCCATAGAATAAGGGTGCTTTCAGAAGCACTTGAATACATCAGCTAATTCCTGAAAATGGGCGTCACTAGGACTCTTAGCTGGCTCTGTAATATCTGTAAGTGACTAGTTGAATTTTCAGATACCAAAAAAGAAAAATTTAAAAAATCTTTCCATGAAAAGAAAATTTTAATTAACCACATTATACAACAATTATATTTTTAATTTTGTATATCTCTGTTTCCAAAATGATCCATGGCCCTTTTCTCTACTGTTTTGTAAGGTGCTAACAGGGGTAAGAGAAAAAATTATAAATAACTTCATCCAGAATATAAAGGAGAGAAAAGCACCAAGAGTACAAAACGACTGTAAGGTGGATGCCACTAGTACTGTTTTATTAACTCCCATATTCCAAAAGGGTAATGGTCAGCAGATTAAGATTTCTTCTCCAAGCTGCATCAAACTACCGTACATTTTTCAGTCATTTTCATTTAGACTAAACTATTTTTTAAACATTGTAAATGTGCAAATTATATTTTTAAACATTTATTTGGAAGTCCTATTTGAAATTTCATGACAAGTTTTCCCATTGTAAAAATGTACTTATTTATATTTTGTCATAAATCCATGTGCACTCTTCATAATGAGATATGGCAAAGAAAGATGCAGTGCAACAGCTGGTAATTTTGTTTATATTTCTGCTGGGGCTATTATTGTTGTTTGAGGCATTTTATCAAGTTTTGTAGATCAAATTATCTTCTGTTATAATAAAAAAAAATTGACTCAGCAAGGGATATTCTGGTGTGTAATAAAACATGCCTATTTTGCAGTTGCAAGAAATAACTTTTTCTATGCAGTGGTCAAAATAGAATTTCAGCATTGCGAAGAGGGGTTTTGAGCGATACATACTGTCAGACTTTCTTGACTATCAGTCTGATATGAAAGAATTAAAAATACAAAAATAATGTTTCAAATTCTGCAAACAAAAAAAAAACCATACAAACTGAACAACTGAAAAACCTAAAAGTAAAAATGTTTTTAAATTGACTTTTTTTTAATCTATGATTAAGCAAATGTTCTGAAATAAGATACTTGGGTTCATAAAAGAATATGCATATTTTATATGTACAACAATTAATTTTTTACTTAATCCAAAAGCAAATTTCAGATTGTTGAGAATTGTTGAGAAAAAGGAAAATGCATTTAACAATCCATTTAACATTGCCTGTCCCGGTTTGCCTCACTGACTCATTGATGGGCACGTTGAGCTGGGTACCGAGGGCTGAGTGACAAAGGGGGACATGCACAACTGGCTTTGGCAGCCCCAGCCAGTTGCAAGACAGCAAAGTACCCATGCTAAGTGGCAGGGAGACGCGGCATGCTGCAAAGCTGCTTACCCAGCAGGAGCATGGGACCTCGCCCTGGCAGGGGCAGAGCAGCCCCAGAGGTGCTGAGCACTCTTTTCCCAGCTCAAGTCCAGCCCTGGGAGATGCCAAGCACCATGGAGGGCTCAGCAGCACACCGGTGGTACTGCGCTTTTGGGGATGAAGTGTGCACCCCCTCCCAGCTTCAGTCACAGAGCAGAAGGCCACTCTAACTTCTCCTTGCCCTTTAAGGGGTGATTCAGGTGTTCCAAAGACACAAGGAGGCACTCAACAACACCTGTGCTGCAGAGCAGACAGCAAAGCAGGGAACCATCTGTGATTTCTTTGTCCCCCGCACAACTGCATTCCTGCCATCCAAAATGAGGCCAGAAGAGAGCTGTGCAGCACATCCTCTCTCTACCTCCACTACCTGCTGTTTTGTAACAGCTCTCCAGTTTCTCTGACACTCTCTCTCCTCTCCACTGTGTCAGCGAGAGCACAGCCCATTGGAAGGGAAAGGTATGGCATGAGGACGCTTTGCAGTTGGTAAAGGCAGAAAGTCTTCCTCCTCTCCTTCAGATATTCTTGCAGCCTCATGAATAAAGCACTATTTTTTCCCCAAAATTAATATGATATCTCTTTAGTGACAGCCCCATTCTGCTCTGAGTGCTTCACTTCTGTGAATAGTGTGCATGGAACTCACTCCTTTGTGCCTGGAAGTAAACAAATGGACTACTAATTTAAATGAATATTTTTTTTAATTCCGTATTCTTTATCATAATATTCATTTAGCTCTTCTATTATGCAGGGTGCAAAGAGAAAACTGGAAGTTGCATTCAAAGCAATGATATATGATACCATTTTAATGATTCCTTATGTTGTGAGTAATTTATAAATCACCCGGTATCTTCTCAGCGAAGCTTGCCTCTGTTTTTAAAACGTACCTTTTTGTATCCAACAAAGGGTTTCAGTGCAATAAGAATTAAGGTGTGTCTCTTAGCTTTTACCTGCAAGCAATAATGATGTTGTCAAGCATTTCAGGTGAGACCAGCCCAGGATTTTGGGGTGGGGAAAGACACTCTGTTATACAGCATCTTCAGTTCTTCCCTCAGAGGGAGGCAGAGACACCTTGAAGGGCTGAGTATAAGGACATGTACAGAGTGTCTTTTTAAATAGTCACCAGAGCTGGGGGGGGGAGGGGAACAGGATCAGGCTTGTAACCATAACTCAGTTGGACTTGTTTCTGAGAAGTCAGATGCCATGGATTGGCTCCCTCACCGAACGGCTGCTTTTCTGTTCCTTTTGTTGGTAAGTCAGATTTTAAAACAATATTTGTAAACGCTGTGACTACACCAGTTTCATCTTCCTCAGCAGACCACTGCGTTTTCCAATGTAAACTATTCCCCAAAAATATCTTGTGAAATTTACCATAAAAACTAAAGCTCTGCTCATTTTAAACAGCACTTCTGAACATTCTATAAAATCAAATCAGCTTTTCATTAAATACTGACAAATGTTTCTTTTTAGACTTTTGGCGATCTGTTGGTGTTCAAGATGTGACTTTCTATGTTTACTGCATGATTTTTCAGGCAAATGTTTTCTGTGGCTGCTATTTCAAGGTCACAGTTATTAATAAAATGCTATAAGAAATTTAATGGTTGGATATAATTTGGTTCTATGTCTTTACTTTTTTATCAGTTGAGGAAATGCCTTTTCCTACAAAATTAAAATCTCTTTTTTCTGAAATGGCTAGAAAGATTGTTTCAGAGCTGATGAAATCTTACAGTTATTTTCGAGAGAAAAAATGGCAAAATTTAGTGATCTCAGTTAAGTAAAAATCAAGACTTGGCCTACTATTTCACATTGCAAAGGAGTCCTGTGTTGTTGTGCCCTAGTGTTTGAGCCGCCATGTGCTGAGCAAGTGAATGCATGATGAAAGTGTTGCTCTTTGGGTTTGTTTTTCTCACTGTAAAAGGAAAGTTGTGGCTATGGTCAAGTGGCATAGTTGTTCAATGTGTTCATCAAGGCATGGAAATTACTCAGAAGGGACTTAAAAGGGCTATGGGTGCCCTACTGCTCCTGCAATCTGATTTTTTGTGTGGATTCATTTTACTCATCTGTGCTGACCTCTTGAAATTCAGTAGAGATTTAAGGCCCTGAAGATTGAGAAGAGCAGGATTTCTACTATAGTTATGTCCTGTGGTTTTCATGAAATTTTACATTTTACACAGTGTATTAGGATTTGTAAATGTTTAACTTCTCATTACTGACTTCTCTAGATACGCTGTAGTCTGAGAAAAACTTTGTGTTATAGGTTAAGAAATCCTAAACCCATTATGAAAATACAATCCATTAATTTTAGGTGACAGCTCTGCAATCAGTAAAGTAGAACTAATTAAGAGAGAGCAGCTGCCAAGCAAACAAGGGCAAAACTTGGCAAAAGCAAGTTATGGTTCAGATAAGTTTCAGCTTGTTCAAGGCAGCAGAGAGGTGTCTGAGACTGGCCTGTTGCACATCACACTAACACTTCTGGATTTTCATGAAGCCCTAGCGACCATTCATTTTACTCAGTTACCTGGTGATGCACACTCCCAGTGTGTCGAAGTTCAAAATGCTTGACTGTTTTATGTCTAAGATCTGTCCATTGAAAAGATATTTTACCCAAAGCTGTGAGAAGTAGAGCTTTACTGCTTTACTTCTCACAGCAACTCTGGAGCCATTTTCATTCTATCAGTATATTGTTGTTACAATTGTGAGTGATAGAGGGTAGGTGCTGGGTCAGAAAAAAAGAGTGATTCTGGAAAATGCCATTGTGTTTTGATGACTATCAAATATTTGAACTTTTACTACCCAGAGGAAACCCTTGTTCTTGTTATGTGTTCTTCTGCCTAGCAATGTTTATGATGGCCTGTACAGCTTAATAGCATCTTTCAATGCTTTAAAGAAAGGTAGCAGACTATCTGTCAAGATCAAATTATACATTTATGTATCCAGTTTTAGTGTATTCTGAGAAAAAAAAAATTGGCTTTCAGCTTAATCTTTCATGAAAATCACCTGTCTGAATGGTGTGTCTGGTTAGTATATTGTTAATAAGTTGCATCAAATAAAATTAACATGGAGTTATACATATTTTAGTACACTACTGCATTTTCAAAAAAACAAAAAGGGAACTTACCAGCCCTAAAACAAATAAGTTTCTCTATGGATTTCACCATTGGTGGGACTGATTCTGCAACCCTTGCTCATGTGACTTCAAAGACCTTATTCTCATGAGTAAGGGAGTTCTGTTTGTGATACTAGCACAGACACGTTTTATGGAAATAACCTGTTTGATCAGGTATGACTCTTCTCCTGCCAGCAATCATGTGACAGCCAATAATTTTAAATTCACCACATCTCTTATGCACTTTTGTCTGGATACATTTTCCCATACGTTATCTAGGCTTATTTCCACCCCCCACCCCCCCCACCCCCCCCAGTTGTAAGGCTATGGTTACACATCCTACTCATAACTTGATTGCACACAAAAATAGTCAGGAGCTACATCCTGTTCGTATATATTCATGTGAAACATCTGCCAGAATTGAATCAAGAACCTGCAGATTCTTCTGCCAAATAATTTTGTTGTAGAAATATAAAATAAGCAATTCCACATCCAGGAACTATCACCTAAGATCAGGTACTTAAGCCTGCAGTTTTACATTCCTAAGTAAAATGGCCATTAAGCAAACATGCATTTGCAACCAGAACACTCTAAGTCATATCAGAATTCAGGTTTTATTGAGGAGATTTATTGAGGGCACTTAGCATGACTAATTTGAAAAACTCAAATTTTAATGATAATGGCATACACCTTCTATTGAAATTACTTTTCTGTTCATTTTTCTAATGGTTAAGCTCAGTTACACTACGGAAATTTATTGTATCTGCATACAATAGAAGATACAATAGCAGAACAGAAACAATCTCAGTGGAAACTTTCCTAAAGTTGTCAGTTCTTTGAGTAAACTGATTTTAAAATAAATAAAACTTTGAAGTATATTCTTCAGCGTAACATGAGCATTGTCATAATTCCTGAATTATCCCTGTCACAATTGTTGAAAGAGTAATGGATTATCCATCCTGGGTGCAATTCAAAGTATTGCTAACATAGGAAACACCTGACCTCCTCTGAATCAGAAAACAAAATGCCAGAAAAATAATCCAGAAAATCTTTCCTTTAAATTGGATTAAGTACATTCATAAGCGACATATGAAAAAGTGAAATGTAGAAAAAGAAATTATGTTTCAATTAAAAAGGCATAAAATGGCATATTTATAAAATTAGACAGTTTGTCTTATATTTGAACTCTGCTTCTCATTATTTTGTATGCACTGATGTATCATTTTTTTAAAGAGACGCAGAATGAATAAAGGGGAAGGGTTCATTATTGCAACCCTTTTCTAGTCAGGGTTTTGGATGAGTAAGAAAGATGTAAAAGTCCCAAAACGCTGACAGTACCAGAGCTACCACGGCAGCTTGATGACTAACACAATACGTGTGAGTTCTCAGCACTCCTCCCATGGAGGCCAACAACAATGCCACTGCTGACTTCAAAGAGAGAGAAGCAGATCCCATATGAATAATGCTGGGAAGATGTTAAAGGCATGTTCAGTCATTTAGATTTGAGTAGGTGGAGGAGGGAGGATTCCGTAATTACGTATGATATTGCTTGGCACTCAATTAATGATTAGTTAATTCTTGTTTGTAAATTGCTTTGAGGGTGCAAAGAACAGTAGACATCCTATGGGCCTAATTCTGTCCCCAGTTGCATCAGAATAAATCCAGAATAACTCCAGTGTGACTCTAAGGTGTCATTTTGGACACAGGGTCCAGGTATCATTACAATAAAAGACAAGCTTTCAGACAGAACACTGTGCAAATGACAGAAACCATAAACTTGTTTCCTGCCTGTACATCTCCCAACCCAAAACAGAAACAGCTTGTGCAACCAGCATCACAGCATCTAGATTCTCTGCAGCTTCCTTTTTTTCACAGTCTCTCGGAGACTAACAGGACAGCAAAGCTTGGCATCATTCTGACCAGCTTGCCTACCCCAAGGTCCTCAGGATGCATCCCACACATTCCAGTGGCTCCTATTGCTTTAATTATTGTTTATCCCTGTGTCTTTGTAAAGTACTGTACTTGGATATGGGTTTAGAAGGGATTTTTTTTAAACTACCTAGAAATTTGCTGGTTAGCTGCTAGGAGACAGAATTTATCTGCTGGAAATAGCACTAGAAAAAAGAAAGGTTTGTATCCCAGATATATATTAGAAATAAACAATTGCGTTAGGGGAAGACTTCTAACTGCTGGTGACTGTGGAGAACCAGAAGGCATTAGCTGGGGAGGTGGAGGAGTCTCTATTCCTGAATCAAGTAGGATAAATGTAATTTCAAAATTGTTCAGATTTATCTGGAGAACTAGACATTTTTGTCTGATGTCTGCCTGTCCTTCTTCCTATACCACAGCTATAAGTGAGAGACATACCAAACAGAGCCACCAAGTTCATTGGATCAGCCTTTTCAAATAATAACATGAACTGTTCTAAGGACTCTGAATTCAAGGTCTTCCATTACCAACAAGCAGCAAAATGGGGTTTTCCTTAGCTATCACTGCACAAGTGTGAAAATACAGTGCCTAAATTTACAATCCCCAGCATCACCAGTGGACAAATTCCTGATGTTCCCATTACTGGTGCTCAAAAACGAAGGACAAGGCTCCAGTGTAAAATATGCATTTTTCACTGATTGAAAATAGAGCTCCCTATAGGTGGGAATCAAGAGATTTATGAATACTCATGTCCTTAAGTAATATAATTCTTTACAGGTATAATTCTTATTTCAGAAAAACTCAGAATAGTTTTTCAGAATAAGAGAGTGATGTGGCTGGGTGTGAGGTATTAGTCTCACTGTTAAGTAACAGGATAGGCCACATGATGCAGACAGCAGACAAGATTCACTAACATTGCACTGGGAGGGGCATACCCATACTTTGTGGGGTCAAGACAATTGTTTGCATGCCAGAAGGGATTTCAGCCTAAGGGTGGAGAAGATTTCATTGTGCTCTCCAAATGAGGTGGGATAGACTGATAGGAGACGTTCAATTAGTGTCATTTCTGGTGGATCTCATCACTCAGGTTCCCCTTTGACTCTTCCATGCTCCCCCGGGCTCCAAGGGGGATTATAAAAAAAACCACAACTGATCTCCCACTGGGGCAAACAAACCCTGCCATTCACAGGGAGTCTGATATTGCCCCTTCTCTGAGATGAGGAACAGAATACCTGCATTTGAACTCTGTTCTGAAGCTGAAGATTTAAACAATCATAAACCCAACATAAGGTACAAGATCTATTGGTGCTTTTAGCACAACATGAACATGTTGTAGTGATTCTCCTGCAGAGTACTTTTCTTAACCATTTATGTCAATAGCTGGCTCAAAAAAGGAAAAAATCCTTACTCTGTGAGTAGTCAAAAAAATGTCAAGCTACATAGGCACATCAAATGGGCAGATCCACTCTAAACTCCTCCACTGAGAAGCAGATTAAGGCATCCATTATAGGCCAAGGTCTCAAGGAATGTTTTGGGTAAAACCAGATCATTGGAAACACTGTTTCGTAAATGACAGATGGTGAATTCTTGCAGCATAAGGCAAATGGGGAAGAGACAGAGAGGGAGAAAGGAAGGAGGGTGAAGCTACTGTTCATTAATCTGTTGCATGTAAGAAGTTGCCTTAACATGAAGTAAGTGGAAAAAATTTTGTATCCATGTTCCAGTCTTGCCAGTACAATGCAATAAATTTGAAGTGAGGAAAGTCCCATGATGTAAGGATAAAAGATGCCAGATTTTGTCCAAGTATAGCTGACATAAAACCCCACAGATATAACATATCAGACAAAAAACAAAGAAACCAAAACAAACCAAAAAGCTATGGGAAATTATAAGGAAGTGAAATACTCATAACTGCAGCCGTTAACATTTGTTGAGAAAAGATAAACACTGCAATAATTTTTGAGTCACCTGGATATTTAGTATCTTCCAATGATGAATGAAACAAGAATCCAGTCCTGAAAATCCCACATTCTTCACTCGTTATTGTCTGAAGAGACCCAAAGCAGATCCTAAACCTGAAAGAGATGCTCTGAAGTGAACTTCATTTTCACACCCTATTTAGGAATAAAGTTAATTAAATTGTGCCATCTTTTAAATTGTGCTAATCAAGAAATTGAGGCTACTCTCATTTAAATTTCAATTTTAAAGTAATTACATACTGCATCTGATCCTGCTACCTTTATTTACTCAAGATTAGTTGCATAGTTGAGTCTCAAATCAAAATCATCTGCACTCCAGGGAAATTTGCCTGAAAACTGCAGGTGGGTTTCCATCTTACATTGAATCTCTTCAATCTCACTGGGAATTTAAAAAAAAAAAAAATTTCATTCTTTTTGGTTAAATTACATAATTAAGTTCTCCAGGGTTATTGTCAACTTTCTAACTTGGGGGGGGGGAAGAAAAGAAATTATTTAGGATAAATACTTCTTTGATTTCCTAGAGTGTCTGGTAAAAACTCTTACAAACACTTCTCTCTTCAGATGAGGTGTTAAAAATCTATGTTAAAGTTTTATTTTGATGAAGGTATAGTATGAACATTGCTCTGGCATATCCATTCAAGCTCAAAGTTATGTCTTGAAAGACAGAATGGTTTTTTAAGGTTTTAACTGTCAAGGAATTTAGGTGCTGGATATAGAAAAAATTGAATTTCATAAACTCATTTGTGGAAATCTTGCAGCTAGATAAGCTATTGCAATAGGCCTGCAGTATAGCAACGTCTTGCAGCTGGGTTTTCCTTGCTGCATTTTTCCTTTCATTTTTACATGTCAATTTTTTTATTGTTCTTGCAGGTACTCTTGGATTTCAGCACAGGATTTCATGTAGAGGTAAAATATATTTATTTAGAAACTATTTTTCTGATTAAACAAAATGTAACAAATGAAAAAATCACATGGAAAATACTCAACTAAGACAATTCTGAACCTGAAGATTAAAAACATATTTAAATATTAAACAGCTGCAGGTAATAACCTGCTAACCCTCTCAAGAGAAATTCACCTAAATCTAAATGAGTATCTCATACAAATGAGTAATTTTAAAATAAAAATGTACATCCATAGTGTTTGGGACTCACAGACATGTAAAAAAGCACATGGTAAAAAAGCACATGGTCTACAAAAATCTCTTTTCTTCTTATTGTTGGAAATTATAATTGTCTGTATTTATTTAAAATGGATTGAGGTCACATGATACTGGAACTCTCTGTCAAAGGTAAAAGAATGGGATGAAAATGGAATGGCAAGATGGAAAACCTTTAGAAGACAAAAACGTGAATGGATCAAATTTGCTGCAGCTTGTAGAGAAGGAGAAGATAATTCTAAGAGGAATCCAATTGCCAGAGTAAGTAGAAAGAAAAACACAAGTATTCACTGACAGGGAAGTTTGCCAAAGACAGGCTGATAAAAGCAGAGAGATTTAAAAATATATATGCTAAGAGTAGTAACAGCAAGCAATGTAGAATAAAAGAAAGATGATGCAACATTCCCAGCTCTGCTGAGACAGTCTCGTAAGGTGAATCCATGTGGCTGCTGAGGAGTAACCAGAGGCTTCCTAGAACATTGCTATGAGTCTACTTCCCAGGCAGCTCCAACCAGTGACATTTTTCCTCTCTCTCATCCTGAGAAACCCCTGAGCAGAAGTTCAAAGACTGTACGTGACCTGTGGGAAACAGAGAAAAAGAAATGCCTTCCTGCTCTCTCACTGTGACCATGCCCTTACAGAGTTCCAGCCACAGTGTGATACCCTTGGAGGTTTCTCTCTCCGTTTCCTGGACAGATTTAAGAGAAATAGAAGGCCTATCCAGCCCTTAAGGCAAGATGGATGTCTAGGTTGACGTTTTGTAGAAGAGCCGTCCATTGATTCAGTCAACTGAACCTTGTAATAAGTGGTTGAGAAACTGAAGTTATATAGATTTTTTTTTACAGGAACTAAGAATAGAAGAAAAAAACCTTGTAGGTGTCCTCGGTAAACTGGCATTAATTATTATTATTATCTGTGACTGTAGATCCGATCTGATTGTGAAGAAGACAATCCAATCACATACAGCATCTCTGGAGTTGGAATTGATCGTGCACCCTATGGAATATTTGTTGTTAACCCAAGAACAGGAGAAATTAATATAACGTCAATAGTGGATAGGGAAATAACACCAGTATTTGTTGTAAGTACTCCCCTTTTTCTTGACCTTTATAATGATAGATCCAGAGTGGGGCAGACAAGAAATTTGTTTCAGATTGCTACTTTAATTACTTAACTTTTGGTTTTAAAATTAGTAAATCTCTTTATTTTAGATACGTTGCTTTGCTAAACACTCAGTGACCGGTATAGATTTGGAACCACCTCTTGAACTTCGAGTCAGAGTCCTGGATATAAATGATAACCCTCCTGTATTTGCACAAACTGTATTTACGGGATCTGTTGAAGAGAGCAGCATGGACAGTGAGTAGCTATGCTATGCCTTTTTCAGTACTGCTAGTGAAGCTCACAGAATACAGTTAATATAAACCTGGGCTGCTCTTTCTGCTTTTCTTAGGCAATGACATAAAATGGTCAGGGCCACTGCAGAGGAGGGAGCAGCAGATGCTTCTCTAAGTGCTGTTTGAGACAGGGCCCGGGCTAATTGCTATAAATTAAATAGCAATGCTTTCTTCTCCCTTTCCTCCCACACACGAGTGCAGAATGTTCCAGTTTCTAGCCATACCATCATGCAAATTCTTTCAGATGTGAAAATGTAAAAGAAATAATTTCATTCCTTCTCATTAGAATAAAATAATCATTACACTTAAATCATGCCCTTGGAGGGCATGAAAAATACATTTTTCCCCATTTTTCTCTTTCAAATACTTGTACTTGTAGCATGTGTATTTGCAATTGCAGCAGAACATTACTAAATAATTCCATACTTAAACCATTAAAATGGTTCTTTTCACCAAAAGTGCAGCAATCAACATTAGACATGCAAATACCACTGAGGCAATGGTGTCTAATACTCATTTTCTTCTTTCTAGAAAGTCTCATTTAAAGCTGTGATTTCTTATAGTAATCTCTACAAGCTCAGTACTTTATTTGCATATTCCCTATGGTGATAGGGAATTTAACTTCTTTAAAGAAGTTCAGTGAAAGACTGCATTACTTTTTCTGACTTTGATTTTTAATTCATTTGAAGTCATTAACATTGTCAGAATCAGTACTAAAAAACTAAAGTTTCAGTTTTCTCTGTAAATGTCAAGGAATAGATAGCCTTCTGTCACTTTCATACATTGTTTCATCATTGTCTTGATGAGTTGTTTGCAGGAACTCAAGAGATTTTCTGGGGCTTTCATGGTTTGGTCTTTTTTTGTTTGTTTGTTTGTTTGTTTTGTCGGGTTTTTTAATTGCTATTATTTTTTAATTTATTTTTAGACACACTGGTGATGAAAATCATTGCAACTGATGCAGATGAACCTAACCACTTGAATTCTAAAATTGCCTTCAAAATAGAGAGTCAGGAACCTTCTGGTCCACCTATGTTCATTATGAATAAATACACAGGAGAACTCCATCTTGCAAATTATCTTGACAGAGAGGTAACATTCCCCCTTCCAAAGCTAAATAAAATTGTGCTGTAGTGTGTATATGCTATGAGAGCAAGAAAATTATAGAAGAGAGAGAAAGGTTGTGGTTTTTACGAATATTAATGGAGAAATGCATGGTTTTGATGTGTCACAATAAAATGTCTTAGTCGAATTCCTGTATTAGGAAATAGTAGCAAGCATGAGTTTATAATATGCAGAGATTGTCTTCTAACATACTCATTTCCCTTTTTGTGACAGCAACATAGTAGCTACACTCTGGTTGTGAAAGCATCAGACCGGGATGGGGCTGCAGATGGAATATCATCCCTTTGTAGCTGTAACGTGAAAGTTATCGATGTTAATGACAACTTTCCGACTCTTGCTCAAAGCTCTGTAAGTTTCCAGCAAAAAAAGCAGCAACACTGATTTAAAACCCATTTAAAAGCCCCATTCGTAACAGATCCCTTACTAGCCCAGAGAGAATGTTCACATTTATATGCTCCATGTAATTTTTACATGGTTGTTCCCTTGAAGCGTGCTCAAAATATGATCTGTCGCTTGTGCAACAATTCTGGTAACATACAGATATATAATTTTTGTATTCAGAGATGTCATTCCTGACACTATCAGGACTGACTTATTTGTATTCAGAGAAATCCTGTCATACAGGTGCCCAGACCCCTGAAATATGAGATTATATAGAATAACCCAATCCTTGGAAGAAAATTTCCTATAGAAAGCGCAATTCCTCTTCCTCTAAGATGCCTCTGCAAACCTTGGAAGGGATACAGCTTTTCAAATATGTAACCATAATCACCATTTGCCCAGAACACATGGGTTTTTTATTAAATTGGCATGGACTATGCTCAGAACATCCTTCAAAACAATCTCTGCAGACAGCTGTGTTTTCCACACACACACACACACACACACACACACACATATATATATGTTTGCTAATGGGTATTTATCTATCATTTCAGTTTTCAGCAAGTATTTCAGAAAATTCACTCAGTTCAGAACTGCTACGAATACAAGCTCTGGATGCTGATGAAGAGTTTACAGACAATTGGTTAGCAGAGTTTTTCTTTATATCCGGTAATGAAGATAACTGTTTTGAAATTGTTACAGATCGAGCTACAAATCAAGGAATCCTTAGAGTAATTAAGGTATGGATAAATACTGTGATTCAGCTCTTGATTTAAAATTTTAATTAATTGTTAATAGAATTAGGCAGTAAAAACACTGTCACTCAACCATATAAAATAAAAAAAAATATTAAAGGAGATTTTATGCATTATCTAGTTCTCTGTGGTTTACCTTCTAGGAGCTGGATTTTGAATATATGCGAACTCACTCCCTGATGATTGGTGTCAGGAACGTAGCTGCATTCCATCACTCTGTTGCACATGAGTACCAAATATTTGGGACACCCCTCACAGTAGAAGTAAAAAATTTGATTGAACCACCAAGATTTCATCCATCTTCAGTTGTGTTTTCCCTGCCACAAAGCGCAAGGGTGAATTATGTTGTAGGAACATACACAGCCATGGATGAGGATACTAGAACCATTGCAACAAATGTTGTGTAAGTTCTGCTCTGCTTAACTCCCTGGATGGAATAATTCTTTTGAGATTTCAATGGAATGAGGAATAGGTATTTTAAAGGATGCTTTAAAAAACAATGATTATTGATTAGCAATAAAAAATTGGCATCATATAATATTATGTATTATAGAGTATTATATTCTATATTATTACAGAATAGCATATAGCCCATTTTTGTGCTATAATTGCTTTTCTTTCCTGACTACTTTCCTTAGCCTTATGCACAAGAAAAAGAAAATATCACTTTTCTAACAGGCTGTAACTTAAATAGACTAGAATAAGGTTTGTTTTTTTTTTTACTCAGCCTAAAAATGTTTTTTCTTGAAACATTTGCTACCAGGAAGGAATTTGTTAGCATAGCAATAAAAACAGACAAAAAATCCTAATAACAGTCAATATTATCCAATCAGAATAGAAGAGGCCCCTGCTAGTTCATTCTGTAATAAAAAAAAATTTACACTTGTTTCTCTTGAAATTAACAACACTAACCAAGACTAATTTGCTATTCAGTGCATGTAGGAATAAATACAGCCTATTTACAAATATTTGAAAAAAACTGCCTAAAACACAGAAATGTGTCAGCAAATACAACTGTAGAATGTTATAGAAAGAGCTGTGGATTTAACCATTGCTGTCAACAAGGGTTCTAGTAAAGGTTTACAGGATCCAGAAAAGTTTTACTTTTAGACTATGATGCCACTTTCAAAATAAAATGGGCTTTTACGCTTTTGCTTTATTCCTAATTACTTTTCTGGTATACATCTTTTGGAGTACATGGATTTCACATGAACTGGGTGAAATGCAACAGGATCTAGCATAGCCAAAATAAAAATGCTCCAAAGTGCCAAATTTTATCTGCAAAATAAATATGTAACACATATATTCATAACATAATGCTGAGTATCTTTACTTCACCAAATACAGATATAGTATAGGACGTGATCCAGCTGCCTGGTTCAGAATCAATCAAAACACTGGTGAAATCATACTGAACAAAGTAATTAACCGGGATTCAGTCTATGTAGTCAATGGGCAGTACCAAGCAGAGGTTCTGGCTATCACCAGAGGTAAGAAAAGAGATTAAGTTTTCTGAAATAAACCCTTTGTGTTCCAGATTTCTCTAAGTTTTGGGGTTTTTTTTCTGTTTCTAGTTTTCCAACCTTAACTGCATTGTTTATAGTATCACTATTCCCTCCTGACCACAAATACCTTCTTTTTACAGGGGTTCCTCGATATACTGCTACTGGCACCATTGTGCTTTCAATAGATGGCATGAATGCCAACTGCCCAACTATTAATACTGAAATGAGGAAAGTATGTATGAATTCCCCGTCGGTGATTATCTCAGCAAAGCATAGGGATGGTGATCTCTATGCTACCCCTTTCACATTCAGCATACATGGTGAACCTCAGACTACATGGATTATCAGACGAATAAATGGTAAATTAACCTATATTTTATAACAGCATAAGCGATAGCAATAAGCTCTTACCTAAAATAACTGATTCGGATGTTACTTTATTAACAAACAAAACACTTATTAGAATCTATTCAAATCTCAGTTAAATATGAATATAAGGAGTTACTCCAAATTTGAATATATGCATGTGTACATATATATATATATATATTAGAATATTTTAATCAGAATTATTACATGTGTTATACTTTAAAGGAAACTGAAAATTTACTAGCAAAACTGTACTTTGAGTATAACTATGACAAGAGCCTTTATGGGTCTAAACATAATTACGTAAATCAAAAGGAGTAATTTGACACTTTTTTATTTCTTTGTTATCTAAAAAATCCTAAGCATACAAAAAAATTTCAAATTTGTTTATTAAAGTATAAAGTTTATAGTTAGCAGAGCTTTACTTTCATGAGAGGCATATGAAAATGGCAAATTAAGATTACAACTTTTTAAATTTATTGTACCAGTCACACCTACTTGTCTTTTAAAGAAAATTGTTTTAGTCAGTGCCCAGTGAAGTTTTGCCAGTTTCTTTCAATACGACATGACAAAATAATGAATTAATCAAATCCCATGCATTACTAAATGACAGAATTTGCATAACTTACTGATTACATGGAAGACTACATTATATGGCAAGTGTCACAATTGCAAGTATTCCTGAATCTCCTACCTGTCCCAAACAGTTGCAAATATGTAATCTTAAATATTTTAAACATACTGAAAAACTTTAAAAAAAACATGCATGAGTTCCTTGAGAGAGGAGTAAGAAACACATAAAACTTTCAGCTTTCATCTTTACCATTGTGTGAATAAAATTCAGGAAACGCAGCAGTGGAAATAAAAAGATTTCATTTTCTCCTTTTGTATTTCTCAAGTATTGAAGTGATAACTAGACTGATCTGGCTCAGGTTTTGCAGGGAAAAAAAACAAGCATAGATGAGTATTTCATGTTTCAGCTTTAAGTAAATACTGTAGATGCATAAGTAATTGAGGTGCCTAGAACTCTTTGTTTCATTCTGTTCTATGAATGTAATACACAAGTAGTATAGATTTGTAGAATACTTATAGTCAATACCATCATCCAAATGTTTTTCTTTTTTTTTTTTCCTCCAAGATTCCTCTGCAGAACTGGTGGGCCAGAACATAGACTTTTACCTTTATAGGATCTATGTCGTTGTAAGAGATAGCCAAGGCCGGCGCTGTGCTCGACCACACATAATTCCTGTGCAAGCTTGCCAGTGTGATAGTCGGAACTATTGCACCAGTGGGGCCACAAGAATAATCATCATCGGTGGTGGTGGCTCTGGAGGTGGCGCTGGTGGTGGTGGCGCTGGTGGTGGTGGCGGCACTACTGGTGGTGGTGGTGGTGGCACCGGTGGAGGAGGCCGGGAAGATGGAGGACAACAAGGTGGTGGTGATCATGGCCAGACTAGACCTGGAGGAGATTATGAGGACCACACAGACTGGCAGGGTTACACTGATGGCTACGATGGAGGTGAGGATGCATATACTGCCTCCACTGATGACAGTTACGCTGGAAATGATAATTACGGCAGGCAATTCGAATCAAATACCACACTCAGTGGTGCTGCCATTGGCCTGATGTTCCTCGGTGGATTAATATTTGTTTGTAAGTATAAAATTTAGAAAACAATTTTTATTATTTTTCTCAATAATGTAAAAAGTGCATTTTTTAATTCTTCTAAAATAAGATTACTTTTTCAGTTGGTTGTTAATCCGTTGGCTTCTATTGCCCATTTGACAGAGAAAAAAATGTCTTTTAAACAAAAAGAATTTCCATAAATTTTATGTTATACATACATTTTTCATTCAAAATTAAGCATTTCCTTTCTAAGATGTGCTATCCAATTCTTAGACAGAGCTGTCCTGTCACTCACATTTTGCAACTTCTACTTCCGTTACATTACTAGAAGAAATGGGCAAGTATCAGCTCCGAGCTGGGTATGAAAGGATCTAAAGAACAAGATTCCTTTAAACTCAAAGCCAGATTTCAGTAGCAGAACAATAAGTCATAGATTTTGAAACTTTTGGCTAGTCCTTCCAAACATTACATCTAATAAAAAAACAGTAGCATTTATGATAACAGGATCAAAACAGGATGTTAATTCATTTGTCCTAGTATTCATGAAGAATTATGAGCTTCATGGACTCAAGTCAGAATTTATACAAGCAATTATTTCTCAGACTACCACAGTCATAGGGGATCAACCTTTTTTCATGGCCTGGACATCAAGTAACCAACATCTAAAATTTCCCTTTGCAGAAATACTGACTACAAACCTGAGGAAATTGATTTTTTTTCCCCCCAGTTTTTTGAGGAGGGGTGTTTGGTTCAGGTTTTGATCTTTGTTTAGTAGGAATCAACAAACACAAAATTTTGAAGCTTCAAAAGGCTGTGAAATTTGTAGTCCCCAGATGGTTTATCTTACAAGACAGACTGTCTTTCTGCCTTTGGAAATCTCCCCTCAGAGTCTGGAGTAAATACATCTTTAGTCATGCTAAAGTATGAGGCAGCACTTTGTACATAGTATAGTCCTTTCCCCTTTTCATTTCACTTTGATGTTCAAGTAATCAGAGGGCTGGAGCAACTCTCCTGTGAAGACAGGCTAAGAGAGGTGGAACTGTTCAGGCTGGAGAAGTCTCCAAAGGAAACCTTAGGGCAGCCTTCCAGTGCCTAAAGGGGTCCTGCAAAAGAGCTGAAGAGGAACTTTTTAAAAGGGCATGTAGTGACAGGACAAGGAGCAGTGGATTTAAACTGAAAGACAGTAGGTTTAGGAAGAAATTCTTAACTGTGAGGGTGATGAGACAGAGGCACGTGTTGCCCAGATCAGTTGTGGAAGCCCCATCCCTGGTTCAAGGCTGGGCTGGATGACTCTCTTTGAGCAACCTGGTAAGTGGAAAGTGTCCCTGCCCATGGCAGAGGGATTGGAACTAAATGATATTTAAGATTTCTTCCAACCCAAGCCATTCTATGATTCTCAGAATTAATATTGCATTGCCTTTCTAAAATAAGCAGTGTTTTTGATGCTAGCCATTACAAGCATTCTGCAATTTCCAGCATTGAGTTCTCTAAACAACTAAGCATAATACAGCACTCTGGGAAACCTGACTCACTCTATGTAAACATTTGGTGAAACTAGGGCTTGGGGATTGCCCCTACTGCTTTTTCAAATCAAGCATTATGTATATGTAATGTACTGCTGGAGCCTTAGCCCATGATCACTGTAGTCAGGTGGACTCTCCACTGATTCTTATATGTCTATTATTACTAATGTGCATTTTGTTTCAATTACAACACTTGAAGAGAAAAATGTATGCTCGTATATCTGGAAAGAATAGCACTGAATGCTATACATAGCAACACTGGTTCTGTTTGTTTAATTTTCATATGTATGCAACTTATATTGGTTCAGCTGAGCTAGATCAAAGTCTGTTCCCAGGTGTATAAGCATAAATTTAGTGTAACAGCCCCACCCCTGTGTTGCTCTGCTATAACTAAAGGTACAAATTATTCTGAATTTCCAAATACGGGCATCTCCATAAGCAGCTAATGATTCTGAAAGCCAGACTTACAGGCTGCTTGGTTAGAAATATTTTAAAGGCATATTTTCAAAAGTTCATGAGCACCTGCCCTCTGGGGAGAGCAGCTATTCCTGTGAGGAAGAGATGTCCTAAATCCTTGTTTCCTGTTCCTTTCTTGTTAAGTGATTCCAATTTTGATGTCAATGAGCGACTGTTGTGGCTGTGGACCTGGTGCTGCAGGTGGAGTTGGAACTGGATTTGAACCTGTACCTGAATGTACAGAAGGGGCAATTCATCCATGGGGAATAGAAGGTGCACAGCCTGAAGACAGGGTCAGTACATCCCATGTTTCTAAAACCAGAAGTAATTTGTGAGTAAAGGCTGCATTTTTCTACAGAAAGTGATAGTAACACTGTGTAATCTAAAACCAGTCTGGCATTGTCAACAATTGCCAGGCAGATATGAAAAGTGATTCTTAATAAACATTCACTGATAGGGTTTATGTGTTTTAAGCAGTGGTAAGTTAGTTTGGCATAATGGTTTGGTGCCACTGTTCCTTCAGATGAAGCATAATAACTAGAAAGCCTCGTAAGTGCAAGTTCAGGAGAAAGGAACACAAATCATCTTCACTGATCATTGTTCATGTTGACAAGGAAAAAAACTTGTACTCTCTTTGTTTTGTTTTGTTTTGCTTGTTAATGGAGATGGTGACAATGACATTAACAGTTTGGACTGCTAATTCCTTAACATAATTCACAAAGTCTTGGTCTTCATATGGGAATTTCAAGGTAATCATTCAAGGAGTCAAAATGTTGTTTTCCAGGATGTCTCACACATTCTTGCCCCAACAACCGCTGCAGGAGGTGATTTTGGTGAACCTTCTGGTAAGCAAATCCTTAAATCTTCTACGTTATGCTGTCATAAAGCTGTCTTTTAGAACTTCATGCCTTCAGATTCATGGAGTCCTTTGGTTTCCCATCCACAGCCCAACCCTTCCAATCTCACATCTGGAAATAGTCAAACTCATGCTACTAGGACCTCCAGTATGAACAAAAAGTCTGGGGTTTGAGATTATGAACAGATCAATTTCTGCAAACTACACTTATTTTGAAATAGCTGCCAAGGCTTCCAAATCCCAGGCAATTTTTCTTTACCAGTACAGCTACTGAATGGAGGGCCTTTTCAAGACATCAGTTTTAGCAGAAATCAATCTTTAGCCAGAATAAGGATATTTGCTTTCATAACTTGAGTAAAATCTTCAGTTCTTCCCAGTTTCCTGCTTCCCACAAGGGAGCATGTCAAGTAGCTAGTTAATTACTAGCAATTTGTGTGTTAACCTAGCCAAGCTGATACATAACACAATAAATGTATGCTTCTGAAATAAGGTTCCTCCAGGAATTCAATGATCATAGAGAATAAGCCCAGCTGTGCAGTGCTACTTTATCCTTCTCCCCCATTCCTTACTTCAGAAGAGGAAGGAAGAATGCTGGCACAGATCCATTTTCCCTAGCTTCTGACAGGAAGAAATGTTACTCTACAAGACAACCTCTCTGCTGACTATTTATTATACAAGAATGTTCTCAGATTTCTCATTTCACAAAAATGAAAAAAATATGTAATTTAGCCTATGTTTCCCAGTGTAACCATAGTCAAGGCTACTGTATGCAATTCTTTTATTATAATATGTGCTTATCATTAAGAAAACGCTTTCCTTGTTATCATGTATTAAAAAAAAAAAAAACCTGAGAAGATAAAATCTAGTAAGTATTACTTAATAACTTATTTTAAAGACAATTTCCATTATGCATTATAAACTGGTGGTTATTATGATACATTGTTGTTCTCCCCTAAAAAATCTCACTACTAGAAAATGTGAAAGTAGTTACAAAACTCTTTCTTTTCTAAGTGTGTAAGGGGAAAAAATAATGCAAATGTAACCATAAATATGCATTTATGTATTTGCATAGATAAACATTATCTGATTTTCTAACACAAACCCCATGACAGCATACATATACACTAGACAGAATAATCTGTCCAGCCAATAACAAAATAAATCACTGATTTTCTAAAACACATGCACACATGATGCCTAGCCTCAGGAATAAAATCAATTGCTTAGGTGTCTGTTAATATGAATATAATTGTTACTGCTGTTTCAAAGTTTGGTACCTGTGCACGTACCTGTGGCTGAAATTGATCTAAAATACCTTTAGAAACTCAGAAGTGCATTTGTAGCATTTGTAAAAACAACTGACAAATTGTGTGTAAAGTTTCACAGAGCACAAGAGGGATAACTTTTTCTGCTTTCAGACATATATAATAACACATATGGAGGAGGAGGAGTAGTAGCCTCTGGTGTTGAAGAAACTACGGGTGTTGGCTATGGCACTGGTACTGGCTACGGAACAGCTGGAGGAATTTCTGGAACAGGGGAAGCAAAAGGGTCAATAGGAGGAACAATCAAAGAGTATCGAGAAGGGGGAGTGAACATGGCCTTCCTAGACAACTATTTCTCTGAGGTATGCTATTCTTTGAGTTATTGCTGTGAGCATGCTTTCTGTTAGATTCTCCTTCCCAGGTTACATGGTGGAAATCCAAATTAATTCTACTCAAATTGAAACTTCCATGATATAAGACTGCTGTGAGAGCAAAACTGACCACACTGGTAGGAAAAGTTACAACACTAGTAGCAGTACTGTCTTTGAGCTGCTGCCATAGTAGGTGGATTGTTCAACAGCCTTTTTGTAAAATTGATGGACATAATGCGGGAAGGGGTAGGAAGCAATTAAATTATTTCAACTTCATAAGCACCTACCAAATTTATGTATTTTCAACCTTTCTCAGTGTATAAATATTTAATAACTTTTTGGAATTGTTCACTCCTACTTTCTGTATCATTTGCTTGATGAAGTAATTTTAATCCTGAAAGAACTTTAAACATCAGTTCTTCCTTACTTTTATGGCCATTTCTGCTCCTTAAAAGACTTGTGAACTACCAGTGACACCAATATGCAGTTTTACAATTGGCAACACCTAAATTCGCCTTTACATATGGGATTTAAAAAATTGTATGGAATTTACATGATTAATGGTTTCATGGGCTGTATTTTTATTCATATGCATGAACTGTGAGGCATAAATATTATAATTGCATGTAACCAAAATATCAATTTAGATATAAGGATTGCTATATTTCAAAATCTAAACAAGGTTCAGTGGAGGAGAGAACAGAGCAGTCGTGACATCCTGAGCATGGATTTCTCCCAGACTGCAATCTTCCTGCCTTGGCCTGAAGCACTATTTATTAATTGTCTGCCAGCCGTAGGCCTCCACATACTACAGCTACCCTCCTGGACCATCTCAATCCCCAAACTCTCTGACTCTCCCTCCCAGGCCTCCACTTCCATCCTTTTCTGCTTCCTCCAACCCCACTCAGCACTCTAAATTCTACTCTTTCCTGCCTTATCTCTTTGCAATGACCATGCCAGGACACAAAACATCATTCCCAGTGGGCGATTTCCTTCTTGCTCAAAATGGACTCCCCTCTGGACTCACCAAGTCTCCCCCACTGTGGACAATCCTCCATCCCATCTCCTCTTTCCTGGTCTCTTCATTGCTCCCCTTGCCACCCTGCTTCACTCCTTTTCCTACCACTTTTTTCAGATACTGCTGCCCAAAGAAGGCATCTGTTTGCCTCTCCCTTTTGTCCCATAGACAGAGACATTGATGACAGACCAAAATCGAGATGCTACATGTCAGCAGAAACAAGAATAAAATACAATACTATTTAAATAAACATATTTTAAGGGTAAAAAATGTTGATGGTATAGTCTGTCCTCTTGATGTCCTATTTTTCAAGTCAGGTGGGCCTTACTGTAGTTAAGAAAACTTTACTGTGATTTGAGTATTCATGGTTAAAAGCCTGACAAAATTCACACTGTTGTTCTGGGTTTTTTTCTTTTTTTTTTTCCTTTTTTTTTTGTTTTTGAAAACTACAGAAAGCATTTGTGTATGCAGATGAAGATGAAGGTCGGCCGGCAAATGACTGCCTATTAATCTATGATCATGAAGGAGTCGGTACTCCTGTTGGCTCCGTGGGTTGCTGCAGCTTTATTGGAGAAGATACAGATGAAACATACTTGGATACATTAGGACCAAAATTTAAGACCCTAGCAGAGATCTGTCTGGGCAAAGAGATCGAACCTTTCCCTGATGCTAACCCACCCTGGCCAGGCGTCAACATTCCCTTCCCCAGTCCTGAAAGTGATCTAAACCTCCCGCCACCTGGCACCACCATCGTTGTCAATGGAAGCGCACCTATGCCTGGCGCCGCTGGCACCACAACAGTTGTTACTGAAAACACCTACACATCTGGGACAACCATACAGCCCCCGAGGCCAATGCCGGATCCCTTGCTCCACGGCAACATGACGGTGACCGAGACCTACACCTCCAGCTCACCCTCACTTTGCGTTGACCCACTGCGTGCATCCAATGTCGTTGTGACAGAGAGGGTTGTCGGGCCTGCATCTGCCTCTGATTTGCGTGGCATGCTCGATATCCCTGATCTCACAGAGGGCTCCAACGTTATCGTCACGGAAAGAGTAATTGCACCTAACTCCCGACTCCCGGCATCTCTGAGCATTCCTGATTTGGTAGATGGGTCAAACGTGGTAGTGACAGAAAGGGTGTTCAGGCCTGCCTCCGGCATGCCGGGCAGCCTAATAAATATTCCTTCAGAGTTATCCAACACCCACAACGTGGTGGTCACAGAGAGAGTAGTGTCAGGGGCAGGGATGAGCAGCATGGGAGGAGCAAGCCTGGGAGGAGCAAACCTGGGGAGCCTGAGCAGCACAGGTCAGATGCTCAGTGCTGAATGTCATCTTGGTCAGGGAATGGGCATGGCATCTCCTGGCACCTCCCGGAGACGAATGACAAAGTACAGCACCATGCAGTACTCCAGTCAGTAAAGGCTCTGCTGGCACCCCTTCCTGCTGAAATTGCCATTTGCACCGACACTCATTAGCTGCCACCCATCAAGAATATTGTTATTATTTATAACTAAGAAATAGCGCTAAAATTTCAGGGATTCCTGCTTGTGTGAGGATCTCTGACAGGTGCCCCATTTTGAGGTCAAATGCACTTTGTCAGTGAAGGGAAAATAGAATTAGCTTTAAATTTCTTTCTTTCTCTCTTCCTAGCACTGCACGTGCATAAAGAGACTAGTATTTTTGGAGAGATATCTGATTACCAAGGAGAGCAGTGAGAGGGGATCCTTGCATGCACACAGCATGAATTAATGTTGTAGAAAAGCATGTTAAAATCACCGAACACAGCTGAGTGATCTCTCACAATAAGCAGATTTGGGTTAATAGGCCCTCACTGTCAAGAGAGGAAAAGAATGTAGTTAATAATTAGTCAACTCAAGACTAAATAAGCACTTTCAAATGCATCATTTTACTTTGCATATAATTCAAGAAGCGCTACAAAACGGCACTTTCAACCATTTCTCCCATCACCAACCATAGTTATAAATAATAATTATATAAACATAATACACTTCCATTGCTTTCTGAAGTTCTCAGTAAACAAACACCCTGACACAGCCTGCCGTGCTGTTCCTGTCATGGTGAGAACAATTTGTCACAGCTGGTGCTGCCACGTTGACACTATCACCCAAGAAGATGTTGGCTTCAT
This sequence comes from Onychostruthus taczanowskii, assembly GCF_017590055.1. Taxonomy (NCBI): domain Eukaryota; kingdom Metazoa; phylum Chordata; class Aves; order Passeriformes; family Passeridae; genus Onychostruthus; species Onychostruthus taczanowskii. The sequence goes on from NW_024498795.1 coordinate 13,732,807, forward strand.
CCTTTCTCCACTGCCATTACAGCTTTGCTTAAATCTAAAAGGACTTCAGTGACAACCAGGAACTCCTAGTCAGATTTTTTTGCCAAACTATGACTACCATTTAAATTGCCAGTGTCAGGTGATATTAAGAGGTCTGTAACATACTATGCCAATTCTTGTCTCACATACTGACAAGGAAAGAAAATCTTGGAAGCTTGTGATGTAAGGAGTCAATAGCAAGCATTGTATTACTGACATTGGTAGGTGAAGTCTTCCTGAAAAGGAAAGAAACACTTGGAAGCAATATAAATTTGCTAATAAGCAATGTGGAGAATTTTTATTTCACATGTCAATGTATTTTGCATTGATATTTTGAAAGCTTATTTGAATGTATTAATTGCAAAAGTCTCTATGAGTTCATCAACTTAATTAAATCTGGCTTTTATTTTCCCACAAAAACAGCTCTGCTGGACTCTGTTATTCTAATAATACCTTAACATGTCTTAGAATATGATCTGAAGGACCAAAGTACTGAAATATATCTTTTATCTCATTTTATTTCTGTATCATATGTATAGTAACCATAGTACACCAACATTGCTTCAGTGTAAATAAAAGTTATAGGGAGGGACTAGCGTTTTTTGCTAGACCACCAAATCAGTAGTTTTCCCGCAAATTTTGCTTCTTTGGCTTTGACAGATAAGTTAGTGAAAAGTTTAAGAGTTAAAGTCTGTGAACCTCCCACTCTATAAAATGGAAAAGAAACTCAATTGTGTATCCAGACTAACTTACCTCAGAAGGAATGGATGATCAATTTCTGAGTCTGATACCAAGAAAAGGTTTCTTAAAAGATGTTTTTGGAAATGTACCTAGACCTGCTGTCAACAACAGCCTGCAGTGTCCCCTATGTCAATGCCACTGTCAACATCAGTAATTCCTAGGAGTCATGACCAAATCCAAGGCTACCTCCAGGAAAGGTCCCTTCCATAGCTTCAGGTTCTTTTCTACAGCAACTGATGCTGTCCCCATAAAATCTGATGTATTGCTGGTTTTGCTTCTATCTGTAGCCTTGATTGTCTTAAGTATCACTAAAATTGCATTGACTTCGAAGGGATTAGTCTTCGCTATAAGTTATGTACCAACTGTAATTATGGTTCCTGGAACCATTCTTTAAAGAAGGAAAATAGGTACTAATATATAAAGCTATATCCTTTTACATCTTGAGAAATTGTGCAGAAGTTCACTAAAATGCTGACAAACTCCCTTTCATTTTGCTAACCACCTGTTTACATTAAAAAACAAATATCTAAAATATATATATTTGGTATATAAAAAGTCTATGTAATACAGCCAAACCCCACCATAAAATATTTTAAAGTAAAAAAAAAAAAAAAAAAAAAAAAAAAGTCTAGTGTAAATATTTCCTTAATCATCTCAAGCAAATCAGAAATACTTTTCTGAATTGTGTTCAAAGTAATGAAGCTAGTCTTCAGAAGCACATGCTGAATCCCGTGAACAGGAATGCTGTGTGAAGCATGAGTGTCTGAACTATGGTCTCTTGCATGTCTAGAAATAGGGGAAGAATGAATAGAAAAAATATAGAGAAATAGAAAGCTAATAGAAAAATAGAGAAATAATGTTGTTTAAAAGGACAGATTTTGGTTTTGTGGTGGTTGTCTACTTCTAGTACTATCTTTTACCAACTTTTTAATTCTTAATTATTATGTAATACAATTTCTTGAGATATTTTTAGCATCTTTTAATATTGGTTTCTCACAACAAACAGCAATTCCATTATCCTGTGCACTTCTGAATATTAACTCCTATTGCTGTGTAATTTTTACAAACTTCCTAGAAATTGTTTTCTTAGTGAATTGAGGATTCTTTTAGGCTACTACAAATTGTGGAAGAAAAAAATGCATGTGAAGATGTGAACAAATACTCGGTTCATTAAAAATTCTGTTGAAATTCTTTTTCTAGCTTTATGGTTCAAAAAATACCATATAGCTTAATTCTGGCCAGCAGACATTAGTTTTGTTTCTTTTCTTCCAGTTGCAATTTAAAAGCCTGTTTGCTATCTTATCTTTAATCGTATTGTTTAATAATGAAGAAGGAATGGTTTTCAGGGAAGAAAGACAGTGGTGATATCAGTTCTGCTCTAAACCGCTCAAGAGAAATGCTCTTACTCAGAGTCAGCAACATGCAATACCAAGTGTATAGCTCTCTATTTTTTTTTCTTTAACTCGGGTTTATTTGGGAATAGAATCCTACAGTTTTAAACAGGCTCAGTGAGATTTTGGCATGATAAGAAGTATACTGACATGGAAAAAAACAGTCAGAAGCTGAGGATCTCATTAGATTTCTATCTTAGGAACACTGTCTCAATTTGAACTGCAAGTTTCAATACTTTTTACTCTGTCCTAATTCTGTGGTAATAAATAACACTTTAAAACTGTTGTGAACAGCATTTACTATGCGTAATATGAAAAGGCCACACAATTTAAGCACCAATTAAAAAAAATTCTGCCATTTTGCTTGAATTAACATAACTGCATAATTCAAATGCTCCTCAATGTTGAGTCACCAAATGCATCATTTTATTTAAAATATAAGTAATATTACTATGGGGTTGTGTTTTCATAAATAAAAATATTAGAGGTTTATTTGTAATAATTTCTGAATGGCACTGAAAAAATACAATAAATGATCATTTGGAACATCATGTTTTACATAGAGTGGCTCAGAATATTTTTTTTTCCATTTATCAGTGGGAAATACAGTTTCCTTAAAACTGATGGGTTTTTTTCAGAAAAAAAAACTCTTTCTTTCATAAAAAAAGAAAGAAAAAAAAAAAGAAATAGAAGGTGTTTATTTAGAAAGTCGGGTAATTCCAAAATAAAATTACTTCATGTGTCAAATTGACTACAATACTTTATTTCAGGTTGTCAAGCAGAAATGTGTGTCAGGTCTGACAAGAATTACCATACAATTTCCTCAACCCATCATTCTCTGCTTTGTTCTCTCTCTTTAGACAGCCTTTTCTGTGATACCCTTCTGTCCTGCAACTCTGAAACTGTGCTTCAGAGGAGGTATAAATTAATGCGGGACTACAAGCCACAGAGAGAAGGACAGCAGAAGTCTCTAGAAACAGTATTTGAGCAGCACAGGCATCACAGGTACATTCACTGCATAATGGTCAGAATGAGTTGGACTAAGGAAAAGCACTTTGGTTCTAAAATCAAATTTCTTTCTAATGTTTCAGATCAGTGTTCATGGTAATCATTATTTTTTGTACAGAGATTTTTTTCCAAAAGTTTTATCTGAACTCAGTAAATTACTGCTTTTAAAAACAGTAACATGTATTAAGTAAATGTCATCTAATCTATCATTTTATTTTGCCTTTACACTTTGACATCTTATTTCTGCAGTTTCATACAGAATTATTATGGGCAGTCATACATATTTCAGATAATGATTTAAGTGTCTTTTCAGGAAGTTAAGTTAAAAAAATGTCCATCTTCAAACTTATAGCAACTTTGCTATCAGTCTGATGATGCTGCTAATTCCAGTGCAAAAAAGATAATTTATCATTTATCTTTAGTGTATTTAGAACCTGTCTAAACAGAAATGAATCAAAGCTATGTTACACATCAGTTTTTATGCTCAAGCAACTTGAGTTGAAATATATGGGAGTACAGATAGAAGTCAAAAATGGGTCAATAGACAATGTTATTTCATATTCCAAGTGCACTTAAATTCTCTAAAAAAGAAGAATAATGGCAAAATGATAACTGGTGACAGTTTTAGATGCATGTTTGTATAATGATGAATCTGTCATGTTTTCTTATGGTGACCATATGTTAAACAGCATCTTGTAATTCAGGATGCAGTGAAATAAGTTATGAAATAGAACAGTCACAAAATGACAACTCGGAAACAAAAGCTTCTTAGTTGACACCCATCATGTATTCTCACATCTGATGTTCATCATGCGTGTTTGGGCCTACCTGCAAATTTAGATAGTTACCAGTTTAATTTTTTTTTTTCCTACTTTTTGGAAAAACTCTAAAAAACAACAACAATTATTACAGGCTTCCTTCCAGCTCCTTCATTAAAGATTGGTTTCAAGCCAGTCAAAATCTAGGTAAAACAAATGGTAATTTTTTACCTGCAGGCTTTGATTTTACAGTTTTCCAGTACCAAAGATCTAGGTGAGGGTCTGTTCCTCTGCCAGTCACTGCAGGCTCAGGCTGTCAGAGAGGTGAATTGTGACACCAGAACAGGACTCAAGAGTTAAAGGTTCCCCAGGATTCCCTACAGCATCTAGGTAAGTCGTTTATTTTTTTCTGAATTTTCAAAAAATTGTCTTTGAAAAGGGGAATTGCAACTTAATCTCTTCCCTTTAAGAATATGATTTCAAATTCATCAATGATTGCAAGCTTCTCAGGTGTTAAGGCGTTTTGGTAACCCCCATAAATACATTGTCAGCCATGTGCCTGAAGCACATATGCAGAGGGACATCTGGAGTCTTTGATGCTCTATGTCTATTATATGAATGCTATTTGACTGTAAAATCTACTCTAGATCAAATGTTTGAATATAAATAGCAAAATAACAGCTATTGGACATGCAAAATTTATAAATACTAATAGGAAAGTAATGCTTTTCTTGTGTTGTTTCTGGGTATGTACATCTGACTTTTATCTTTGTGACCTTCTTAGTTAATATATTACTGAATAAAAGACTCCATGGTAGGCTGTAGGTGCCCCAAGACCCTTAGAAATGGACTGGAGAAAATCATGTGTAACAGGTCAACAAATACCAACTAAACTGGGACAAAAGGGGAAAAGAGAGGAGGGAAAAATTCTAATTCTGGGAATTCTGCTTTAGACCACAGCACCATCCATTCAAGTAACTACAAGAAAAATGGAGTGCACACAAAGTTATAAGGTTGGAGTTTACAGCAGCCTTCCAGTACCTGAAGAGGGCCTAGAAGAGAGCTAGAGTGGAACCTTTTACAAGGTTATGTAGTGATAGACAATGGAGAATGGCTTTAAACTGAAAAGAGGGTTTAGATTAGATATTGGGAAGAAAATCTTTACTGTGAGAGTGCTGAGGCACTATGCCCCATCCCTGGAAGTGTTCAAGGCCAGGCTGGATGGGGCTTTGAGTAACCTGATCTAGTGGAAGGTGTCCCTACCTCTTTTTGCAGGGCTGATCTCTGGTCTCTTTTCACAGTTTATATTTGCCCAGTTTTACTCCATCCTAGATGCAGAATCCAGCATTTCAACTTGTTAAATTTCATTCCATTAATCACTGCCCAATGACCCAACCTATCTAGATCTTTCTGCAAGTCATTCCATCCAGGGAGGCTGAAACTAGATGATCTTTAAGGTCTTAAGATTCTGTGATTCTACCTCCCCAGCCACTAATAAACAGCACCTGACTACATCAGCAGCCCCTCTCATGTCACCAGGAGACACTGAATAGGAAAGCCCGGTGCTTTAAAGGACTGGAGTTCACTGTCCCATCTAACTTGTTTGTTTTATTCAGTCAAACTTGCCTAATGCAAACAGTAGAGACTCAACAGATTATTTCTAGCACTCTTTCCTGACAAATGGACATCTTAACCCTACGAATTTCCAGTAAGGACGATTCAACAGGCTCCCAGTTGTCCTTTTATTCCTACTGGAAAGTTCTACTACTTAAATCTTCCTTTTTTGCAATTTGTCATTCTTTGTAAATGCAGAGAGCACCTAAGTTTTTTCTAATGTACCTTTTAAAAATCACGGAATCATAGAATGGATTGGTTTGGAAACCTTTTAAAAGATTATCTAGTCCAGTCTCCTCAGCTTGTGATTACTGCCTTACTGAAGTTTCTTGGAGCCTGTAAGGACATGGGAACCAAGATTCCCTTTTATCTTCAGACTGACCACTTTATCTCTATTAGCATGAATCATGTGACTCTTCCTGAGCACACGTCTAAGTTTATATATCAAAGTCTTCAAAAATTAGAGATTATTGCATCTTGAGGGTCTTTTTAGTTAATTTGGAATTATTAGTATTAATAGATTATATTATTATATTGTTATAGCCCAATCTAGTCAAAGATGTTCCTGTTCATTGCATTGGGCTAAATGACCTTTAAACCATTCTATGACTTATAAAAAAATGTGAAGTGACTTTCTGTTATCACCACCAGTCCATTGATAACTGGCAAACACATTTAGAATCTCTTCTATGAGCTGACTGAAATCTGTCCAAAAATCCATTGAGCTCTCATCTCTGAATTTCCAACCAAGACATTCCAAACTCCACCAATCAGAGTTCAACATTCCTCCAATTTCCAGACTAAACTTCAGGTCAGTTGATATCTAGTTTCCTGCCTGCATTGTTCTTCAGTTGGAGCCCTCTTTTTTTGCTAAACCAGCCACTTCTAGGGTTACTTACTGACATAGCATAGAGGCACAGACAATAGTTTTACGTTTATTAGCTCATGTACCTCAGTTGTGACAGAAAAAAATAATAGAATAATACTCTTTTTCTTCTGAGACTGGGAATGCCACATTCCTGACTCTACAGTCCCTGAAAACTTACACTGTACCATTGCAGCTAATACCATGCTTGACAGATTAGAGTAAATCAGCAGAGATTTTTTCCAAGGTGCAACTTTTCAAAATTCTGTTGAATACAGTTCAGCACTAGATAAAAATTCACAGACCAAAAGGAAGCTAATATTTCCACTTATGCTAAACACAAGTAATAACATGGGAAAGGAGTGGTTACAGAGCAGCCTGCAGAGGGGATCTGAGGGTGTTGGCCAGCAAGAGGCTCAGTGGGAGTCAGCATTGCCCTGGTAGCCCAGAGGGCAACCCCCAGCCTGTGGTACATCAAACACAGCACACCCAGTCAGTCTTAGAAGGAAATTATTCCGTTGTGTTCAGTGTTGGTGTGGCCTCACTTGGAGCACTGTGTGCAGTGGCCCCACACAAGTTAAGAAGGATGTGAAGGTCCTTTAATGTGTCCAGAGGAGAACAACAAAGCTGGTGAAAGGGCTGGAAGGAATGTTCTATGAGAAGTGTCTGAGGACTATGGGTTTGTCTAGCTTGGAGAGAAGAAGGCTAAGGGGCAACCTCGTTGCTTCCTACAGCCTCTCAAAGAGGAGAAGTGGAGAGGGACATGTCGATCTATTCTGCCTGGTATTCAGCGACAGGACAGGTGGGAATAGCTCAAAGTTCCACCAGGGGAGTTTCAAACTGGACATTGGGAAGCATTTCTTTAATGAGAGACTGTTTGAACACTGGAACAGGCTTCCTAGAGACATGGTTGATGACCCAAGCTATCAATAGCTAAGAGGCTTTTCAACTGTGCCATTAATGACATGCTGTAGCTTTTGGTCAGCCCTGAAGTGGTCAGTCAGTTGGACTGACTGATTGTTGTAGGTCTCTTTCAGCTGAACTATTCTATTCTATTCCATTTATTTTATTCTATTCTACTAGCTGCACAGCAGAGCAGTCGTTTATTTGTATCTACCTAAATGCTCTCTGTTGTGAATTTTCCCAGACAGAGAGCCACACCACCTTGAAAGAAGTCTACAGGCAATTTCACAGCAGCGCCATTTGCTACGCAGAGGAAAGAAACAAAAGGGTTACTCTGCCACGCCTTGTTTCACACACACATAAAAGACAGTATATCATGCTGTCAGTAACAAAATGCCTCTGTTCAGGGCAAGGATCTGGCCTGACTGTTTTACAGCTCTGCCAATCCCACAGCTCTCAGCTCAGCAGGCTTACTCATTTCCACAGCTGCACCTGGCACCCGAAAACTCAAACAACCTGGCCACACCAGAAAAGGAAAAAAAAAAAAAAACAACAGGCAAGCAGCAAATAAGCAAATAGAAGAATGCATATAAGGGAAAGAGCTGAACAGAGAAAGATAACAAGAAAGTAGTTAAGTAAGAGAGAGGAGGTAATGTAAAAGAAAGGGGTGATTATTCCTGCTTGAATTTGTCTAAGGCGCATGACAGGAGGCATGGAGAATCAAAAACGTAGTTCACCCACACAGGAACAACAATGACTCCATTTTTAGAATGCCAAGTGTTTGCTTAAAGTATCAAACCCTGGTGCTAATCTACTCTCCTCAGTTAGAGCATTTTTGCTCTCAAAAAAAAAATGCAGGTGCTTGGTTGCATGAGCACTTTGAAGCTGGTGACTCTACCTATTGCAATTGCTCTGGTCTCAAGAGCTGTCTGGGTGTTAGAAACCCTCTGTGATGTGTATAAATTTTTATATATTATGCATTAGCCATTACCTATTTTGAATAAATAAATGTTACTTTGATATATCTGTGTAATGCCCTGATACACTGCTTTCTACTGGGATCTCTTCCCAAAAAATGGGTGGCATCTGTGACGAAGGTGCAGTAAAGAATCTTTAAACAATGCAGAAAAGATTAATGCAGAGGTGGACTCTGGTGATCTGATCAAACATGTCCTTGTCCTCCACCCCAGGGAAGCCAGAAGTTTCCTGGCACTGCTGTAAGGAAGATTAGTCAGCATGAAGAGGGAGCGGCAGGCAGAGCTAGGAGCAAGGCAAGGTTTCAAGGGAGTCACCAAGATCCAGCCACTATGGCAAGGGTGCAATTGTAACTTTCTAGAACACCCGTCCTTACAGCTATTATTCCTGGGAGAAAACACTCTCCCTCCTGACAAAAGTTTGGCTGTTTTGGATGATAATTAATTGCTGTTATAATTTTATCAAGAGAATTTAGACATTTGTACTTTTTTTAGATGTTTGCACTTTGAGAAAACAGCAACCTAGTGCATGCCTCACACCTTGAATGCCCCTCTCCTCACCCGGTACCAAGAAGGGCTCAGCTGCTTTTATGGTTTGAAAAGCAAAGATTAACGTTCTCTTTGTTCTGCAGTGTCCGTGAACTCCGAATTGCTGCTGTCCCCACCGGGAAAACAAAGATCAGTGGATCCTCCTCTGCAAACTGACTGTAGGGACAGAACTTCAGCCTGGTTATGGGAGGAGGAGTGGTTAGCTGCTGCCAGGTTAAAGTGAGGGAAAGACAGAAAGAAATGCAGCCTCAGTGGTTACTGACACACTTACTAGCTGAATGAAAGCAAAATTGATACTGTTGGACATTCCTTTTGTAACAGCAGGATAATTATTTTTGTAAAATAGAGATCACAGACGCTTTTCATACAAGGCAGCCAAGTTAAATGGAAAAGAAACAACAAACAACTTTTTTTATAATAGCTGAAGTTCTTGTAGGATGTCCAAGACATGTAGCTGGCCCACACTTAAGCCACAAACAACTTAAGAGCAGACATCTAAGCTCTGGCAAGGTAATTTGCAGAAGAGCTCCTGTGCTATTGAGCTCTGGGAAAATATTATTCTATTCATTTCTCCTGTAAGCACATATGACTTCAAAGGGAAATCAATGCTAAGAATTTCTCAAAATAAATTCATTTAGGTTTTTACCCCACCATGTCATGATTTCTAGCTGGCAAATAGTTGTAAATATATAGTATCATCGCATTAACAGTCTGCTGGATTGGCAACAACAAACTGTTTCGGAATTCCACAAAGCAACCTGCAGATGGAAAAGAAAGTTACAAATCATGGTTCTTCTCTTACAGCCTTTTGATGTAAAGAAATACTTAACCATCAGTCTGGGAAATGTAATATACATCTGAAAGCAGAATCTACTTCTTAATCACCAGACTAAAAGGGTTGCAATATGAATGCTGTCCGAGACATGCTCTGCCTCATTTATCTCAAACACGAATAGCTAAAAGGAAACTTCACAGTACTTTTATTACGATTAGCTGCTGTAGCTACAACAGCTGTTAAACCTGGGCCAAAATACACCCCTGTCCTCCAGACCCTGAAGAAGAATCCTCACAGGATCTCAGTGTGTATTGCTGTGTGAACGTGCATAGTTCTGTGTGGTGATAAAGTGATCAGTCCAGCACAGTGACAGAACAAAGAAGGCATACAAAAGCCCTTAATACTGTGCATTTTACCTATATCGGCTTATTTATGCCTTTTGTTTTCTTTAAATTAAGACAACTATTTTTATGCAGGGGTATCAGCAAACTCCATGAAGTGGTATATTCTAAGTAAATAGCACAAACAGATATATGTGACTTCAGAAAAACTTTTGAGGTAAAGCTCTTCCCCTCATGATGGCAATGGAAATTATAATTGTTGCAACTGACACTGAATTATTTATTGTGCATTGTTACAACATGCAATAAAGGAACATAATGTGATTAGAAAGACTCCCCTAAGGCTGGTTCCCCTCTCTGACCCCAATAGTATCACAAATAGTATAACCAGCAGCTTCTGAAGTTACTCACCACAACTGAGTGTGATCGAGGAAAGATTAACTGGGTAACTGCCTCAGCAGAGAGGATGTACAAAAAAGCAAGTTTAATTGTTTCACCATCTTGAAGAATCAGTTATGCCTTCGTGAGCATCAATTAATCAGGTGTATCCAGGAAAGATCTCTGTCAGATAAGAGTAGGAAGGACATGGCTCGGAGGGTATAAAAAATGAGGATTACAGGGAAGGTTGTCCTAAAAACGCCCCAAAAAAAAAAAAATATTTCCCCGTGAGACTGTGCTTCCCCCTATCAATTAGGTATTATACCTAATATAATATATAATATACAGCATATATATTATATATACATATATATATATATATACTAAGGTATTATACCTTAACGTATCGGTTTACTGTCGCAGCCCTGCGCACCTCCTGCACGCTGTGGCTCGCCTTCCTCGGCGGAAGAGGGGCAAACAAACCGCAAACTCTGGGAGCGCTGGGGCACCCGGGCCCGGCGCTCCGAGCGCTGCCCGCTGCAGCCTCCGCGGGCGGGGCGCGGACGGCACTCGCCGCCGCGGGCCGGGCGGGGCTCGCCGCGGGCTGCCTCTTGCCCCCTCCCGGCGCGGATCCCGCCCGGCACACTCCACCCACCCGCGGCTACTTGTGCCCCCGTCCCCGGGCTGCCGGCATTCCTGGGTTGGGCGGCCGGAGGAGCTGAGTCCGTCCCAGCACGGCGCGGCACGGCTGTCATGTCGCGGGGCCCCGTGGCAGCGGTGCGGCTGCTGGCGCTGCTGGTGAGTGCGGGGCTCGGCTTTGCCGCGGGGCTCCCTCGGGACCGGGGCTCGGCTTTGCCTCGGGGCTCCCTCGGTGCCGCGGGATGGAGCCGCGGGGGTCCCGAGTGCGGCTGCCGGAAAGAGGTGTTCCCATCGGCACTTGGCAGCCCTCCCAGCGCTGCATGTGGCTGGGAACTGGTTTTCTCTCTTTCTTTGGGAATTAGATAAAAGCCATGGCCGTTTGCTGCCTGAAAGCAGGTGGAGGTAGGAAATCCCAACAGGAGCGGTATCTGGGATGGGTGGGGTTGCTGAGGCGCCGGGGGGAACAGGAACGCAGCGAGAAGTTCACATTGTTGTTGTTTTCATGTTCAACATACTCTCTATACTAGTAAATTGCATTTCCCTTCTGAGGGAACAGTGTCAGGAGGGAAGATGAATCAAAAGTTTGGAATTCTTTATCGCCTTAGAAAAATTACACCAAATTCTTAACAATCCAGGACTCTTTAGGCTTTCTTCTTCTCTCACTATTTTTCAGCCATCAGCCTTTAGATATTCCATGCTATGTAATACTTTCTCAGGCTAAAAGCAACGACTGTCTCATATAAAACATAGAAACACTTGGTTTGTTGGCTTTGAACTAATGTTTTCTAGCTCTTTCTAGCTGGTTTACAGCAAACTCTTCATTGTGTCTGCCGCATTTTCTTTTGCTTTTCACCTTTCCAGGCTGGCACAACGCCTGCGCAAGTTGGGCTGCCGCCACTCAGACAAAGGTGAGGGTGGAGGCCATGCCCTGGGCTGTGCCGAGAGCTGCCGAGTAGCTGGGTTGGGATCAGGAATGGCTTGTTGCATGGACAGAGTGGAAGGCACTGGGGTCAAGACCTTGTTCCCTGAGCTCAGGAATTATTGTCTGGAGACCTGTTGCCTGATGACTTTAATACAGACATACGGTTGTGCATAAGTTGGCCAGCAACAGTTAAACCTGTTTTTACAGCAAGCTGGTAGTTGGGGTTTGGTTGGAAAATGTTTTGTCTTAATTTTGTCCATATTAATGATGGAAAACATGGAGCACCACTTGTGCAAAAGTTTTTACATATTCTTCCTGCAATACCTGAAGCCACACCATTGTCCATTTTGGTGGGCTTGCACTGGCTCAAGGTGCTGTTAGTTTTGCCTGAAGAGCATTATTTTTCTCAATCCTCATCATCCTCAGTTTCAGCTAAGGCTGAGTCAGGATATGACATACTGAGAGTCAACTCAGTTTAGCCTAAAAGACACATTGTTAGAATATTAGCATGAATGAAGTTGGCTGGTGGCAGAAGAGAAAGAGAGGCACTGCTGGGTTTTGAAATTTTGGGGTTTTTTTCCTAATCTGGGCATTCATGTAGCAAAAAGTAGAGTTTCTTATTTGAGAGTATTGGATTATGGTCATTTATTTCTTATGAATCCTAAGAAACTACTGAAAAACAAAATTAGTCTAAAAGTAGTGTCTTCTCAAAGCATCTTCTGCCTTAGAAGCATCAGGAATGGTAGGTTCTTCCTCTCCCAGTTTTTCCTGGAAGTATATCTCAGTGCTCCCTCCCTGCCTGCAGGCAGCATCCCTGTATCATCATCCCTGGGTACCTCGAAGAGGTCACAGCAGATCTCCCCAGCCCCCTGCCTCTGACCCTTTTCCAGGAACGTTTGTGCTGCATGGTGTTGCACCCAAAGGGCTGGGCTTGACTTGGAAAGTGTCCAGGGCACACACCCAGAGCCATGGGCCTGCCGGGCAGGCACGGCTATCGAGGATTATTAGACTGGGAGGTTTCTCGGTCATTTCTAAAGGGGAAGGACATCATGGCTTCAAGAGAAGAAGTCTTAGAACACTTCCTGCATTTGAGTGAAAGAATAGTTGACAGAGATGTATGAATCTTGCTATGGGAGTAGCAAAATTTGCCTTTTTTCTGAATGTCTTCCTCAGATTGTACTTTGTTGAGGTTTGGGATGTGTAGACTTAGACTGGGTATGATGAAATTTGGGCCTGAATATATTAGATCACTACTGTAATGTTAGAGTCAGTAGCCATTAATTTTCAGAAGTCATAGAAACAAGTTAAATAAAAACCATTACAAAGTGATGCTTGGTTTTATGAAGAGCAAAGGTGAGCTAATTCAAAGCAACCTAGCTTCTGTTGCCAGTAACATGTTGAAACGTGGTAAAAGTATTTACAACCATCTGTGGATCGATTCAACGTTTTAATATCATTCCAAAAATGAGGGAAAGCCCAGCTTTTGACAGCCAGTGGTAAGGTCTGAAAGCAGCTGAGAAATAGATAAAGTCTAGTATTTTATCCATCGTATTGAACTGAAGTGGTATGTTACTTCTGATACCAGACTTCAGAAAAAAAAAGTGATTCTGTCCAGGAGAGACTACAGAAAAGCAAAAAAGAAAATGCAATCTAAAGTCACAAAATCCCGTTTTATGTTTTTTTAAGGGAAATTAAAGAACCAGTATGTGAGAAAAGACAATGAATAAGTTAAGTTTACATGAAGATTAATAAGTTAAGATACATGAAGAGTAGAAGACAGGGAAATTGCACCATACAATGAGAGCATTGTCAAGATGTCAAAGGAGGTTAGGTTTGAGGCTAAGACATCTCAATATAGATGTTTAAGTTTCTGTTAATGTATATGGAGATGCAGTGGATGCTGAGTGCACCTGTTTGATTGGATCATATTGTACTTTTGAAGAAAATCTCAAGAGTGTGTGAATTGTATCCCTCCTGAGTGAAACCATGCTGGGAGATGCAATCATGTGCTTGTGGATTTTGGTCTGTGGGAACAAGCTAATTCTAGTCTGAAGGATCCATCAAACCATGAGTTGCATGGTGTTGAGTTCTCTGCATCAAATGCTTTGCTCTACAAATCCTCCTGTGTTGGGTTTCCAATACTTAATTGGACGTACTTACAATCAGTAGAGCTCAGAGAGAAATAAATATGGACTAGTTTGGGGGCAAGTTGAGCAGCGCTCCGATCTCTGTGGGTATTGGCTATATTTCTGCTGGTCATAATGAAAGTTTAGGCACTTAGCTTTCATTACATAGATATGTAAATTTGTGTGCCTTACTGTGAATATCATGCAAGCAGCAATACAGTCAACTTGCAAGGAGCTAAGAATTAGGATAATAAAATAAAGATGACTATTAACAGGCTTTTCATCTGTAGGAATATCTAGGAGCTTCCTTAGGTTGATGAGGCTGAGGGACTTCAATCCCTCATTTTTAAGAACAGGATAAACAGTTGTCAGGAAGCATTTGGGTGTAGCATTTTTCCCCAGGGCCAGGAGATGTACTAGTAGATGACCTTGGAGGGTCCCCTCTGCTTTCTTCTCTGAGATCTTCACTTGTTGTCTTCAACACCAAACTTACTCACAGGAGGTGCAAGCTCCAAATCTCCTAACACACAGCACACGAAAAAGATCGCGTTTCTAGGCATTCGTGTTTCCTGGTGTAATAAACACAGACACATACCTTCTTGGTTACTCAGTCTTTATAGTTTTACAGCTTAAATCTGAGCTTTGTGTTGAAAATCTGTCCTTTAGTCACTTCCTGACTATAGATGAGCAGGGATTTGGGCAAGAGCAGCCTTGCAGTCACTATCCATGGCAGTCACTCCCTTCTTTCCCATGCCCTCTTGCCTATTCCTGCTGCTTTCCTGTAGTGTTTCATTCCAATTTCATTACTTCAAGCCTCAGATTTTTTTTTTTGTAACCATCTCATTTTCTTTTGACAATGTGTTCTCAGCTCTGGTCAACAGGTGTCATCAGTAGATGTCTGGTTTTTGAGCCAGTGCTGTGATCCACAGCAAATGACAATTTTCCTACTCTGAGCCATTTAACAGAAGGCAGTTGAAAGATACTGAAAAGAAATGTGGGGAGGAAGGGGGAAATTCACATGTTCGACAGGCAGTAAATTTTGACATTTCACTTGTCCTTGAAGAAAAAGTGACTAAAAAGTGCTTTTCCCCCAGTTTAAAGTTTGTGAAACTTGAAATCTTTTTCAATAAAAAGGCTGGATCCCTTTATGTATTTTTTCCCTTGTATTTATGCATCTTGTGAATAAAATAATCATTCTTTAAAAAAATTTTGTAGATGTCTTCTAAGCCTCTTGTGAGGCTACCTGTGGACTGCAGATTGAATAATACAAGAGCAAAAGTATTTTTTACTGTCTTAGCATTAACCTAGAAAGTTTTGAGGGACATTTTCTACTATGCAAACAAATTGATTTTTTACTTTTACTTATCTTAATGAAAGATTGTCTTTTTATAATGACCACTGGAATTTTTTACATATTTGTGACACGCATCTCAGTGGAAGATCTGCTTATTCTTGGCTTTCAGACATTTTTGTTTATACTGGGTTCTCAACTTTCCAATGCAAGGAAACTTCTCAGCACATGCCTCCTGTCTCCATTCGGTTTTGGGACAGAAACACTTTTCCCTCCAGTTTACCAGTTAGAACAACCAAGGATGTTGCTGATGATATCTTCAGAATTATTCACCTTCCAAAAGAGTTGGAGTGTCTGTGGAAAACCTTGACTATAAAGCAAAATTCTCCTGACATTCTTGCTGGGATAATCTCATTAGTCATGGAAATAAATTTTGAAAGTCCATACTACTATTATTAAAGTATTAAGATTAAAGATTAGGAACAAAAAATATTAAGAACATCCATGAAAACAGCTTTGTGTGAGATCCTTTACCCTTCCTGATGCATATCCATTAGGAAACTTACTGCTTGATAATTTCTGTCTTCAGAATCTATACATTGGGAAAAATACCATTTGAGAAACAGTTTTGTTGAACAAGTTGAAACAGAAATCTACTGTATTGCTCAACAGTCTGCTGGATTGTGTGGGTACAAGATAGAAGAAAGAAGCTGTCATCAATTCAGTAATCAAGGCTGAGTCAGAGGGAAGACTAAGGAGAGCCCAGTGAACAGACTGGAAACCAGTCAGAGATTGAGTTATTTGAGTAGAAAACCACCTTTTCTGAGCCTGCTTTGCCTTAGGCAGCAGTATGCCTAAGAAAATAATCACCTAAGTTGCAAAATATAAGTGGTAATAGTTTTCAGAACAATAACAGTATTCACTACTTGTACCAAGTTCAAAAGCTTGATTTGTAGGTTTCCCATGTTGTAATAGCCTACTTTTTATTGTTGGTGCTTCCCAATACCTACATTTTTCGCAGTTTGAGCAGTGTTGTTACTTGCAGAGTCTGTGGTGCCTGCAAAGCAGACATAAACATGGGGTCTCTGAAAAGTTGGCTGCAGCCTGCAAGGTTTTGTCAGAGCAAGCGCCTCTGCCTTGTTTAAATAAGTGATGCCATTTATCCTCCCAGCAAGGTTCTGAGTAGGAGAGCTGCTTCTGTCGTGTACGCTTCAGCAGATGTTTGGGTTAGTCCTTACCTTTACACACCATTTTTCCAATTTTCTTCTCTGGTGCAGTTGATAACCCACCACAGCCACAAATGCAAGGCTTGCCCAGAAAAGGGAACTTCTCCAAAATGCTGCATGTTTTTAATGTCAATGGTTATGGGTGAATTTTTCAGAAGACGTTATGGGTAAATAATAAATATTAATTTATACATTTCAGAAGCCTTCTTCCTTATGGCTTTGCTGCTCTTGCAAAGCAGGTCACAAAAGTTATGTTTTAGTGCTGCTGAATAGACATAGAATTAATAATGACTATCATAATTTGCATTGCAGATCTGTTTGAATTATGGACACGGGCTCTATGTGAAGGTAGGATATAATGGAAAGCTTTTTCTTTTATCAGTGCCTGTAGAAGGGTTCTCTGAGCAACGTGTCAAAGTCATGCCTTATTTCAGTTGATAAATATCTTGAATTCTATTTTCTGAAATGTGAAAGCTGCATAATGAATAGAGAAATGAAAGCTGGAAAGTGAATAGATTCCTACATCCCTCACCTAGAGTGGCACTGAACCTTAAGAAACTTTCCAGTAACACAGTAAAAATGTAGATTGCTTTTTTGAACTCAGTAGTTGAAAAATCACTGTTTTATTGAATGTGCTAAACTGGGAGTCAACAGAGACAGTGGAAAAATAAAGTGGACAGAAGGATGAGGGTTCTCATGCAGAGTGAGAATGAGATGTAGTTAAATCGGGAAAGCAGAGACATTGGGTGGATTGAATAGAGTCCTGCTCTTCCATGTGTTCTGTTTCAGAGAGAAGGTTAAATATGCGAGGCAGTATTGGTGGGAAGATAAACACGGTGGTAATGCAGAAATGGTGGTTCAAAACAGCCTTAGTGCCAAACTTCTTCCCACATCTGATGACAAGCATTTAAATCTTCCAGAGCAGGTGTATTTTCACAAACTGCTGGTCATAGAAACTTGCTCATATTTTTAAAGCCTGTCCTGCCTAATTCTGTCTTGATGAAAAGACCAGTGCAGTTTTCCTTTTCAACCAGTTTGAGGACTTCGTAGCTCTTAGATTGTGACTCAGAACGCTGATGCTGCTCCAGGATTTTGAAGTTACTAGCTATTGAAAGAGCAAAAGTTGCTCAGAAGTTTTGGCTACAGCAGCAATAAAGCATTTATCTGAAATGAGTAAATGCACTGCTGACATTCCGTCTTGTCTTTTCACAGGTTTATAATCGAAATGACAGGAGTGGCCTGCTGTCTCATCCCAGCAGCCTAGTCAGACAGAAGCGAGAATGGACAGTCCCTCCAGCTTTCATACGGGAGGAGGAGGACAATTCCTATAAGAATCCAATTGCTAGAGTAAGCCCAGAAAGCAGTTAAATATGCAATACTAGAGATGCAAAAATAGAGATGAAAATGTAAAATGAGAGTGTGGCTTCCCTAAACACATGCATGAATATTTCTTTCATTTTAGAGGACTTGAATGTCAGTTGAAGATTGACACATTTCCTTCTGTTTCCTTTACTTTTAAAGCCTGGTTTGGCTCAGTCTCTCATCTTTTCATAGCCCCATTTTTCATTAGGTTTTGGGAATGCAATATCTTTGAGTTTTTTCACCCCACTACTCCTGCTCAGGTGGGGTTGAACTTGGCAAGTGGGTCCCAAATGTGCTGGTGCTGATTGGGCAGAAGGATGTACCTAGAACATGATTATGTATGCCTAGTCTTTTAGGAAACAGAGCTAAAAATAACCCAGGTGTTATCCTGTGTGAAAGAGTGATATGCATCTGGTTCAGCACAAGTGTTCAAACCTAAATTCACCACTCCTGCTGCTTCAGCATATGAAGTGACTGCAGGTGGTGGGAAGATGTTGCCCTCTGCTTGGGATGCCCCTTGATGGTGATACTGGTACAATGCACACTTTTCCAGATGGTGTGAATATCTGCTGACAGCAGAGAAAGGGTGTAATCTCTCGTCTCTGCAGCCTCTTCTATGTGTTCATCTCCAGGTCTGACCTTTTTCCTCCACCCTATCCCTTCTCCAGTCCTGGTATGTTTGCTAGCTGAGGTCTGACCTCCCAGGTCAGCTCCCTGCTCCAGATGTTTCTCATCTCCCTGCACCAGATTCTCAAATAGAACATGCAGCCCTCCCTGCATTCATCTATACATTTCCACAGTCAGAGGAGTGCAGGGAAATGTGTTAAATATTTTTTGTTTGTTTATTACAAGATAGAAAAAATACTTCGTTGCACTTTTAAATGTGGTTTTATTTACTGAGTGCTATTTAATTTGTTATATTCCTATTAGATACATTCAGATCTTGAAGACACAGGAATAGTAGTAACTTACACTATATCTGGTCAAGGAGTAACAGAACCCCCATATGGATTATTTGTTATCAATGGAAAGACTGGTGACCTGAACATAACAGGAAGGGTGGACAGAGAAAAGACTCCCATTCTTCTTGTAAGTTGAAAATTAATTTTTTTCTTTATAGGTCCCCTCCTATCCATTTTTTATTTATTTTCTTTAAATGTGTCTGCTGGAAATAATACACATATATAATGTATTTCTGGATATTTGTGTATACCTACTTGTGTAATAAGCTTTTATAATGTTTAGACTTTGTTATATATAGTGGGTGTATTTCTGTTTTGCATATATGTTTGTATATATGACAGTCACTCATTGGATTAATTTATTGCTTATGTCTGTGTTATCAGGTCCGAGGCCATGCACTAGATAAGAATGGGGCAAAACTGGAAGAGCCAATAGACCTCCCAGTTAAAGTTGTGGACATAAATGACAATTTTCCAGTGTTTTCACATGAAGTTTTTGTTGGTTCAATTGAAGAACTGAGTGAAAGAGGTAACTTCTAATTTTTTTTTTCTTTTTGTTTTTCCCACTATATGCATGGGGACAAGTGAATATGCACTTTGGAGCAGTGTATCTGCAGTAGCAAGGGCACATTCTCTTCCTGACATAAGCCAGGTCATCCATGTGTGAATGAAGGATTTTATTCAAGCCTGTGTTGTGTGATTAAGGGAGAGCGTCCCCCTAGGGGCAAGAGAGAACAGTATTTCCTCTTGTGGCATCTCTGGTTTGTTGTCAGAGATACCACAAATCCAGGAACCAGGGTTCGTCTGCAAGAATTGCACAGGAAATGCAGTCTGCCTTCTAGCCTAGTAGTCACAGCCTATTTGGGAGGGACTTCACTCTACCATCCTCATCCAAAGCCCTGCTTTATTTGTGGGCTGGAGAGGTAGTTTGCTGGTAAGCACATATGGCTGTGCCATAACCATTGAAGAACAAGTTAATGGCAGTTTTCCTATTGACATCGGTAAACATAAGAGCAACAGAAGGAAGATTGGAAAAGCTGGAATAAAACTACCTAATAAATACCTGGCAGTATGTCTGTTTCAGTGCCACTATAATCTGAAGAAACAAATTAAAAGGGGATTGCACCATGGGTGCCACCACATATATTGAGTAAAGTTGTTGAACGGCATCAATACAGATCAGTGGTTTTAATAATGTTCAAGTAAAGGAATAATTAGTGCTTTCTTTATAATAATGTGTGAGGGAAATGTAGCTCATTGTTCAAAAGCTTGTACTTTCTGCTTTGTGTGATATGTACATTTTTCTGTCAGAATTACTGGGAATTTAACCTGTTGTTTAATTTGCACATTAAATTTTATGAGTTACAGATGTGTAAATGCAATCTTTTTGTTGGCTAGAACATATACCTTTAACAGGTATCTATTGGGTTTAAGAACTTCTTCAAATTCATGCATTAAATAAATAAAGTCAAGAGCATCAGAAATTTGTGCAATGCATCTAACAAGATGCTCTTATCTTTGATATTGCAATAAAGATATATAGTGCATGGTGGTGTAAACAAATGTCGTATTTTGTTTGTGTTCTCCAGGTACAATTGTAATGAGGATAAATGCAACAGATGCAGATGAACCAAATAATATAAATTCCAAAATTGCTTTCAGGATTGTTTCCCAAAGCCCTAGCAATGCATTCAGCATGGATAAGAATACTGGCGAGGTTCGAGTAGCAAAAATAAACCTTGACAGAGAGGTAAAAAAATACCTTCCCGTTTTGGTGTTTGTTAGTAATGGTTTTCTGGTGCCCATTGTGTCACCCTCAGCCCTGCCTGCATGGTGAAGAGCTGGCCCTCTTACCTTTCTTAACTTCCCTTGGGATTAAGGCCTTGTCTGTGTGATGCATGCTTTTCAGGGACCAAGGGAGAGGCAGTGGGGTTAAGGCTGTATCCCCTCATCCCCTCCCTGGCACAGCACCAGCCCGATGGTTGTTGCTTTCTGTCCCTCCTGTGCAGTCAGAGCAGCAGTTACACAAAACAAGGTGTCATTCTTTCTGCTGGGGAGTGTATGGCAAAGATAACTTTGACCGCCACCTGCAGAGTTGCTGGCTGTATCTGGTTTTTTGTAGCCTTCCGTGCAAATCGTGGTTCAAAGAGTTAGGACAGGTGCTACCGTGAAAATGCATTGGAAGTCGCATATTACCCGGGACATGACCTGTGCTTGCAGAGTTTTCCCTGGCCAGCAGATGGTGATGGGAATGCTGGCTCTGTGGCTGAGGGATGTGGCTCTGCCTATGTCCTGGCATGTAGGTGTCACTGGTCCTGTCCCTGTTTGTGATCACTGGAATTTTTTACTTTGCTATGTAAGTACAGTCTGACTTTTTGTAGGGAAGATATGAAAGTCCTGTACCCTTTTCAAAGCCTCAGTTCTACTCCAGCAGAATCTGTCAAGGCACTTGTGTGTGAGATTTACTTCTAGCTAGGAGTTATAACTGACCATAAGAGAACATTACCAAAATTAAATAGAGGTCATATAGCAAAGGAAGAATTTTTAGCCTGGATTAAATACCTTTTTCTTACCATGACAGACACAAAGTAGCTATTCTTTGGTGGTGGAAGCAAAGGACCGTGGTGGTGAACAAGGTGGGAATGCTGCAACATGTTCTTTAGAAATCAAGATTCTGGATGTCAATGACAATCTGCCTGTTGTTGAAAGTCGTACAGTAAGTACAATTATCACAATTGTTAGCATGTTCCTACACCTGCCAGTATCCCATAATAAGACATTGTGCAAAATTCCTTGCACTGATGAAAGGAGATAAACCATGACATATTTTTAAAGACTGGATTTTTTTTTTAATTGCAGTTTGAAGGAAGCATTGAAGAAAACAGAGCAAATGTGGAAATTATGAGAATAAAAGTATTTGACAAAGATGAAGAGTTTTCTGATAATTGGCTGGCAAACTTTACATTTGTTTCTGGTAATGAAGGTGGTTTTTTCAAAATTGTAACAGATACCCAAACAAATGAAGGAATTTTGACTGTTGTGAAGGTAAGTAGAGATTTTAGAGAGTCTACTTTAAATATTAGAATAATTTATCCATCTATGTTGACAAATTGTGTTTATTCAGTCAATATGTAAAATGTGTGGATACTCCTCCTTTGCCATATTTTTAATGCATTTGGTAATTCCCTGCAAAATAATAATTTTATCAAGCTTTTCTGTTTGCATTCTGTGTGATCTCAAATCAAATATAACTAATAGGGCAGGAGTCCGCAGACTTCCCTTGCCCTTTGGGCAACAGCACAAACATGCTGTAAACTTTCACGTTTCTGCTGTCCTTGATTTCTTTATACAAATTTCTTCATTTCCCCTGGCCACTGCTAATATTGCAGGCAACACCATGATCCATGAGCTTCAGACAATTTTATGAATTTCTGCAAGTTGAAATGTTGATGAAAATATTTTCCATTAATGGAAATGTATATTTTATAATTTTCACTTTTCTTTAGTCCGCAAGTACTGAAGATGTATAGTGCCCTAAGTAGCTATTTTTTTTTCCTGCTCAGGTTTCCTAATCTGAAAACTGCTAATTATTTTTTTTTAAATGAGCATTACTAAGAGAATTATTAGGTTTAAAAAAAAAAAAAAAACAAACAAATGCAAACACATAAATTTGGAGAAGCCAGGTAATTGAGGACTGATTCACTGAAAGCACAGGCAGAATATATGGGTAGGACTCCTTTTATGTATATTGAATAAGTTTAATTCAATAACATAAAGCCATACTTTAATGGTGTCATCCATTAAAAATGAGCAAGAGTAACAGGTTAAGAAATTTCCTTGCACTGTAACATCCTTACTGCTTAAATATTATTTAAATATTTATATCCCTATTACTCAAATAAGGATGTTGTAGTATTATTTAAATACTAAATGTATGTGTGTTGTCTCAGTATTGGATTCTGACAAATTCTGATTTTTTTCATTATTTTCTTTATTGCTCTAGGAGCTGGATTATGAAAAAATGCAAAGCCTAAACTTAGGCATTGTTGTTACAAACAAAGCAGAGTTCCACAAGTCGATTAAACCCAGTTACAAAGCAGAAACAATTCCAATCAAAATTAAGGTGATCAATGTGCAGGAAGGCCCTGTGTTCCCTGGTGGCACAAAAATTATTGAAGCAAGTGAGAAACTGCAGATAAAACAGGTTATTGGACAGTATCAAGCCTATGATGAAGACACTGGAAAAGTAGCAGAGCACATTACGTAAGAATTTTTTATAACCATCATAACGGAGTATGTCAGAAGTTATATCTTATTGTCAAAATTTGCATGTTAAACTGAAATAATTTCAAAGGCAATAATTTTGTGCTAAAGATCACCTTAAACACCTAAGACACCTTAAACATCATAATGATCTTCAATATTCTATTATGCAGAAAACTGGTGATATGAAAATCCTCCTTCTTTTGTTGTATATGGTGAGACCTGAGTATTTGGGTTGAAGTTGTGTTTGCATGGTGTGATTGTCATACCTGTCTACTTTTGAGATTAGATTTACCAATCTGATTCCACTGTCTCCTGTAAAATTAGGAAGGAATATGCAGAAACATTTATCAGTCAGACAGAAAGGGTATAACACAGATACGTCTGCATGTGTGCACTTGGGTTTTGAATCATAGCTTTTCAGCTAGAATGTTATTTAACCACCACCATGGCCTTTACAAATGGTGCACAGCAGAGCTGCACACCCAGGGGTGGACATCTTTCCCCCATGCCTGTAATACAGTTTTTCACCGGTGTCTAATGCTCAACTTTTTCTGGGAGCCCAGATTGGGGGGAAGAGGACAGTGCCCAGCAGTGCAGCTCTGTCTGCTGTTCCAGTCTCACTCACCGATTGTACTTTCTGTACTTCACGCATACCTAAATCTTTGATTGTCCATCTTTGCCTTATTTTCATTAGGTACTTGAAAGGAAAAGATGCAGCAAACTGGATCACTGTAGACTCAGTCACAGGTGAAATCCGACTTGCTAAAAATCTTGATTATGAATCACCTCATGTAGTAAATGGTACCTACACTATCACGATGTTGGGTGTAACTACTGGTAAGTTGAGAGGGTTTTGTTTTCACACAAATTGGTTTGTTTGCCTATCTACAAGGGTTGTTGGTTTAACCTACCCATCTCTTAAGTTAGGCAGCAAGTGCAGTCTTGATATTCAAAGGAGAGACACAGGCAACTCAATTTTTTGGAATGGGCTCCTAAGGTATCTGTTTCTCCCCTTTGACTAGATGGAGGTGAACTTTTATAAAAGTTTTCAAAGATAGGTCTGACAGGAAACTCTGTTTGCAAGGTGGGAATTGCCAGTATCTCAATATGCCTATCATCAAACTTCATAGTCCTAAGTTTTCTCAACTTCTAAGCAACAAAGACTCTCTGAACTTCTTTTGTATCTAAGTAGAATTCATAATTTATAATCTAAGTGTTACTGCGTAACCATACAGGATTTTTTTTCAAGTTAAAGTAATAAAACATCTTGTCTTCAAACAAACTTTGTCAATATGTTTATTAGCATTGGGAATGAAGCACTGTTGTCATAAGCTCTAGGGAGATCTCTTTCAACTTACTTTAGCAATGTCGGGGTTTTGGAAGATACTAAGGTTTGGGGTTTTTTTATTTTAAGATAAATTTTTGTGCACAAATCAATTTAATTTTTTATATTTTAAATTCTTAGATTCCCCAAGGAAAACAGTCACTGGCACAGTCGTCATTCAAGTTAAAGATGAGAATGATAACTGCCCGGTTATTGTGAACCCTGTGCGGACTGTGTGTTCAGATGCAAAATTAGTTGAAGTTACAGCTCATGATTTGGATGGTTACCCATACAGTTATCCCTTCAGCTTTACTGTCATTGATGAGCCAGAAGGGACAGCAGAAAAATGGATAATTGCATCTGGAAATGGTAAGAAAATGGTTTTTTAATTACTTTCAGTTCTTTGAAGTCCTAAGGTCGTAATTTAATAATTCCAGTCAAACTGCCAGTTTGGCTGAGTGAGACCAATACAGCAACCCTATATATGGAGTCAGAAATTAAGATCATAAATTGCATTCTGCTCCCTTTTCTCTAAAGGTTATAAAAGTCCAGACATGTCCTCTTGCCTTGGGTGTGTTACCTTCCTTCAGTTTGACCTTCTTTGTCTGGCTTGATACCCCATGTGTGGTGACCAGGATTTCATTAATAATGCTAGGAACAAGCTGTCCCCATCTTCTTATGGATAATATGCAGTGATGCATTATCTGAGCATAGATAACATGCTGTCCATGAGCCAGCAGTGTCCTTGTGGCCAAAAGGTCCGTGGTGTCGTGGTGTGCATTAGGAAGAGCATTGCCAGCAGGTCACGGGAGGTGATCCTGCCTCTCTCCTGTGCTCTGGTGAGGCACATCTGGAGTGCTGTGTCCAGTTCTGTGCTGTGTCCAGTTCTGCCTCCTTGGTACAAGAGAGAAGTGGAATTCTTGGAGCGCCCAACGGAGGGCAACAAAGATAATTGGGACTTGACCATCTCTCGTATGAGGTCAGGCTGAGGGAGCTGGGCCTGTTCAGCCTTGAGAAGAGATGACTGAGAGGAGAACTCATTGACATCTATAAGTCTCTGATAAAGGGAGAGTGTCAACAGGATGGAGCCAGGCTCTCCTTGGGGGTGCCAAGCATTAGGACAAGAGGCAATGGCAGAAACTGATGCTCAGGAAGTTTCCACCTGAATACAAGGAGAAACTTCTTTACTGTGCTGTGACTGTGCAATTGGAATGGACTGAGAAGGTGTGGAGTCTCCCTCAATGGAGATACTCGACAACTGTCTGGATGCAATCCTGTGCCATGTGCTTTAGGATGGCTCTGTTTGATCACAGAGATTGGGCCCAGTGGAGATGCCCCACTGCGGTCCCTCCCAACCTTAATCAGTCTGTGATCTTCTGCCTAGTTAGTCCTTGACATGACAGCCACAGGAGCAGGTGTTTCATTGGCTCCTGATCTCTGCCTGTGGCCTACAACAGATTGATCTCCTCAAGACTGAAGCTGTTTCTCTGTGAGTTCAGCCTTTATCTATCCAGATGACATTGTTAATGCTGTACAGGTGATTGGGCTGTCTTCCATACTGTCTCTGGTCATGTGAAATTTTACAATTATCTGAGGCTGCAAGTGCGCATGGCTGCTCATTTACCAGCATGAATTACTTGATAAAAATAAAAGCACATATACTGTAGCAGCAGCTAATTAAACTTAATTCCATTGCATTGGCTGGGCTTAACTGGAGGGGGTTTGTTGGAAGACTGAAAGAGTTGTATTTTTGTTCATTTACAGGTGTCCATTTTCTCTCTGCTCACTGCATGTCTTTTTTTTTTTTTTTTTTCTCTAACCTCCCTCCACTTCTGTCTCAGACACCAGCATACAGCTGGTACCACAAAACCTGAAGCCAGGCAGAACTGCAGTTCCCATGCTAATAAAGGATTTCCAAGGGGTCAGCTGTGCTCTGCCCCAGTCTCTGCAGCTGACTGTTTGTGAATGTACAGACGATGGTGTGTGCCAGGAGAGGTTTGTTGGTGCGAAGTCAGTGGGTCTGGGACCAGCAGCGATTGCACTAATCATCTTGGCATTTTTACTTTTGCTGCGTAAGTAATTGTTTCATATTATCTGAGAAGCACTGTAAATGTGATCTGCAAAGCATCAGGAAAGAAACAATCCAGCTCTCGGGTTTTATCATCTTGATATATTCTGTGTAAACTCCTAGTCTTGTGGAGGTCATGGCAAATCCCCAGCTAATTTTGGTAACATCAGCATTTCACCCTCAAAGGATTTCAAGCTGTGTATTTTAAAATTAATATAAACAACTTCTAATATTTGTTTATGGTGCAGTAAATAACAAGTGGGGAAACAGTGAGGAATGCTTTTGGTGTTCTGAGATGTCCCCAGGTGAACCCTAGCTCTTCCTACTCAAACCACAGCACATTCTTCATTGTCTTTGCTGTCGCTGCAGATTCACTGCCTTGCTCAGAGCAGCATGTGACATTGTTCTTTGGTGAGATAAAATAAAAGAAAAATAAGGATATTTGAAATTCTGCTGTGGCCAGGTGTAGCAGTGCTGCATTTAAACTCCCAATAGATTATTGCTTGTGCTGGCAACAATCTAATTGTGATAAAACAAAGTTCATGCCACAGTAATAGTATTCTCTCCTTCTGAAACTGGGTTATTTTGGGTCCCCCCAGCAACACTCTAGGCATGTCAAAGGAATAGTGAGGTGGAATTTACATGACACCATGTTGTTATCTGGTAGTAAAAGAAGAGGAGGAGTTAGAAATGCTGAGGTTGTACAGTGATAGCCAGGGCTTGGAATTGATATGTGAGATTTTTGATAGAAGTATAGCTACTTACATGTATGGCCATCTGCATGATTCAGACCCTGACGTGTTAGTTGTCAGTTTACTCTCTTGAAAACTGGACTCAGCATGTGCATCTAGGAAATGCCTTGAATATTTGGGAACCTGTCTTCAGTCCTTGCCAGCCCTCATACTGATCACTAGGTCATTAAAAATACATTTGGGTATGGGAGCTGGCCAAACTTACAGTGGCTGTAAGTATGCTAAGGTCCTGATAACCACACAGTTAATGGCAACCTTCTATTTCCCTGTAGTTGTTCCACTGTTGCTGCTGCTGTGTCCGGGTGGCTTTGGAGCAAAGGGATTTGGTGGAGCAAAGACGTTTGCTGACATACCGGACCACAGTGAAGCGATGCTGCGTCAGTGGAACAGTGAAGGAGCAGCTCCTGAGGAGAAGGCATGTATCTCTAATAGTCCTTCTCTTTGATTTCTATCCCAGTTTGGCACCTGGGGCCTCTTCCACACTACAGGTGGATATTTCGAAGCTCTACAACAGATTTTAACAACACATGAACATTAATTAAAATTAACCCTGCGAGGCTCAGCGAAGGATGTGTGGGAGATGACTTCCACCAGCAGCTGTAGAAAAAGCAACCATAGCACTTAAATCCCAAAATATAGGGAAAGCAATTAAGCAAATGCTTATCATATCTGAGCAGAAGATAGGACTGTGGGAAAAGCCTTGAACCAATAGAGAGTAAAACATTTGCATTTGCATGCCTGGAATGCTCTGCACCCCTTTGGGAGCATGATAAAACAGCAAAATAAGGGTTATAATGCTGGGCTTCCCTTCATTGATTTAAAGTTTCAGACTGTTTTAAATTACTTCTCTATGTATTTTCTTTTTGAAACAGAGGAAATTCCTTAGTAAAAAAGAAAAAGGCAGAAAAAGTGCAAATCTGCAGAGGGAACAGTAAATACCAAGAGAAATTTGCTCTTTGTTGCTACACTACAAAACAAGGTTTTCAAAAAAAAGGCATGATACTTTGCAATGCTTTTGCACAATAACAGAAACAGAAGGTAAAAGACTTTGATTTAGGGCCAATGCTCACACCAAATTCTTGTTAAAAGATAATTAACAAGCCACACTGCTAGGGAAGAAAAAAGGGCCAGGCAGCACCACAAAGGTGACAGGCAGTGCATGCTTCCCCACTTAGTTTCTGAGGAAAACTGGGCAGAGTTTTTTTTGGAACAGCTGAACTCCCTAGAGTTTTGCAAGCCTGTTTTTGGTGGGGTTTTTTGTTTCGGTTTTTTTTGGGTTTTTTTTTTTCAATCCTCTGAGTTTCAAGAAAACAATGATCTATAGAAACATTTCCATGAACCTTCTTGGCAATACATTTGTGGATGCTGCACCCTGTTTTAGGAGGCCTTTTCCTCTTTGCAGCAACATGTATAAGTGCAAATTCAAACAAGTCATAAGACAGCACCCTCCCTGTTCCCACCCAGCCCCACTGCTGGTTTGGTGAGTTCTGTGTGCTAGACAGCAAAGCTTTCATGTCACATCTTAATTTGTCTTATTTATGTAGCCAGTGCTAAGCTTCATTCCACCCACTGCACTTGGGAACGTGAAAGGAGGAACGACAGCAGCGGCAGCAGGAGCAGCAACAGCAGCAGGAATGAGTGGAGAAGAAGCTCTAATAGGAGCAGGCAGCTCTGCCTCTCGCGTAGGAGAGCATCACAGCACCATTACCAGGGAAAGATGGGAAGAGCAAAGGCGTCTTCTTTCTGCTGCTGACTATGGAGCCATGGCAGCTGGAGCAGCTGAAGGCATGGCAGGTGTAGACGGCAAGACAGTCGTGTCTGGAGGAGGAGTTGCTGTGGGAGCGGCTGGAGCCATGAATGAAGAATTCTTAAGAGACTACTTCAACGATGTAAGCATATGACCCAAAAATAACAGTATTTTGATGTTTGCACTTAGCATTGTGAAATATCATGTTATGACAGACAGAGTTGAGTAGATACGTAGATATAAACAGTCCTGATATCGTGCACATGGAGTTGGGGGCATTAAGGATTTTTGGATTGGCCACACTGGGAGTGGGACTTGGAGTGTGACAATGTTCAGTCTTCTAGCACTGAATGCTTGCAAGGTGTCACGCAAATAGACATTTCTCTCAAGGGAGGTATTTGTGGATGGGATCCAGAATATTCAGCAATAGCATAGGAGTGCCTTGCCCAGGAAAAAGCCCTGAGAAAGACTGTGTGATCTAAATCTCAAGGACTTAAGAACATGAAACTGATCTCTAGGGAGGCACCTGTGACTCATCATGAGTCACAACTCCAAGCTTTACCACAGAGCAGGTTTTTGAAAGATAAGCCGAAGATGTCATACACCAGTGGGTGGGGCTGTATTTTCAAAGTAGCTGATGCAGTAAGTGGTGCTGACTTGTCTGTTTGCCCGGCAGCCTGGGTAAAGGGCCATTCATCAAAATTGTATGAGGCATATGTTGCAATCCCCTTTCTTTTATTTTTACTGACCAAACCATTGGCCAGTAGGTTGTTCCTACTTGTTGAAGCTACTTCTCTTCATGTTACACACATCATTAATACTTTGGCTGGTGAGCTCCTTGTAGTGAAAGTTTGACTTCCATGCACCATCACCTGTACAAACAAAACCTCTTCACACCCTACAGCTGGCAGCTGATGTGGTTTTGCAGATTCCAATCACCACCTCAAGCCAGGGAAGGATTTGAGCTTTAGGTACTTGTATGTCTCAGAGTGCTCTAGCCACTGGTCTCCTGGGTGAACAGATGCAACAGTAGCAATCTCCTTTTCTTCCACTCTTTGAGACATAACTTTAAGCGTAACTGCCTGATGAAGTCTGCAGGAGGGAAGTCATACTCAGTATCCATACAACTTCTGGGAGGCTAAAATATTTCAAATTAGGGGTGAGGAAACAGATGAGTAACCAAACCAAATAGTTTCAGCTGCTGATTTTTGTGGCAGAATCTTGGTTTGTGTGCCTGCTTCCAGGATCAAATGCAGATAAACATGCAGAGTCAAATGGGATCTGGATATATAACACATTACACAGACACCTGAGCTAATTTGCTGTCCAGAACTTCAGATGTGGCAGAAAGGTGGTTCTGAGCACAAGCCAGGAGCCATATTAGATAAAGCTGGTTCAGCAGGCCCATGGGATTTGGCTGTCTTCACTTTTGGAGCTGAAGCTGATGCAAACACATACACAGATATTTTTGGCAGCACTGCAGCAGCTCCATGATACTGCTTTCAGACTGAGCTGACCCTGTAAGCATTGTAGCCAGAACTCAAGAGCCCTCCTTGTTGCCAGGTGGCCTGCATAGAAGCTAAGAATTTACATGATGGACTATGCATCCATGCTTTACCAATCCATTTAACTTTTTGATTTGTTTCCTGTTGGACACCTTGGATGTGATCCTGTAGTCTGTGCTAGTGAAAAGGGCCATGGTAGGTGATAACATGTCAGCATGTACTCAGTAAATGTTTGTTTAAATGGTAGGATACTCTCAGAAATGGTCTTGGTGTTCTCCCACAAAAACCTAGTTAAAGGTGAAGTTCGTTCACTGAACTAAAACTAAAACAATTTCTTCATGACTATGGACAGCAGTATCACAAATTACACATTTACTGGAAGGAACAGCAGCAGGTGGTGGTGGTATCCAAGGCTTTAAATATAATCTCAGATTTTTCTTCTCATCAAGTGTACTGTCAAATTCAGACTAATTTCAGAAAAGCAAAAGAACACGTTAGGTACAGCCCTCACTTGGTTGACAGTTTCTGTGGGATCAGTTCAATTTCTAATTTCAACTTTTGTTGAATTTGTTGACTTGTCCAAGCATTTCTGATTTTTCAAAATTACTAAGTCTAGAGCTGGCATTAATGAACTTTTGCTTGCTTTTGTTTTCTGCCTGCAGAAAGCTGTCTCTTTTGCGGAAGAAGATGAAGAGCAAGCTGCAAAAGACTGTCTCCTGGTGTATTCCCAGGGAGAATCAGGCTCCCCTCACGGCTCCGTTGGCTGCTGCAGCTTTATTGAGGGGGATCTTGATGACCATTTTCTTGATGATTTAGGAGATAAGTTTAAGACTCTAGCAGAAATATGTATAGGTAGAC
Source organism: Onychostruthus taczanowskii (assembly GCF_017590055.1). Lineage (NCBI taxonomy): Eukaryota > Metazoa > Chordata > Aves > Passeriformes > Passeridae > Onychostruthus > Onychostruthus taczanowskii. Next base: position 13,764,170 of record NW_024498795.1, read on the forward strand.
AGATCAACATGAAAGACAGTGGCTACAAGAATGAATCAGGTTTTGGTCCTAGTGAAGCAAAGTCACAGTTCTTACATCAGCAAAATGCTTCCACCTCTGAGCAAGCCTTTGCCTCAGGCAGTGGTTTCCAGTCCATCCCACCCATCCATGCAGGCAGTGGCACAGGAGAAAGCACCCTGTCCAAGGAGGTGGTCACAGAAACAACTTTTTCATCATCCCATTCTGGGCAGCACAATGCCCAGCACCTCCCCACAGGCCATGCAGAGAGCAATGTCACCATGACAGAAACATCCTATTCTGTTGGGGCTCCTGCCCACTCAGCCCCTGTCTTTTTAGACCCCCAGTTTAAGGAGAATGTAGTGGTGACAGAGAGAGTGCTGGCACCTGCATCAAGCATTCAGGGGATGGTGAAAATCCCTGATTTGCCACATGGAAGTAACGTGGTGGTTACAGAAAGGATGGTGAAGTCGGTGGGTGCAGGACCAGGAGCCCTGACAGTTCAGGATCTTCATGACTCGCAGTATGTCGTGGTGAGGGAGCGAGAGAGGGTGCTTGTGCCTGCTGCAGAGCAGGGCTCCCTCAGCTTCCCCACTTCGACAGAGGAACGCAGCACGGTGCTGAATGAAAGGGCGGTGTCAGCCTCGGGGCTGCAGAGCAGAGCTGAACAGGCAGCGGGTGCCAGCTCAGGAAGGCAAGAGCATGCTCTGATCACAGACTCCCCACTAAACCTGATGGGCTCCCACTTACAAGGGCCACCTCCTGCCAGTGCCACACTGAGCAAGTCTTCCAGGGTCACCAAATACAGCACAGTGCAGTACACTCGCTCTTAGCCTGGCTCCGTGCAGGGGTGGCAGTGTCCAGCACCCTTATGTCTGCATGCATCCTGCCTCGGGCTTTTCCATGAGATCCAAATTTGCTGGAGCTTCCAGAATGACATGTACTCATTTGCACTAGTTTTTATAAATATGGATTATATGACCAGGAAGCAAGAAGGAAATCTAGTGTTATGTTACATTGGCAGGGATGCCTTTGAATTGCAAAGATGTGGGAAATACTTTTTTTTTTTCCTAATTTGCTATTTTTTATTGCTTTTTTTTTTTTTTTTGTACAGATAGGGTAACAATGCCACATAACCAGAGCTACATAATTATGAGAAAACAGGAAAAAAAGTATCCAATCTAGTGATGGATAGTAGCCTGCAAAGCACAAGTAAAGTTTTTGAACTGCTATTGGGTGTATCTGGAGTCCTTCTGTGAGGGCATTGAGTCCTTCTGTTTCTCATTGTGTGTTTGCCACTGTACTGTGGGGCATGGTAGCTCCTCCTGAACCTTGCTAAGAAATCTTCCTGAGAAGCCCAGGCCACCAAACCTAGTATGCCTTCAGAGTGTTGATCTCCTGAAGGGATGTCACAATTTCAGGTTATCAGAATTTGTGACTTAAGCAATCAATATTTGCATGTTACCACAGCAGTTAAAGAGAGCAAGTAGCAAAAAAGCTGAGAACTGCAATTTTTCATTACCTCAGTCTAAAAGTTCCATTACTTGGTGTGGGACTACACTGACTTGGACAAGTAAGCATTTGAATTGTGCACATTTTTCACTTTATTTAATTTATGAGAAACAGCCATGGCTTACCTTAGCCTTAGAGCCAGAGATTCAGTCAGTGGCTTTGTCAGCAAAGTTCATGGTCCTTGGACATCTGTAAGATCTGATTTACAGGTGCAATTTGGTATTTGGAATTGGTTCTGTGAACTCACAGACATAGAAGTCAGCCTTGTGTGAGTGAAGTTTCACTACTTTCAGTACCAGAGCTCAAGTGGCTGGTATAGTGCTGTGTAATGACAGCTTCCCTTGGTTGTGACAAGATAACAGGAAGCTCCCCTTAGCTATGCAGTATTTGAGTTTATTTTGCTTTCCTTGAAGTTTATATGGTAAAAGTAAAAGGCAGTACAGCACTGTTTGACAGTATGTGTATATATATATATATATATATATGCACATGTAAATATTTTTATGCTGTTTGGAACATTCTGAAGTTAATTTTATACAGGATAAAATGTCTTACACTCCTTATGTTTACTCAGAGTAGAAGTATTTTAGATGAGGCATAAGTAGCGTATTTATCTCATACCTGTGAAATCACCAAGTTGGTCATAAGGTGCAGCAAAGCCCGTGGACCTGCAGAACTTTCAGGTTGTCTCCATCTCCTGGAGTTTTCCTGCAGATGCAGTGCTATGTTTTACAATGATGTGTTCTGTCTTCGACTGGAAATGCTCTCAGTGTGTTTAGTTTTACTAATAGTAAAAGTTGCTTCAAAAACATAAATACATAAACTAGGAACCATGGCTGTGCTCAACCATGACAGCTGGGCCATTATGTTAAGTGAAATAGTATTTCCAAACATATCCTGCTTGCTTGAACCTATTGGTTATTTATCTCTTACACTACATTTTTAAAATACATGTATTTTTTTCTAAGCAAGCCTGCAGTTCTAAGTGGTCACCACTCTTCTGACTTTCTTATAGAGTAGCTTTGTGGGTTTATATAATCTTAAAATAAAGAGCTCTACTGTATTTTTAATTCTTCATTCAAACAGCTACCCCAGTGAAAACACTGGCTTTCCTACTGCAAATAAAGAGTTTAAAGATAGAATGAGGATGGAGATTTCCCAAACAGCCTCAAGGAATATCTGAATGTTGCAGAGGTAAAAGCATTGGTGTCGTGCTATAACTTAAAGATTCTGACAAAATTGTGAATTCTGCCTTGTGGTTAAGTGCACTAAATTCTGTTCTAACTTGATTCAAGAGAGCAGCATACCTGCCATAAATTTACTGAGCTTTGAGTCATACCTTTCAAATCAGTTTATGCTTCCAGACAACATAGCATAGAACAGTCTCAATTTTATAACATTTTAAAACATGCAGTTGCTAACATTCAGGAGAAGAGGTAAGAGTGTAATGTTTGTATATAAACTGCTTTCACAGATCTGCTTGTAAAGAGTCTGTTTGAATAGATTCATTAAGAGCGAGTCTTCATTATTTGACTTAAGCTTGTACCAAGGCTGCAGCTGCTATCAGCATATCGGCATGTGTTAATGCTGGCAGAACATCCATCAGATTAAGTCACTCACTTCTAATGGAGCTATGTTTTGTAAACGATAGTGACTGCTGGGAGGAATGTACAGACCCAAATTAATGGAAGTTCCTGGTTAGCATCTGACTACACGATAACCCCGAGTGGGAGACTAGCCCCAGAACTTATCTTTGTGAGAGATGCCTTGTTGTGACTTCAAAAGGAAAGCAAAGTCTGTAATTTTCTTATCTAACAATAATAGAGCACAGTAATGCTGAAATGCCAGCATGACAGGGATTAGATCCATGCTGCTTTCTGTGATTTATGTTACCTGTGAACCTTGGTAAGTATGTTGGACTCCATGAGTATGAGCCAGCCTGCCACAACAAGGATACAGCTAGTGTCCTGCATACCCACAAGGAAGTATCTCTGTGTCATCCCTCAGTGTCTAGTTGGAGCTAGGTTAGACTTTGCAAGGCAGTACAATCTTTTCCAGGCTCCATTCTTCCCTGGGAATTTGCCCGTAGTCCACCATAAAAGGTTCAAAGCTTGTGAGGGTTATCAGCAGTAAATCAGCTGCTATCCCCAGGAGGGTGATAAGTGTTTATAGCCTTGAGGCATCTCAAAAATGCATCACTCCTTCAGCGTGCACTGCACTGGTGGAGCTGGCACTGCTCGCTGTCTCCTCCACTGGCCCCTTCTCCTTCCTGGTGGCCTTTGGGCTTCCAGGGAGCTTGGAGTGCATTGACAGCCATCTGTCCTTCTTAGCTTATGTGCAGATAGATTGGACTCTGCCTGCTGCTAGTGCAGGCTTTCAAAGACAGAACAAACATAGAGTTTGCACAGTTTCAAGGTAGCTTTTCAAGGCCCAAGTGCACGGAGAAGCAAGGCACTGGGGGTTACTGAACACACAGAAATGGCTTCCAGACATGGGAAAAGCCGAGGGCCCTGTTAGGAAAACCTTCTTCCACAGGCACCTTTGGGTGGCTGCTGCTACAAAGATGGGATACTGGATGGCAAGGACTTTTGGCATGACCCAGGAGGGGCTTAGTGTCAAGTTGTAACAGGGCAGCGCTCGTCTGAGGAAAAATGATTATGACTGGATGAGGAGAAATGGTGTTCTGCTTTCCCTGCATAGACAGCAATCACTGAACAAAAAAAAATTATGTAGGGCAGGGCCCTGATTGCCCAATAAGCCATGCCTAGTGCCCCAGCCCTGTGGTGTGACTAGTGAGAGTCGCTGCCAGGAAACAACTGCGCGTGTGTAGCCAGTGTGACTCCTGAACCACACAAAGTGGTTGCAGTCACCGGCTCCCAGTTTCTCCTTGTGGCCTCACCCCCGGAGCCAGCACTGCAGGTGGTCAGGTCTCCCCACCACATCATATTGCTCAGCAGCCTGGCAGCAAAAAATCAAATGCAGAGGTGGATGCCTGTTCCCTATTGTGTGGGGGTGGTATGTGGGGAAATTACCCTGGTTTTACAGCTACCCATTTGTGGAGCCACGGAGGCTATAAGGAAAGGGGGCATGACAGTGGGGCCCTCTGTTGAAAATTGTATTTTTATGTAATTCTAGGCAAATGTTTAATATAACAAATGGTGAAATTTCCAACATTATCTTGTATAAGTTAGGGAAGCTGAGGGAGAGAGGGGATTCACACTGGGAGGATGTTCCCCCTACTTAGTTCATTATTTTCTGTTAGATACTGATGTGTATGGAGTGGTAGCACTGGTTTTAAAATTGCCCTGAAACTCATTTCCTTGAAATACATAACAGAAAATGTCTTCAGCCATACATTAGGAGTGCATCCCGAAGATGCTGTGGACATGCTGGGGGAAAACCACATGGCAAAGTTTGTTCTATGGGTGCTGGAGAGGCAGGAGTGTTTATAGCCTTCCCACCCCAGCTTCAAGCTGGTTTCTGACCTACGTTTCAAATGTTTCATCAGACTATTTCTCTTAGATCTGTTATCTGTTATTTGCTAGAGCAAATAGAACTCAGAGATATCACCTCGCAATGATTACGCAAAACCAGCATTGATTCCCTGGTTAATGATTACCCAAGATCTTTGGAGCATGGCTGAAGTTTAAACCCTGGGGGAGAGCAGGAGTTCGAGCAGAGAGTGCTGGTACCAGCTGATGGGTCTCCCTCAGGCCTTGAATCCAGCCTCCCAAAAAGCTGTGGGACATGGGATGGTGGCAGACACTGAGCTGCTGGAAGTAGCTGAGTGGCAGTGACATGGCACTGCACAGCAGGAGGGCACAAACCCTGGGCTGGGTACCAGGGGCAGAGCTGTGACAGTTCAGGACAACCTCCATCCCAGCTGGGTGGTTTTTTCCACCTTCTCTTGCCACTCACTTAAGTCAAGCTGGTGCCTTCCTTGCTTCCCTAGATTTCTTTCCCTTATAAAAAGCTCTCTAAGGCAGATTTACTTCATTATTGTTACTATTGTTATTTTCCCCTAAGTATTACCAATTACCCCCTTCTTGAAAATAAGGCTAGAAGCAGAGCTTCCAACAAGAAGGGATTATGTACTTAGAGCATCAGCTTTCTGATGGAGTCAAATTGCATCTCCCAGGTGATGCATCTCACCTGACACACCTGTCAGTGGCACAGCTAGTAATGATAGGCAGATTTGCCCTGTGTGCCCTCTTTTGTTATTTATCAAATAAATATCAAACGTGTTACATTATGTAACCAGCAAGCTTGATTTTTGCAACAGCAGAAAAGACAGGAAGGCTCTAACACCCTTTTTGAATCAGAACCCTAGGACAGGTACTGTCAAAATAATAGATCTGTTAATGAAGTTTTCTTGTCATCCATCCTAACCTGGTTTTGTCAGAATGAGGTGGGAGAGATGAAAAATAGATCCATACAAATATTTGTTTTTTCAAAGTCCTGGTAACTTAGAATATTCAAAAATATTAGATTTTTCATAGTCCTGGTAACTTGGAACTCCCTATACTCTGACTTACTGGAATAAAATATTTTTCCCTAACACAAACAAACCAAACCCTATCAGTCAGGGTTTTGTGTGAGGTTTTTCAGGCATCTCTTTAAGCAAGCAAGCAAGCAAGCAAGCAAATTACACTTAGTGTCAGATGGGTAAAAAAAATGCTTCAACTACCCTTTTCCAGGTGGTGCTAGTGGAATTGGTTAGTAGTTGAGCTTCCTGCATTTTGGATAAGCGGCTGGCACCTGGGGCAGATGAAGTCCCTACTACAGCAGGTAAACAGGCTGTAACGGGTGTCAAGGACGTGTCCTGAACAAGGAGCACAAGGGTCATTTTCACACACCCCTGTTCTTTGAATTAATGAGCATTTAAATATTTGATACCATGTGAAGCAAGTGCAAACAGAGTGACCTTACAGCACCCTTGTTGTTCGTGAGGATGCTCTTATCAAAGAAAGGGAAGACAGAATGGAACTGAACAAGGTCTTCTCTCACATGAAAATACCCCTTACAACTTGAATAGAGTCAATCATCGTTATAAACTCTGATGGATTTCCTGGCTCACTCTGCTTGTGTTACTTCAAAAGATTAGTTCAAAATACTTGTGAGACACACAGGGTAATTTTTATTTTTTTTTAAAGATGGGGTTAAAATAAGAAAAAAATTTAAAATTTAGGTGCCTTTTCCATTGTCTTCTTTCAAATTCAAGAAAATTCCTGCAAACCAGTGTCGAACTAAAAGAAGGTACAAGTATAATAACACAGTAACAGGAGCTGGAAAAGCAGCAATAGTAAAATTTGACTTGTAAATTAATCCAGGTCAGTACAGAAATACAGTTGAGGGATTAAGGAAGTCTTTTGAAGGAGATATTTAAATGAACATTCTGGTTAAAAAAATCATAAACTTTCTACAAATAACACTAATAATTTTTAGTGCAGTCTGGCATCCCACCATACTGCTTTTGGCTGAGATAGAATTAATTTTCTTCGTACAGCACCTGTGGTGCTGCTTTTCATTTATGACCAGAACAGTGTTGCTAACCCAGGGATGTGTTAGTTACTGCTGAACAGCACTTGCAATGTGTTGAGGCCTCTTCTGCTGCTCACATTGTCCTGTCAGCAAGCAGAATGAGGATGGGCAAGGAAGGGACTGAGCCAGGACACTACATCCACAGTGCAGAATCCAAAGGGAAGGGCAGGACGTGATGCTGTCCCTGAGTGTCTTCACCTGTTTCTCAGCTATCTTATTCAGGTTTTTCACTGAGAAGGAGTATTCTGACCTATGACAAAAGAAAAAGAAGAATACTTCTGAAGCACATGAATGGCACAAAAATGTTCTTGATGTGATGTGGTCTGAGGAGCAATAAAATAATTTGAGGTAGAAAGCCTCCAAGCAGTGAGGTTCTGCTGTAAACAAGATTTGAGGCTCTCTTACTGCATCAGCTGAAGTTTGAGATTAGCACAAAAGGAAAATGTGACACAATATGTGTCACGATATTGTGTGGAAGAAGAAGAGAAGCTGTTGCTTTTTAAATTGTTTCTGGAAGAGAATGTGCTGAACATACTGCTCAGTCTGGGTTTACAAAATTATCTGCTGTGTGTTAGGGAGAAATACTCTGTTAGGAATGTTTGCTGCACTGGAAGGAATTTGTACCACAAATAAATCAGCAATTAGTACCACCAGGGTTCATTTCAGAGAGAGCCTCCTTTGGAAGGCCCTCAGATAACCCCTCTTTGTTTCTCTCCCACATCTACCTCTTCCTGCTGTGCTCTACAGCCAGATTAAAGGATCACCAGGAATTGAAATACTCCACAGTGCCGCCTACTCATCCACCAGACTGGGTGTTATTTTGTTTCGAGGAGCTCGAGTTTGACAATATCTAAGTGCATTAACTTTGTCTGCAGAGCATTAGAAAAGAAATCCAGGCTTTCAAAGGGAAGGGAAATGGAAATCTGCCTTCAGCATATATTTTTTTTTGTTTCCTTCGGTAACAAAATTATTTTTTGGGTGGATTTTTTTTATTATGTTTGGCTCTGTCTGCCACCACAGATAAGCTTCTTTATCACAACAACAGAGGAATGGCTGACATTTTTCCTGGTGTCAATGAAAAGAAAATAAAATAATTGGTTTGTTATCTTTATTACCAACAGATGACCAGCTGCTTCGCAGGAGGCACCAAAGGTGAAGCAGAACCATTAAATCTTTCCTTCACAGAATTACAGAATTGTTAGGGTTGTAAAGGCTCTCTGGAGATCATCTACTGCAACCCCTCTGCCAAGGCACAGTGACCTGGAGTAGGTGACACAGGAATATGTCCAAGTGGGTTTTGAGCGTCTCCAGAGAGGAAGACTCCATGACTTTCCTGGGTACCTGTTCCAGTGCTCTGCCATCCTCAATGGAAAGAGGTTCCTCCTCATGTTGAGGTGGAAAGTCTTGAGTGTTACTTTATGGCCATTGCTCCTTGTCATGTGTCTGGGACTGAAAGGGGTCTGGCACCATCCTCTTGACACCTGTCTTTAAGATATTTATATGGATTAACGAGGTCCCTTCTCAGTCTTCTCTAGCCTAAACAGGTCCAGGTCCCACGTCTCTCCTCAAAAGAGAGATGCTCCAGAGCCCAAATCATCTTTGTGACCCTCACTGGACCCTGTCCAGTAGCTCCTTATCTCTCTTGTACTGAGGAGCTCAGAACTGAGCACAACGTTGCAGATGTGGCCTCATTAGGGCTGACCAGAGGGGGAACATCCCCTCCCTCAACCTGCTGGCCACACTCTTCCTGTGCACCCCAGGATTCCATCGGCCCTCCTGTGTAGGAACGCTCCTGTCCCACTACCTCGGAAACAAAACCACAAAGCAAAGCCACCAACAAAAAAATAAGAAGGAGGAGAAGAAGAAAGAAGAAGAAAGAAGAAGAAGAAGAAAAAAGAAGAAGAAAGAAGAAAAGGAAGAAAAAGAAGAAGAAAAATAATAATAAGAAGAAGTATTTTTCCTAGAATCGGTGGAAGACGCCCGGGGGTGTGAGTAAAAGGCGAGCAGCGCCCAGGCCAGCAGGTGGCAGCCCGTGACCGCGTGTCCCCTGCCTGCCGGGGGTGCGGGAGGGTGACACGGCGACACCTCTGCCAGGGACGGGCAGCGAGCGGCTGCAGAACTGCCCTCACACCACTCGCCACTGCCGCTGAGAACGCTCCTGCCTTCTTGCATCTGAAAGGTTTTTGGTTGGGTTACGAGCACATCGCTAGTGGCGCTGAACTGTAACCAGCTGGGCTCAGTAAAGCCCATGGGAACAAAGGATGAGGTCCGGGGCTGCAATACAGCCTCTCTCTTCTAGTGCTTCCTTTCATGTAGGTGACAAATCCCTTCCAAATAATAAAGATTTTTTTCCCAGCTTTGTCATTGATCACTTAAATAAGAGGTTCCCTGGCAACACACCGGCAGCACATTCCTGCTCTCAAAAGGTGAATCCCTTAGGACTCCCTTACAGCATTTTTCTTTCAGAAGTTTTGACGCATGCTGTAAAGAAAAGAGAAACAATACACAACCTGATTAATAGAACTGCAGCTAACAAACAGTGCCCTGAAGGATCAGCACTCAAATCATCAAGTAATGCCAGAGCAACATTTCCATCTCCATTTCCATCACTGTTTTTCTTCTCAGCTTTGTGTAGTTTTGGCCGGAGATAGCTCTACTCATGTGCTGGGCTTATACAGGTGGTGAGGCAAGCTACAGGAGGAGACAAAATAGCATCTCAGCACTGCAGTTCACTGAGTGGTAGCTTCTGTATGGCTGTCACTCTTAAGTCAAAAGGAGCAACCTATCAGTGACATCTTTAAAAAGGGACCTATTACGGATGTTGATTTTTGAAATTTTTTTTTAAACAGCAAAAATTAGGAAGCAGTTGATAAAAAATATTGCACAACACAGCACAGGATGTCTCCTGGTCCCCTCGGAAAAAGAAACATCTTGTTATGTGCTTTGCACTAGGGTATGTTTTCCACCCCTTTTCTCTGTCCATGCTTTACAGTATTTCCACAGAAAGCAGTTTTTCTTTTATCAATGCTTCTTTCTTTTTCCACCTCACTATTCTGGAAGATTTGTAAGAGGAAACTAAACTTGACCTAGGGTCAAGACTAGATCCTTTTTGCCATGAAGGCACCATTGTGTTTGCTTCATCAGGGTTCTCTAGGTAGTTTCTTCAACTTAATGACAGGGACACCATGAGAGGATCCAGAAATTTCTTTTCCTTGTGAGCAGGGCTCAGCCTGTCATGAGAGGAAAATGTCATTCTAATGGGAGTTTCTGTTAATCACATCAGTCATATAGGGGAACATTTGTAATTACAAGGTGAGGGATAAATTAGTCATCCTGTCATAACTGAATACTCTGGCAAACAGCAAGGCTGACATAGTCCTAGTAATTTATTTTTCATGGGTACAAGCAATTTAGTGTTTGATAACTCTGGTTAAAGTTGGAGTTTATACTTCAGATGACTAACCACAAAAACAGCAGGATGTCTGTAGGAATGAAAAGAGAATGCTTTCTATTTTTGAAGAGTATTTTTCTTCCTTCCAAAATTACTTCAGAAGAAAGGACCTTACCAGGTACTTCACAATTTATTTATTTTTTCCCCCAAAAGTAGGCTGCTCATGGGGTCAGCAATCACAAGCTATATATCACTGCTCAGAAGTACAAGCTGGTTCATCTGCTTGCTCACTTCTCTGGTTTCTGCCATCTCCACATGGCAAGCTCTTCCAAGCCCTTAATTCTGGAGTGGTCCATGGGCACTGCAATGATGATGTCAATGCTACCTCTTCAGACTGAAATTCAAAAACACTGTGTCTCAGATTATAATTTATTTGGATGAGGAAAGAAAGGAAGTAACATCCTGTCCTCATCCAGGATGCTGTGTCCAAACCTCAAGGGCAGCAAACACCTCCTGCAGTTTGCCAATTCTCTTCTTTTACTCTGAAGGAGACCCATAATATACATGGGAAAAATTTGTTCTGGTGTAGGAGCCACAAGGTGAATGTTAACCTGTGTTTGAACAGCTGATTCATCCCAAGAGGAGATCCATTTTTTGACCCATGGCTCTAGGCAGTGGCTACCCTGAGGTAGCTGATCTAAAACTGATCTTAGTGAAAAGGTGTCCTACTTGGAAACAGCACAGATACCTCCAAAGAGAAATTACATGCAAAGCTGCAGCAGAGTGGGCTGACAGGAGAATTACACAAGCTCTTCAGAAATAAAGGAAAGTGTGTATTGATTCCATCTAAAATTTGAGACCAAAAAACCCAGTGTCTCTTTTGCAAAAAACCCATTGTCTCCTTTACATCCTGTAAAACAGGATGTCCAGCAAACACAGTCCTGCGTAGGCATAGGGGCAGCACATGTTTAATGTCAGTTACAGCTTAAAACACAGAGACTGACTCAGAAAATATTATTTTAGCCTTGTTTGTTCTTGAGTTGCTGCTTTCCTTGGAGACTTGAGCATAAGACTTTGAAAGTACCAGTCCCCTGTAAAGTGGGTATATTGAACTGCCAACAGATTTGCTTTTCTATACATTGCTGCTTTCTGTTTCTTTGTTTTATTTGTATGACAGTCTGGGGCCATCACCACCTGAAAGCGTATCATCTCTCCCTGCCCACAGCCTTCCCTTCTGTTGTTTTTGCAGCTCTTGTTTCTCACCATCCCTCCATGCCATTTCTTCCTTTTACTTGAATTTACGCCAGGTGATTCCTCCAACCATTCCCCTTCCCTTCTCCTGTTGAATGCTTAATTCATGTTCTTTCCTCCTGCTCAGTTACAGAGATGGATCCCCACACAGCTCTGCCCTTCTTCTGTCTCCTGTTCCTTCATGGTTCTCCCTGGTGCAGTTCTTCTACTTAAAATAATCAAAAATTTTTCTTCCATAAGGAGGCCTTTGCACCTCACACTTGCACTATGAATGTACATGCTGTGTACTACCTGCTTCTCACAGCTGACAAACTACATCTTCTTTCCAGACTTCTCCTTCCCTTTCTGTCTGCATTCCAACATTAGCCAGATATGCTGTTTCCTGGTTTTTCTGTGCTCTTTCTACTGTGTTCCCCTCAAAACCCACTCTAAATTTCTGCCAGAGGTTCACCCTTAACATTTAATATGTACCTTGGCCACTCAGGCTTGTGTCTTCCTCAACTTTTTGATGCTGCTTGGTCACTTTTGACTGAGAAAGTGGAACATATTATCTTGGAAAAGAGAGACAAAAACAGGGAATTTATCAGTGGAGGAAGAAAATGGGTAGCCTCTGATGGGTCTCAACTCTTTAAACCATTTAATATACTCTTCCTGCTGTCTCCCAAAATAAATAATTCCAAAAGACTAGAGTAGGACTTTAGTTTCTGAGACCCCCCTGAGAGCAGAGACCCTCAGGGTACTCTTGCAGGCAGAGCCACCCCAGGGTGCAGAGGCTAAGTGCAGAAAAGAAAGGCCAGTTTATCAGAATCCTGATCAGACTCTGAGGATAAAAATCTCTGGAGGGGTGAGGCTGAGGTAGGAGCACAGAAGCTAAAGCTCAGTTCTCAAGTAAGTAACTGAAATGTATAATTACACACGAGCACTGAATAGAGGTTTCTGTTAATCTGTGAGTCGATAATCTTCTTTCATTGCCACTTAGCAACAGAATTACAAACTGAGGAAAGCCAGGTTGACTTAAAATTCCTCTCTTTGCTGGGCAGAGATGAAAAAAGGTCCCTCGCTGAGCAGGCACAACAGGTTTCCCAGCTACTGGGAATTGTGCCTTTCAGCACAATATAAGTTCAGACACCTGAATTTCAAGTTGCCGGAAGAACAGCTCAGTTGGGCAAATAACATTGTTTATAAGAATTAGTAAATTTTACTCACAGAAACACAAGATTAATTCAGACACACATGTCCACAAACTCCATTAAAATCATACATCTTCAGAAGGGGGAATGTGGAAGAAGGGACTGTTGAGCCAAAACTGCTGCAGTAGAAATTATTCTTAACTGCTGGGTCAAACAGCAATCATCATATTTTTGGGAGATCTACAGTGTCACAGAGATGCTCAGGAGGGGTGAAGGAGGGTGGTAGTCTTTAGCAGTGATCTCTACTCAGAGCCACTGGACCTCATTGTCCTTTCTTTGGGACATTTTGGACCCAACAGAGTGGCAGCATACCTGAGGCCTCTTATTTTCATAATCAGAAAAGAGGTAAATTTAAGTGACTGCCACCATGCTCTTTTTATCCTCTTCTTTCCATCTCCTTCTTACCTTGTTTTTCATTCTTTTCCTCACCTTTTTTCTTTTCCTGTGCTTCTTGCCTACAGAGTTGAGCAGTCAGATAAGGCATCATCTTTTGCGGTGCTGCTGTGAGTCTGGGACAGAGAGACAGCTCAAAGACATGCTGAAAGCTGCCTAACAACCAGGCTCAGCCACATCTTGGAGTGCCTGGTGGGACTGCATGGTCTGCTTGGCATTCAGAAGATTCTTCCCATAGTCCAGCTTGGATGCCTTTTCCTTTACATGTGTCTTGTCCCAGAGACAAGTCTCCTACAACGACAGCTTCCTCCCACCTTGAGCAATTTGTTCCCTGTACTGTGGAAAGGATGGGCTCCCATCCCAGTAGTGAGGAGAGAGGGGAGGTATTTCAGCCAAAGGGCAACAGACCCAAGGGTGCTGTTAAAATGAAAGTTTAAATTAATATTTACATTTTAAAAGGATTGAATTTGCTTTGCTGTGTTTATCTTCAGCCAAGGACATGGCTTTTTTTTGCTTGTTTTGTTTTTACAGTAGTGTTTTGCTCTGATACTGAGCAGCCAAGACCTGCCTATGCAGACCCATGCACCCTGTTTAAGAGAGGCTCTGTGTACCACAGCATGGCTCTGCTCCAGATTGCTGGAGTTCTTCATTCCTGACCAAACAAAGCACAGTAGCAGGGTCTGTCCAAGGGGCCTGCAGAGCTCCATGGCTGCTGGGTACCATGCCATGGGCCAGTAGAGTTCTGGCTTTCAAAAGAGCCCAGGGGATGTTTCTCAAGGCAATTACACCTGTGCTGGTAGATGTTACAAGAGCACTTATGGACTTGTGCAGGAAATAGATCCACCATCCACCATCAGCAAGCCGGCTGCATGTATGCAGCACAGTTTTGCTTGCACTTCAGGCAGAGGAGGTAAAAAGTTTCATAAGCCATGTGTAACTCAGTGCTTTCCTGCACTGAGATCTCCCCAACTTCTGCATGGCAACCCTGGGTGTAAAAAAAAAAAAAAGCCAAATTGCTCAACAGAAAGGAGTGTGACTAGCAATTACACACTTCTGCTATTTGCAGCCTTCCTCACATAATAGCACAAAGAAAGAGCAAAATTAGTATGTGTTCCTCTTTTCATGTGACTTTCTGTACTTTGTGGAGAAACTTCAATAGACTCATCAAGCTGATACTAATAAAAGATCTACAGTTCTGTCTATAGTCAAATATTCCCAGATAATAGTCGTGAGCTGGAGTTATTTGCTGGTTTTTCCCACCTCAAGCTATGCTTCTTTCATCACTTTTCAAAGACTAAAGCACCTACTTGCTGAGTGTCATCTTTAAAGAAAAAGCTAAAATTTACTTTTTTACTTTTCCCTTGCCACCAGGAGTTCAATAGCTAATGATGTCAAGCTCATTGGAAATCATCAGTACAAAGCAGTAGCCAACAGTGTTGTGGAGTCCAGTACTGAGGACAGAGGGAATCTGTTAAATTGCAAGAAGGAGAGCAGAATAAAGAAAGTCATTTAGAGTGCATGGGTCTTTTGTCCTCTGTTGAGGGAGAATGCTAGTTAGCAAGTGTGGGTAAGGATTTTGATCTGAACTTTGAAAGCCTTTTGAAGCATCAAAGCAATTCCAAGGACTTGTTTATTTGGCCATACTTGAGAGTTTGTTAAGGCAGAATGAGAACATAAAGAGTGGCAACAGTTCTGCTAGGTGTGGACAAACTGCTGGCCTCCATTCCTTCTCCAGCCTACATGAGAGGGATTAAAATTCTTTTGACTCACGATTAGAGGAGAAAATCAGAGAGGTGAAGGGGATTAAACGAGTTTAGTTTACCAGTACATATTTCCCTAAGCTGGTTTCCAGTGGCTCCAATGTGATGCACTTTCAGGAAGACATGGGATGTTGTGCACTGCATGGTGTAGTAGTGAAGGGACCAGAGTGCTGCCCTACAAACAGGGAGGGCACTACCTGGCCCCCAGGATCAGATGTGGCTCCCAGATCAGCTCTGCATGAAGGCTGGGGTACAAGGAA
The DNA here is from genome assembly GCF_017590055.1 of Onychostruthus taczanowskii. Lineage (NCBI taxonomy): Eukaryota > Metazoa > Chordata > Aves > Passeriformes > Passeridae > Onychostruthus > Onychostruthus taczanowskii. Next base: position 13,779,465 of record NW_024498795.1, read on the forward strand.
CAGGAGTGGTCTGGTCTGGGAACTACTGCTAGAAGAGCAATACAGCAATGATAATTCATACTTGACCCCCACACCTCATGACAGTGAGGAGTAGGAATAATTCCCTGACAGCTCCATACTCATCCAGCACTGTGCATCACTCCACTTGCAGAGTGGATTTTTTTTAAATGCTTAAAATTACAATGTGGACTCCAGGTTTGTAAAGCAAGCTTTTGGGAACCAGGAGCTCAAACATAATTCCTCTTGGACCTGAGTACAGGCAATAATAATTTTTCTTAACTCTACCAGGGACATAACTGGCTGCTGTAAACCAGCCACTGGACCCCCTGGACGCTACAAACTGTGTGACACATAGAGGTCTGTTGAATAGGATGGTGGTTGTTCTGCTTGAGTTTGTCTTAAAGGCAGAGTAGCCTCTGCTTTGCTGCAATTACTGGCAAATGCAGAAAAATTTGTGAACAGTCCAGATACTGAACAGTTTCTCAGCAGTGGTATGTGGGGTCCTATATACTATGCAGGCCAAGGAGGAGAAACTAAAGGCTCTTCAGAAAGAATATACACTAACACAGTGCAGGAATAAAATGCGCTTTAACTGCAAAAAGCATTCTCTGTAACAGCTGTGACTGTAGATCTAGAACAGTGGCACAAGAGTCATATATACAGCTAAGCTGTAGGCTCAGCTGATACTTATTTTCTTTTTCTGGTACAGGAGGTGTTCTGAACCTAGTTCAGAGATAGTGAGAAAAGAAATTGCTATTTTTATCTGCAGCAAGTGTTGCATTGACTTATTCACAAGCTTGCACTCTATAAACCTGAGCATGTATCTGTTACGTGATTGGAATTCAGTCTCCCAGCTTGGCTGGCAGTAGGTAAAGGGGGATATAACCACAGAAGCTTAACCATGGAAAAGTATACACACATTGCCTTTGTCCATCCATTTAAACAGCAACCTGTGTTTGCCACTGTGTAAGGCACACAGCAGTTTGTGCAGAAAGCACACTGGAGAGTTTGTGAATTTCATACACAAGCAAGATTTTTCCTTTACAATATACCAATCTCCTGTTGACTTGCGTATCCCACTGCATTTCAAAATGTGTGAATCATTTTTGTCTGTACAGCTCAGGATAATGGGTAACATGCTGAGAAGCACTACCTCAAAGCTACTCCTGTTTTGTTTAGTATGCCTTCACCCAATATTTCCTACCTAGGTCACAGAACTAGCTTTCACATCTGCTACAGGCAGAACTAGAAGAGCTTTTGGCTCAGAAAGCAAAAAATCTACAACCAGTGCCTTGCCTAAAATAGCTATTAACACTTTTATTTTGCTGGTTCCACATTACAAAAGTGTCTAGCCCTTGGGCTTTTCTCCCAAAAATGCTGTAGTATACTCTATTCTTGTCTTTAAAATCTGAATAAGAACAAAAAGAAAAAAAAAAAAAAAAAAGGAAAAACAGATGTTATTAATGCATTGTACATAGGGTCATGATCTGTTCTGTCTCTTACCTTTTGAAATACCGTTTTCTTTGTATCCCTTACAAGATACAAGGTTGTTTCCTCTCAGATTCATTTTCATGAGGCATTCATTGGTTTTTGTCACTGTGACATTGGTAAATGTGCTTGGAAGCTGATGCCAATGTTCAGTGAAGCCTGTGGTGGATACAGGAACTCTGTTTATGAGATAAAATGATTAGTATAGCATTTCCTCAGAGCTTTTGGCAGGAAGCAGGCACCAGTTCAATTAATAAAAAGAAAGGCATAAATGTATCACTGTCACTGTCACTTGGTAACTTCCCACTCAACAACGTGCCCAGCGGATTTTATTGCAGGGCAGATGGGGATCTTATTACAAGGTGGGACAGATGGACGGGGGGAGACATGGTCCACATGTCTCAGGACACATGACAGAGTGCAAAGGCACCCACAGGCACACCAGCCATAGTTCGCAGGGAAGCTGCATCCAGGTGAGCCTATGTGGTGATCTGCCTGTATCCACAATGATCTCCACTAAACAGAGACTTGAGTAATTCAAAAGACATTAACCAATGGCTAATTTGGCCCTGTGCAAATTTGCAGAAGCTTTTCAAAACCCTGTTCAGGTGGCCCTGAGTGATGGAAAAACAGGCATTTCCTCACACCTATTTGTATTTAGGTACCAGAATGAAGTGCCCTAGACTCAGCATTTTACAATCTTAAACAGCAAGATGATGAACAAAGTACATAGCTGCAATAGCTTAGCAAATATATATAACCTAAGAAAAGATTATAATTTAACTCTACAGAACCTCTTTTGGTCATTATTGCTAGAGGAAGATTTTGATTGTCATGTCTGTTTTAATTAATCATTTGATATCTGCAGTCCACTGAGAACAAATGGATAATTGATGGAAATTCACTTAAAAATATAATACACTCCCAAAAGAGCCTAGCCAAGACCCCAGGAAAATAGTGACCTGTGTTAAGGTTTTTTTTTTTTGCTATTGAAACATTTGCATCATGCTGTAGATTTATTGTGTATGTCTTCCTGTAAGAATGGCACAAAAACTAAATTTAAAATATAAACCACTAATCATTTTACTAATAAGTAGATTGACCTTTAAAAACATTGATCTCATGGCAAGTTCCAGCATCTTTCAAACACAGGAAATATTAAGTCTGGCACAAGGATATTCAGTTGGCTTTGTGCATAAACTGAATTAGTTTGTTTTTTTTTTTTTTTAATCACTTGTCTAGACTGATAGATTAGTATGTAGACATGAATCCATATCAAAGTTGAATAACAGAAGTTTGGTTTTGAGAGATCACAAGACCTATAGGGGTAGCTGATGGAGAAGTAATGATCAGTGCCCAGTGACCTTGGAGTTTAAACACTTCAGAGCCTGCTGAGATGAGCAGGTGAATTCATACATTACAAATGCCCTAAAGCAAGAGTCATCTATTTATATGTTTCTTTTTTTTGGACTTTGAGCTATGTCCCAGGATGCTCCCCGGACACAACCTTTGAAATTATAAAAAAACCCTGTGATTTTATACCTCAAGACCAACCCAACCCATCTGTCTTCAAAATTGTTTGCTACCAGTATCCACCTCCTCACTTTTGAAGTAACTGAATTTGATTTAAGATACAAAATAAGGATGTTTTTCTTATTTTTCTGCATAAGATCAGTAGTATTTCCTTACTTCCAAATAACTAGGCAGTGTTAGTCCTGTGAAAATCTGATAATGACCATTAAAACTCAAAATACAGATGTACTCCTCAACAAAAATGAAAATGAAAAAGACTGATAAACATGCAAACACCACACATACCTGGAGTGCCACAATTTTTAATCCCATTCTTTACAGATTGAAATTCAAGCTCAAACATGAACCTCCCTGAGCACATTTATTAATTAGAAAAGCATTATCCCTGGCTTTGCAGGGAGAGAGAATGTTATATAATTAGCAAATAGTGAAAGCAGCAGAAGATTTCGCACTGGCTTCAAGCAGTTACTGCATTGAGCACTCTCCTTAAGTGCCAGAGCTCTGACATGCAACTGAGCTGGCAGACTCCTGAAGTAAAACTCACAGAGTTCTTGACTCTTTTTTCACCTAGAAAATTTAGGTGAACTCCTTTGAGAGGTAAATCTCAGGTCTTTTCCTGTAAGTCCCTCTGGAATGTTACTCCAGAGAAGTGAAAAAAGGTGTCACATTCTGGTCTCCATATTATAGAAAGGATTTTTTCAGAGCCCAGGAATTCATTAATTCTTCAAACAGGGAGTTTGGGAATTCTATCCAGATTACTGAATGGCTTACATCTATGAGGCCCTTTCATTCCAATGTCATAGGAGAAGCTTACAGGTTTTTATGGTCAAAGTCAGGTATTCCAGCATGTCTGAGCATTTTGCTATGTAGAAGCAGTTGGCTTTCTAAATAAAGTCAAATAAAAGGGAATGCTGCAGAGAATAAGGAGATTATCTGTGTAAAGCAAGCCTAAGTGTGTGAGACTACATAGAAGAGAGAGAAAAATACCATAGCATAGTGGGAAAAATCCTTGACATAAACAAGAGTATTAGCCATAGGACATGTTTGCTCTTGACCTGAACACTCTAATGCTTCCAAGCAGGGAACACACTTTCATTAGAAATAAGCATTAATCCTAATTTTTCAGAGATGAACTTCAATTGATTTGGAATTCAGATAAGCCTCAAAGCATTCACATATTTGAAGGTTATCTAAATTTTTCCATGACTGGGGGTCTCACACTTGTTGGCTTCCATAAAGCTGAGGGAACTGGGTCCAGGGACTCTTGGCCATTCTGTTCTCCAGCACGCTAATAACCCTGTGTGCTTGTGTGCTGGGTGAGCACTCCTTCTTCGGGGTCTCATGAGTCCCCTAGATCCCAGATGCTTGCACTATATATCCTCATACTACCTCTGTTTTAGCTATGTTACCCTACAGCTTCTTCCACACCAGGATTCCTAAATATCTCTTTCTGTTGAGTTTTCAGTAACTCAGTTTACTCTTTTCTTACAAAAGGGCATTTATGCTACTGCTCTGTGCTACGGCTTTGTGTGGCATAACTTTTCCTGGGGCATGTATCCTGCTAGCAGTCTCTGGGATCTGTCCTCTTTGCCTCTCTTCATGCCAGCTTCTTTCCTCCTTCAGAAGGTCTAGAGTTTGCCAGCCCCTCTTACATTTCAGAGCTCAGCCCCCTTTTCATTTCACCTTCTCTTATTTTTTATCTGGAATAAGCTATTCAGTATGTAAGTTTCAGAATCCTGTTGCACAGAAAATGTTTAAGAACATTTAACAACAGGCAGACAACAGTCAATCAGCACCTGCTGGATGCTCAGCAGTTATCCATCCTCTTTCTCCTTTTCCCTCCCATAACCACATTTTGATTCTCTGCCAAGGGAGAACCATCATTCTCCACCAGCTGTTCCAAATCTCTGAGCTTTCACATGCATTTTATGGAAAATATTACCCCATTTTGGTACTAAGTTGAGGCTGACAATGGAAAGGGGAAGATCAACCTAGCATTGCTTTCACTAGCCTATAGTAATTTTAAATTAGGTTCACATGGATTTTAATAGAATTCTCTATAAATTCTGGATGGTTCATGATCAGAGATGCAGTAGATACTCTTTTTTTGCCATCTCACTGAGTCCACCTATATCTTAGAACTCACATATCATATATATAACATATATATATATAAATGATCTAGTTTTGTGAAAAATGTGTGAATGAAGAGTCACGAACATAAAGACTAATTTTCCACTCAAACTGGTGTCTCTGCTAGTATTCAAAGAATCCCTGTCTGAGTTATGTGTGGGATGCTGAGAGTTGAAAAAAACAGCAAATGAAGGACAAGGAATAAAAATCATATTGGGGTTAGAATTTTTCTTGCTCATTATTCACTCTAAGAAGCAGCTGCCAAAAAGTCAATCAATGTTATAAAAGAGGGAAGCAAAATAATATAGACAGCTGAAATGTAGTATCCCTGTAGACCTGATTTTTCAGAAACTGCTACTTTGCAGGAAAACCTAAAAGAAAATAATAATTTATTTAAGTAATTGTCCAGTAGGAGAGCAATTTCTCATGCAGACAAGTGCCAATATAATTAACTCCTTGGCGTTATCTCCTTGCAGAACAGATGACAGCAAAACACAGGACAGACTACTTGCCCTAGAATACAGATCATTTCTCTTCCAGACATACAAAACTTTATTGCTTCAGAGAAATATTCACAAATGAGAACAAAACAATGAGGTAATATGTTGTTGCACAGATCTAGGAGCAGCATTTAACTTTCCTAGATTTTAATACAACCCCCAAGCATTAGATTGCAGCATGGTTTGTTACTGCTGGGCACCTTGCACTGACTTTTACATGCAAGCAAAATGTGTGTAGAATGTTACCTACGTGTCAGCCTGCTTTGCTGTAAGGACAAAGGGCACTTTGATCCCAGTGCAGGAGATTACTGTACTATAGATTTTTTCTCAAAAATCAACTTTGCCTAGAGAAAAAAACTGCCTAAAGCAGCCTGAAGGCACAAAAGTCTCTGGAGAATACCACCCATGATTTCTCTCTAAGACTTCCATCATAATCCTATTCAAGAAAATTGCTTTTTGTTAGAATACTGTGAAATAGTAAAAAATGAGTGCCAGCTCCTGAAAAGTGTAGATTCAGGGTTAGGACGTGGGGGAAAAAGAAGTGCTAAACAGGGCAGTTTCTTTTTCTCTCAACTGTCACAAGGTACAGTATGGACACTCTATGTGATGCAGCTCAACAAAACCAGCTATATCATGCCAACTCCCTCAGATGACTTCTCCCAGCTTAGTCTGTGGCTGAGTCCACCCCTGAAAAACCTCTGAAATGTACATTTGTACACTTGCAAATGTAGAAATATACAAACATACATGTAACAATAATGGTCTCAGCATAATAAAGGTTTGGCAACTGGAATCTTAGCCAGATGTTAACAAAATCTACCAGTCTTTGCTGGCTGCCTTGGCTCCTTCTGGGGTACATGGTGCAAGAGAGGATTCATTTAACTTTTCTGAGACCATTAGCTTCCCAGGGGGACATCTCTCTAGAGGTCTTTTCCCAGTGACTAAGAGGAAACCTCAGTGTCTACCTGAAGGTTGGGCAAGATGAATCATTACAAACTTCTGGTGGGGACACAGATTGTGTCAGATCCCATCTAAGTTGTGTCTCAAAACAGAGACATTGTCCTTTCCAACAGGCAGGGAGACTGACTGGGAATCCAGCACTGCTTGAGCCAACAATGAACAAACTCCATCACCCATGTACTGAGTCGGCACCTGTATGTGGGATCTGATCCTCAGAAAGCACTGAGTATACAGAGAAGAAACATGGGGCAGATGCAGAGAAAGCATTGGGGCATTATCATGCACAACCTGAGGGCAAGATAGAAAAATTCTCCTAGAACTAGTTGGATTTCTGGGCAAAAAAAGGTCGTTTGTGTTATTTTGTGGAGGGCTTTCTATGAGTGTAATCTCCCCAGGCAAGGGTCATGTTTGTGTCCGTTACTTATTTTCTTTTCTCTAGTGATCCTGCAGTCCTTCCATTGACTTCAATGGCAGTGCCATGAAGCAATGGACTGACTCTAGGATTGGCCTATTTACTAAGCAAATAATCAGAATCAGCAGTTTTGGAGTCATATGGGCACCCAATAAGCAGCCTGTTTTGTTGTTGGATTGGCTATAAAATCCCAAATCCCCTCAGCTCCTGCCTGCTGGCACCAAGGCTCACTAACAGCAAGCAGAATGGCCTTTCAGTCTGTGCTCTTTGTTTTTTTAGCTGGACTGGTATTTTTCTCTGAAGCTGCACCACTGGTGAGTTTCTTTGTTTTCAAACTCAATCATTACAAGAATGATAATTAGATTTTCTAGATGACTAGCATCCTCCTCATCCATGAAATTCTGTAACCATTGGTTTTTTCCAGAATGCTATTTCTGGGATTTTTTAATAATATTCTTCAGAATTCTTAAAACCTTTTTCTTTTCTTGTATTTTACCTACCTATTTTAAGGTATTAAGGAAGGGTCAGGGATCTAGGTGATGTGACCTTTTATTTTGCTTTGTTTCTATCTGTTCATGACTCACATCCCATATCCTCAAAAAAGACGCAGCTTCACCAAACAAGAGCTTCTCTAAAGCGCTAAAAAATATTTTTGAGGTATGACTAAGGATTCCTCATAATGTAATGAAGCCTAAGAGAGGGATATTCTTTCAACATTAGGATGTCATATGTATTTCTTTGTTGGTTTCCCTAGATAACATACTTTGTCTGCACTTAAAAGAATTCGCTATTTTCATATTTGTGGTCATAATATAAAGGTATAACATTATACCATTTTCCTACAGCCATTTAGAACAACTCTAAATATTGATCAAGCAATGTGTGTGTGTGTGTGTGTAATAAAGTATCAGTATAAAGCTCTAAGATATTCTGTTTAAGAAATAGATGTTTGGGAATTAACTTTGAATAGCATTTGCAGAGAATTTGCTTCTAAGTGAATGGTAATTCTTCAATTAGAATCTATCTTTTCTTTGGGAGGAGGTTTTTGCAGGCTTGGTGAACAGTTCCTATACAACTTCTCCTCCTTTCCCCAAGGTCTCCCATGGCTCTGTTGATTCCAAATGCCCTCTTATGGTGAAAGTGCTGGATGCAGTCAGAGGAAGCCCTGCATCTGACGTAAATGTTAAAGTTTTTAAACAGGCTGAAGATGGAAGCTGGCAGGACTTTGCTGTTGGGTAAGTTGTGTGATCGTCCAGAGACATTTTCAAGGCACCTTGGGCAAGTAACTGAGGAGTTAAAGGAATGGAGCTCTGATCAAAGCAGAAATATGTTTTCTGACACATGTGCCACACTATCAGTGTTCACAGTGCGTGAATTCTGATCTCAAATCTGTTAGATTTAAGTGGAACTTATCCTGACTGAAATGTTAACTGCAAAAATATGTTCAGATGCTCATCTTATGTTTGTAAGGTACTAGTTTTGATACTTATTTTTTCTCCTATATTCAGTATTATCTTTCCTTTCTATAGAAAGAAAACAAAAAGCCTATTTACCAGTGCTTTGAAGGTAATCTAGACTAACCTGTCTTCATATGCAATGAATATAGAGCTCTATTTGCAGCAGTCACATACAAAATCCTCTCTGTAAGTTTTGTCTGCATACATGTAAATAATAATTGCATTATTCATCTTTTCTGTACCAAATGTGCTGGTTGGAAGAAACTCCTTGACCAGAAAGTTTTTAGGAGTGCTATTGTAACACAGCACAAAAGCAAAATCTCAGCAGTTTGAGGCCATTTCTCTAGCTCTGAATGTCTTTTTCTAGAATGACAAACCAATACCAACAGATACCTAGCATTCTTACAAATACCTTATGACATCACAGAGGGTCAGACAATAATACCTTCAGTCTTTGACAGGTGTATTGGTAACAGAAGAACACAATTTACTAAAATTCAAGTAGCTGAGGTATTTAGACATTTAACTTGAACAGATTTTTAAATAACTCAAGAGAAGTCTCCAGTAGAAGCAGAATATTCAAGCACAGAATGATAAGCACAAGAATGGATAGGAGTCAACTGTACATTTAGCTGTATTTTACTAAGATTTTTATAGCATGATTTACACATAAGCAGCAGGGGAAAAGAAAAAAGAAAGGTCCAGAAAAGAAGACTGTAAGGAGAAATAACTTTCTCTCCATCTGAATGGTTTCTTTTTATATAATGAAAACCAAAAAACGCTTTTCCCATTGAAAAGTAGCAATAAAGTTTACAAGTCTGAAAAAACAAATAACTCTACTCTCAAGTGCTGAGTGTTAACCTATGAACAAATTACTCCTAAAATGGATTTATATACTTTAATGAACAGAGAAACTCCAAGAAAAGTGACACATTTTTTTCAAGGAAAGTAAAGACAAGGATAACATCTTATCCCTAGTGAACATTCCTTTCATTATTAGAAAACCAAATTATTTCAAATGTTTCATCAAGTATTGTTTAGCAGTTAATACAAAATACAGTTTACAGAAGAATAAGAGAAATGTAATGACATTATTAAATGCCTCACTTCTGGGGCATAACAGTGTTTTCTTGTTCAGTTTGCAACCCTGCTCTCAACAAGCCCATGGAGACAAACCCTGTAGTTCTTAGGCAACTTCTGCTGACACTTTAGGTTAGCACAAATAAGAAAATCAAATCACACCTTCTTAAACATAAATTGAGAAGATTAACCATAGGCAAGTGAGAACCATTTTGCTGGGGGATGGCAGTGAATGAACATTAAACCACAATTTTTATTACAGGTAAAGATTTTGACATTTTTCTTGACTCGCATCATAACCAAGGCTGCTTTCAGTGATACCATTGACTTTAGGTGATGACAGTTGTTTGAACCAAGTTTTCATATGCAATTACAATTTTATTCTTTTGGGGAAGCCAGAATTTCCCTGTGTTAAAACAGCTGAAAATATGAATGAATCCATGAACATGATCTGTAAATACTCCTGTCAGTTGAATAACGTTTTGAACTTACAGTACCTAGTAGACACATACAGGAAAGTTACATTTTGTACAAATGTCTGTTGTAATTATGTTTTTACCATTTTGTTTTCTTATGTTTACTTTGCACACATGGAATTAAGCAAATGTACTTAGCAACTGTTGAATTTGAGTAATGGTGTTTAAAGTGTAGTGGGGGAGTTAGAACAGTAGGAGCTGACTTTATTAAGAGACTTATTTCAAAATGACTCTATCTGAAAATACACAAGAAGAGATAACTGGAGCTAAGACATACTGGGGAAGGTTTTAGAACATGTGATTTGAATTCTTTATGAGCTCCTCCCATGACTAGCTTTGATCTTCTCACTCCTCACAAGTTTTTTGAAATCTAGGTCTTATCATGTGGTTCAAAAGTTGCAGTCAGTGAACACAGTTTTCATGTGACCTAGGTTACAAGTCATGAAAGAAAAGACTTCTGTGTATTTTGCAGTGGTTACCCAACCCTCCTTTTTTTTTTTTTTTTTAACTCCAAAATAAGAACTAATGTTCCTGACATATTTCCTCATCAGTCTGCATCCGAGAGCACAGTTTATCTCAGTGCAGTATGTCTTAAGAGTTCATAAACATCATTGTACAGATAGTGTAGATTTAACCAGACCACAATACACAGCTAAGGTCCAGTCAAAAAGAGGATAAGGACTGCACTATGGGCTGGCACTGTAGTAACTTTACTGGAAAAGAACAGCTTTTTAATTTAACTGCCCATCTTACAGCAGATGCCGGCAGTCCACATCCTGTTAAGAATAAGGAACCATGTTATATTTAGTCCCCCACTCAGACAGAAATACAAGTGCTGTTCAGAAGAAATCACAGCATTTTGCTACCAGTGCTGAATGCTGAGCATCCTCTGCCTTGTGCTAATCCCCTCCAGGCTCTGAATCACACACTGTCCTGTTGGCTGTCAGTGCAGCAGTAATGCTGAAGGGTTTCCTTGTGAGACCAGTTGCTTTGAATGGCTACCACTTAATAATTAAAATAAAGAAAGTGCCATTAACTTCTGGTAGTGGGCATGCCTTTTCAAGTGAGCTCTTGTTTCCAGTTTCCCAGCTGGTCTGGATGGTTAACATCTGACACTCTGGAGCAGAACCCCTTAGGGAAAGCACCATTCCAGCTCCATCCATGCTTTTCTCAAACTAAAACTAATTTGTTTTTCTGAATGAAGATTTTGAGGCAGACACCATTTTTCCTTTTAATTGCTTGTCTAGACTATCCAGATTATAGGCAGAAGTACATGGATTGCTAACTTCTCTTTTCTGCAGGATCTCAGTAATTCTGTTTCACAGCTTCAAGGACACTCACAAATTAATTTTTTCTTCTTTTATTAAAGCAATATAGATCAAAGCAGGAATTACTAATTAAACTAAAAGAAACCAGATGCATATACTTTACAAACAGACTGTGATACTCTTTTCAAATAGGACTTTGATTCTCTGCAGTTTGGTCTGCCCTGGATACACTTGATTACACTAGTATTGGACCAGTGAGATTTTGTCAGTCTTGAAAATAAGAAAAATGAAAATTAGCATGGGATTTTTAATCCTGCTACCTCTTAATTTAGCAAAAGTTCTGTCATTCAGTCTTTTTTTTATTTACCACCATTAACCAAAGATTACAAATAAGGTGAAGGAAGAGAAAGGGACTGGGAAAGAAAAGCCCAACAGCACAAGTGATCCTGTCCCAGATAAGCAGCATGCCACTGATTTCTCCACTTCCACTCATCCTCCTCAAGTTTGTTTTCTGCCTAGGCAATTTCTCCTTGCCATAAGACAGAAAAGTTCCACTAGTTCTCCCAGTCAAGGCTTTCTTCATTTTTCCTTCAACTAAATGATGTGATTATGAAGTGCTATAAATATCAAATAAATATTTTCAGCAGAAAAAGACCCAAACAAAAACAAACAAACACAAAAGGTTAAAAAATCAGAAACTAAGTAAAAGGAGGGAAAAGAGATAAATGGGGTTTAGGAGCTAAGTATGTAAATATTTAAACAGCTGTCATACAAAGCTTGAAAAGCCTCCTTTTCAAACAAATAGGGTGCAGTGCCAGCTATAATTCCTTCTTGCTACTGGAGTTTCTTCGTCCACAGTTTTTTGTTCTGAGCTGAGCACATAAGCTCTGAGATGGGAATTCCTATTGCTCATTTATATAGTACCCAGTGGAAGAGGCCCCTGCTCTTTGACCAAGGCATTGTAATTCAAATTATTAAAATCTTATGATGCTAAACTTCTTTTTCAAGATATTACCACTAAGAGTCACATAAAATCACATCACTGTATAAGAATAAACTCCAGACCTTCAGTGCTAATAACTAGAAAACAAAATAATTTTCCAATAAAATTTCTCTTCTGTCCTTAGTTTTATTTTTAGTTTTGGCATCTTGCCTCTCATCATGACATTCCTTCTCCTAAAACAGTGACCTTTGGTTCCAGAGGACATTGGGTACAAGTTAAACATGATGCTAAAAGAGGGACCTTAAACCAGCCAGTTTTGATTTGTGATGTATATGGGTAAGTTGGTAGCAAGGGCAGACTCTGCAATGTATGGAAATATACATTACACAGAGGGAAGAAATTATTTCAGATGCTGCTCAGTGTAGAATTAGGCACATCTTGCTATTTAATATTCCACACTGACTGTTTCTGTTTAGCATCTAAATGATAATATAAAATATTTATATAGCTATTTAATCATTTCAGGAAGACCACAGAGTATGGGGAGATTCATGATCTCACAACAGAAGAACAGTTTGTAGAGGGAAAGTACATGGTGAAGTTTGAAACCAGCTCCTACTGGAAGGCACTCGGGCTTTCTGCATTCCATGAATACGCTGATGTGAGTAGTGGCAAATATCCTTGATAACCTGTACACAATCCCTAGTGGCATCAGCTGGAAAGAGCAAACACAGCCCTTTAATACTGAAGGAGCAGCAACACTCAATGAAGTGGTTCACTGCCACACAGCCTGGGCAAATAGAGGCAGTAAATATCCAGCTCAGCCACAGGAAGAAGCCCACTTCCCTGCAAATGCTGACACAGCTCTTCCAAAGTGTAGCTGTGCCCATTCACCCACTCATACCCGTAGGGAGTCTTGCTTGAAAAGAGCTACATTATTCAATAGTAGACAGTGTTTATAAAAACAAGCAAAGAAAAACAAAAAGAAAAAAAAAAAAAAAAGAGACTGCTTTTACTCATGCTGAAAGAATAGAGAGATTTGGAAACCCTAATTTTACAGGAAATAAGCTATGCTTAAATCCTATAGAGGTATTTCCCCCATATCAGTGACATGAAAATCCCTGAATTCTAATATGACATGTAATTACAGGGAAGCAACAATTCTTTCTGGTGTGCCTTTTTTTTAAATGATGTTCAGTACCAAAATATACAACTAAAAATAAAGAAGGTATAAAAAAAAGTAAAGAAATAACCATAGTGGGAAAAGAAAATTGACTATTTTGTTGGCACTCAAATTTCACAAGCAGGCCAGAAATGTGATAATGTCCTATCTCTCCCTTTGCTTTCAGTGCTACACTGATTTATTGTGTACTCTATTTTACTGCATTTACTTAGCATATCCAAAAAGTTGTTTAAATTCTTCAGTCTTAATCTGTCATTAAGTTTGTCTTTCCCCAACTGGAACAGCTACTGGTGGTGGTGTAGAACATTTCAAACCACAGGTTCACAGAGCTCTAGTGGAAAACTAAAACAAAATACTATGTCCCAGGTCCATAAAGTCTGAGGTGCTGTTTGGGTGATTTAAGTCAAAAAAAGAAACCTCAAAAGTATTCCCTAACCATTTGGATGTCTGAAAGTTGTAAGGGCTACACCTCAGAAGGTGCTTAAAAGTGCCTGACTGAGATTGTTCCAGATAGGCTGAAGGAGCTTTTCCTTGACACAACAGCCTACAGGCCAACAAGCTAGCTTGGGAGAGTTCAGGGACTGACTGTGTACAGGGTAACTGAAGCCTGCAGTCCTCAAGCCCCAGCAGCTTAGAATTTGGTCATAGGAGAAAACTCTCTAGACCACTTATAGAAAATGTCTCATGGTGTATAAAATAGATCAAATAGCAGGCTAAAGAAAGCTGGAATTTAACCCAGGTGACAATACTTTCCTGGGAATTGTGTGTCCCAAGTCCCATTGGACTAATTTGAAGAGCAGAAGATTTGAATGGTCCTAGGGCAAGGGTCTCTCCTTCTTCTGGGATGTCTAACCCCTCAGTTCTTAATGCAAAAACTGACCCATCACCAGTGGTCCTAAAAACAGGAGGGGGCACTGAAGTACAGAAAATTGTTTTGGGCTCCAGCTGCCTGCCTTGTTGGCCACGTCACACAAGGGTTGTATTTAAATTCCCTGGGTGGAATTTCACCCCTGTCTTTCTTACTGGTTATTTGAGATACCACCCCCTTACCCTCCTATTCCACATCACAAAGCAGTTTGCCTGGCTCAGGTGTGGGTATTTCCATCCAGCTTCACTGCAGCTGAGGCTCTCTGTGGACCTCGACCCAAACCTCACAAATATCTGAGTCCCTGGCAATCACAAAGTAATGGAAGCATTACCCTTCAGAAGGGTAAAAGCATTGAACAGAACCAGCAAAGTGCTCTGCAGATGAAGTGGGGTGGGCTGCCTAGTTGTTAATAAGTGTATGTTGTTTATCATGACCACAAATTTTCCCTTTTCCAGGTGGTGTTCACTGCTAACGATTCCGGTCACCGCCACTACACCATCGCTGCTCTCCTCAGCCCTTTCTCCTACTCAACCACTGCTGTTGTCACTGATCCCCAGGAATAAACATGTACCATCTTTTCACACTTTCCTCCACTAGAACTATCATAGGCTTTTAGGGAGAAGGTTTTTCCTACTGCTAATGCATAACTTTTTGCTACATTAGTTGGTTTTTTTCCATTTTGTAACCTGGCAAACTTCAAACAAGTCAATAAAATATTACTTCTTTAAAATAATTTTGACTCAGTTAGGGGAATTTTATTGTTTTCTAAAATATTATGATTTGCATTAAAGTGCAAAGGACATCTGAAAAGCACACGTGGGATGACACTTAATTTAGTTTTGTTATCTTCCTCCATTGCCTTAAAGAAGTCTCACCAAATACATTGGCTCAAAACAGGAAATTCATATAGTTGTGTTACCTTAAAAAAATTACAAATAAACGTGCTCAAAATAAGAAAGTCATCTGTGCTACTCCAAGTTTACACATAGAAAATATGGTCCCACTATCAACCAGGTCACAGGGTGAATAGGTGAAATTCTGAATACCTAGCAGCAGAACAAACAATGCAGAAACCATTGAAATAAGTATGACCAGAGAGCTGAAAGAGTTAAAATCTGTGTACCTTTGCTTAAAACTTCAGGTAAACCTCAACACATTGATGTCTCAAGAGGAAAGTTTGCTGCTCAATCAATCCAGGAACTACAGAAGTAATTTCAATTAGCACTCTTATTAACATCTTTAATAGTAATTATTTGACATAACACAGCTGACTACCCTATATAGGTGCATTCCAGTTAAATCCCTAATAAGTCAAATTAAAAAAAAGTCCAAAAAGAGAAGTGTAATCTTAATAGTCTCTTCATATTTTTAGAAATAGGAAAACGTAAGCTGTAGAGTGACTGTGATTCAAATGAAGTTTCTGATAAACTGACTATAGTAAAGGCTTTGAGGCTTTTAGCAATGATCTCTGTATTGTATTTAAAATATCCTGAAGTAGAGGAATTTGTTCTAACTGGATTACATAAACTACAGAGAAAGAAACTGAAATCATGCCAGCCAGAAACCTGCAGCACTCATTTGCCACTGACCTTGGAGTTTATACCCAGACTCTGCCAGGATGACGGCATAGCAAGTGAATTCACAAGTTACAAAAGCTTGCCTTTAACATTTCACTGGTTACTTTTTCATGGATTTCTAGATGCTACCATAGTTACACAACTCTTGTAAATAGTGCAAACAGTTTCAAAACAGCAACCATCATAAAATATGGAGATTTTATGGGATCCTGCTATTCCTGGAGCTTGAAAACCAGTAGGCTTCATTTGAAGCGTCTTATGCTAAGCCCTCAAAATAGGACTTAAATTTACTCATATAGATATACTCAGAAAAAAACCAAAACAAAACAAAGAGAAAAAAACTACTCTGCTTGTACTCATCCATCTGATGAGAGGATAAATCTAGTAAAAGAGTGTATGTACATATGTCTGAGCAAAGATCAGAAATACAAAGTTGAATTTCAAGAAGCCACATTTCCCTCAAATGAATCAGATGCTTCCAGTAGGAGTTGACTTGCAGCTATATAGGGAAAGTCCTGAGCTTGTACTGAATCTAAGGGACAAGAGACACAACTTAAAATACTGTTAAAATGTGCTTAGGAAGTTGGTGTGGAGGTATCTTGATGCCATGTTGAAAACCAAAAGTACTATATTTTTCTTCCTAGGGAATGCGTAAGATAACAAAGTAGCCCACAGATTATCCACACATCTTATTAGAGATGGGGAGGAGAGCAACACAGAGAGAAATCTCTTAATATATGAGCATGGGTGACTCAGTTAGGCCAAGCCATAATCACAGAGAATTTCTCACTGAAATTGCTGAGTTGACATAAAATTGGTATTTCTCTCAGGTATATACACCAATTATTCCTCAATACAGCATTATTCCTCAATAAAAAGAGAAAAATACAGAATAGACATTTCTTCGAAGAAAATTAACACAGTAGTTGTACTAGGCTATGTTCACAATATTTCCACAGACAAGGATAGAAAAGGCTTATTTTCACAGACAAGGTTCATGTTTGTATGGGTTACTTATTTTCTCATTGTTTACTAAGTAAATAGTATGAATCTACGTGTTGAAAGTCATAGGAGTTTTCTGATAAGTAGCTTCATTTCAGAGGCCTTGATATAAAAATCACAGCTTTCACCATTTTCTGCTTGCTGACACAGAGTTCTAGTGGTAGGCAAAATGGCTTTTCATTCTGTATTTCTGGTTTTCTTAGCTGGCCTGGCACTTTGCTCCGAAGCCGCACCATTGGTAAGTGTCTCAGGACTGAAGTCCTTCTACTCATGTAGTCCCAATTCTTTTTTTTTTAATTCTTTTTTTCATTATTGTTTTGATTTTACAGTATGTACTGACTGTAGTTCTCTGCTGCTGCTCTTTTCTGGTTCTTCTTTCTCCTGCTCTAGTGATTAGTGAGAGGTCTTTGTGGGTAGAGAAGTAGCACTTGTCATTAGACACAGCAACTACATGAAAAACAAAGGACAACAAGAAAGGAAAACTATTGTATTCACTAGACAAAAAACCTTGAGCATTCATAACATAATGAATAATCTGTGTCATGAGAAATTAATCTCCTGTTACAAAATCAATGCTAGAGAAAGGCCTTCTCTAGACTTCTGCCTTACTGCTCTACTCACTACCGCTTAATCCCATGTAAGTAAAGAACAGAGCTAAAGTCAGGATTCTTCTTCCAGAGAGCTCATTTATCCCAGGAAAGCAAGCTAAAGACTCAGACACTTCAGCCTGAAATTCTCCTACAACAGCCTCTCCTCAACTACTCATTTTTCCTCTCAACTCTGATCTTTGGGAAAATAATACTTGACTAACATTGTTGAGGAATTAGGGCTTCATTGAACTCCCAGGGTGCAAAAGTCAGGAAAATCAGCGGTGGCAGTGCAGCCCTTCTTGCCAAGGCCTCACGAGTAACGCCAGTGAGGAGCCACTGCATCCCAGAAAGGGAGCATGAGGAATCTGGGCATACAGGCAGTATAGATACACGCTGATACCTTGGTATGATACTAGACAGAGTTCCTGGCTCTTAATGAAAGAGAAGGCTCTTAATTTTTAACCATCTACATCACAATTCATTTTACAATGATTAAATGGCTGCTATTTTGAGATCATCCCTGCTTAGCACCTTCTACAAAGCTCTGTTTTCTCACTCTTCATCTGCAGAATTAGGTAAAGTCAAAGCACTGACTCAACTCTATTTTTGAAAAGGTAAAACATCAGGCCATAATCACTACTTGTGATGGATGTATCGGGATGAAACCATAGTCATCCTGTATTTGAAGGAAAGTTTTCCTCTCCTGTCTTTGTGTAGCTGTCAGGGTTGACAAATCTGATTCAACATGCTGTTAGGAGAGAGTCTGTATGTGATGCTTGTCATGTTCACAGCAGAACTGTAACTCTGTGGCAACAGAGATAATTCTACGGAACAAGGTATCAGAGGCTCTCAAATCCAGAAAGCTGCGCTCAAATTGCCAGTCCAAAATACAGAGGAAGACTTGGCAGATATTCCTACTACCTTTGAGGATGTAATTATTTCCTGTTGAGGCCACAATTTAGTTACAACTTCATGCTGGACCTGATGTGTAGCTAAGCCATGCCAAAGAAGAAATAGAAATGTGGTCTCACACCTGCAGCGCCTCCTTGGTGTACATGGCTACATGCCCAACAGCTCCTGAAGTCTTCCTTCCTGGCTCTACCATATCCAGCCCACAGAAAGCTTCAGATTATGTTTCCTCAGTACACAGCAATATTCTGGTGGAAAATATGGTCTCTACTGTAGATCTGAAGAATAATATTCCTTACTATTTTATGATGCAATGTTACTTACCCTTCTCACAAACATAAAAATTCTCACTTCCTATTGCAGGACCCTCTTGATGCCAAGCATCCTCTTTCCGTAAAAGTTGTGGATTCCGTCCGAGGAAGTCCAGCTCCAAATGTGGCAGTTAAATTATATAAAGAAGCTGCAGATGGATCTTGGGAACTGTTAAATTCAAAGTAAGTCACACTAAAATTATGAGTGAAAGAGAGGAAAAGCAATGGGAAGAGGTCAAATAGTTGAAAGAGCTACTCCACATTCTCTAAAGTGAGATGTCTGTGTCGCTCAGAGGATAGCTAACATACAGTTGAATTAACTTGCTGCAGACTCTCTTCTAAATGTACAGCAGTTTCAACTACAAAAATGGTTTTATAGCGCTTTATAAATCTTACAAACACAAGAAAACATTTTAAACTATCCTTTAATTGAATCATCACTTCTCTTTAATTTTGTTGCAAAGGTCTATATTACCATTAAGGACCCAGCAATGAACTGCTTCATTGTTACCAGCAGTATCAGATAGACTCTTACATTTTGAAACCAAGACTCTGTTGAGAATCCTACCTTTACTGGCCATTTTCCATCTTTCTAAATGGATTTTAATTTCTTACAACACCACAGTTTTAAAAAGAAACTGTTTTGAACATATACCACATCATATTTGGTAGCCTTCTTTACTTCAAGATAAAGGACTTAGCCAAAAGGAGAAAATATGGGGATACATTGTTCTCACCTTCTCCCCCACAGAGAAGCAATCATACCTCAAAAAATAAAAAAGACCCTCCAGATATATAAATATTGCCAAGTCTTTTGAAAAACATAATTGTAGAATTTAAGATACAGATGACTTTTTTTAAATTGCCCTCTATTTTAGTGTATATTAACACTTAAAAAAAATAAAAAGCAATTTTTACTTAAAGTATAGCCTGAAGTTAAATTGGAAACATTCTTAGGAGATACGCAGAATGAGCATTTTTTATTCACCAAGCAATATTCCACTTTCACACTAAGCTCCTCATGATAGTTGCAAAGTCTCACCTGAGAACTTTCTAGGTGTGCTAACAGTCTATTCACCTCTAAAAAACAGTGAGAAAGGGCTCTCAAGGGCTAGAGCTGGCATAGCACATGAACTTCAACAGTGGAATCCTGGGCTCAGATGCATTTCTATACATTTCTGCAGAAACTGCTCATATGCCTCTTTGGTGTCGTGGAGCAGTGGGCTGGCACAAGTAACACTGCTCTCATGTGTCATTGCAAAATATAGGTACAGTGAAGGTCACACTTACTTGTACAATGTGGGGAAAACAATCTATTCATGTTGTCCTGCTTAAATTGCCTCACTCCCTCAAGTCAGAAGAAAATTTCACACATATTCTATCACTGTAAATGCGTGAAATTTTCCAGTAAGAGTGTTCAGTTCACTTATCTTCACTTCTGAGCTTAGAGACTCTATATAAAGATACTCATAACAGCTGGATGTTGACTGAAGTCTCAAAAACACATTTAACATTTGAAAAAAGGAGCAAAGTAACCTCAAGATAAGGTAAGCAAAAGTCATACTAAACCAACCTCTCCCACCTTGATAATTTGTAAATAATTGAATGCTAGCAAGATGTCCTGTAACAAATGTTCTCAATCAAAGATGCATTTGGAATTATCTGAAAAAGCTTAATAGAGAAGTGACCAGTTATCTAGCAATGATCAATCTATGACAAAGTAAAAAAAAAAGATGCAATTGAACAGATATCAAACTTCTGATAACTGGTTATGGAGCATCTTGTGAGATATAAATGGTATTCTATGCTTTTTTTTCTAAGCTACATGAAAAAACAAATCCTAAGTATTGCAATGCACAATGATATTATTTTCCTCTGCATGCAATTTGAATTAAATATGTTCAAAAAAATTTGGCAGCTAGAACAAAAGACAGTGGTGTTTACATACCAAAATTAGGCACTGGCAGCTCTGTTATTTGTAAATAACCTACCTAATAAAAAACCTCCTAGTATTACAAAACTTATTTCACAGGAAGGTGAAACACAGAAAGGTGTTTCAAAAAAGAGACATGTCTGAGAGACAGCATTCAATATTGCTTCTGGACCCCTAAATGAGTTGGTTTTCAATGATGTATGGTATCATACCAGTGCTATGGCTTTATATAACATTGATAGTACCTTCAAATCAAACAAAACTGCCTGTTTGTTGAGGCCAATACAAACCACAAGGAATTCCATGAGGCTGCACTGCTAGCTGACCTATAGTCATCACAAATAACAGATCTCAAATTTCTAATAGCCAACTGTAAACAAAACTTACACTGATAAAACAACTCAAAGAATTTAAATAAGAAAGAAAACCATGGGAAACTCAGGATACTTGACACTGCTTAGTTGAAAAGTGAGTGCATCATAGAGCTTCCACATTGCTTACAGCAGTGGTGAAATTTCCCTCTGAGTGGGTTCATTTAATTGAAGTCCAAGACTCTGCCAAGAGTCTATGAACAATAATGCCAGTTTTTGGCTCTCCCCCAAACCATGCAGAGTTAATGAGATGGCAGGCAGCCATCTGCTGTGGTCACTGTGGAAGTAGAAAATGCCAAGATAAGCTCTGAGGCATCCATAATACAGATGGACATAAGCCGTTCCAGATCAATAGAAATATTCATCCTATTACTTAAGCCACACACCACTCAAGTTCAATTGCTAAAAATGCATCTTTCTCAGGTTTTTAACCAAACTATAAAAGTGTGTTCTTCTACCATTACACAGGCAAACCAATGACAAAGGCAGCCTCCCAGAGCTTACAACTAAAGAACAATTTGCAGCAGGGTTATACAAGCTTGAGATTGATACAGCCTCTTACTGGAAGAGTCTGGGCTTGAATCCCTTCCACCAACATGCTGATGTGAGTATTCCTTTTTTCCTCTACTTCAGTTGCAAAGAATAAAGATACTTAATATGCGTGGACTTCAGTTACTAACTGTCAGTAACTCCCCGTGTGTGGAGACACAAGGCTTGACTCCATTTTCTCAGAAGGTTGATTTATTATGTTATATATTGTATTAAAATACTACATTAAAACTATACTAAAAGAACAGAAAGAAAAGAAGATCAGAAGGCTACAAAGAACAAGAATAGAACAGAATGCATAACAAAAATCCTGCTCACAGCCTTGGCACAGGTGGCTGTGACTGGTCATCAATTGAAAACAATCCACATGGACCAACTGAAGATGCACCTGTTGCATTCCACAGCAGCAGATAGTTATTGTTTACATTTCTTTCCTGAGGCTTCCAGCTCCTCGGGAAGAGAAAAATCCTAGGAAAGGATTTTTAATAAAATATCATAGCTACAACTAACTGCATATGTTGAACTTCATTTACACTTTAAATTATTTTTATATTAACACTTTAAATCCACAGTCTCAAAGCTTTGTAGGAACACAGTCATGACAGAACCTCGTTGCTAGCTCCCCCACAAGTCTCAAAGCTCCTACATACATTATTTATGGAGAGGATTTCATTCCTTCTACCTCTACTTAAGCCCATGGTTGTTTTTGTGATTATTCTGTCTGAGGGACAACAAGTGGTGTACTCTGTAAAGTCCCCTGGGAAAAGCATTGATCTGTCTTTTGCAGATAACAGTTGTATGGCTACAGACAAAGTTCATAATTTAGATTTTTAAAGAAAGAAAAGTATGTGCTATGTTCTGGATGCTTGGAGCCCCAGTTTACAACAGAAAAAAAAAAGAGGTACAACATGCCTCTTTAATTTGCCTAGGACAACTAAACTGGTTAGAGAAAGGTGTTCCAAACCAGGTACTGCTGGAGGATTTGGGGACTGTCTCCTTCCCCTCAACAGCATTAGTGCTTTCCTATGAGCTTTCAGTAGCAGCAGCTCTGTATTAGTTGTTTGTTGGACTGTGACAGATCTGCTTAGCTGTTCCTTATCTCCATGAAGAAAAGGTGGCTAACACCTGGATTAAATTCTCTGTCTTCTGACAAACGAAAGGTGACATTCTTATACTAGACAATAATGAAGGTTAATAGCCTTGCATTCTGTGGGAAGTGAAATAAAAAAGGGAAAAAGAAGGATTTACAGCATGTAAGTAAATTGATTGTATATCAAGATAATGGTTGCTTGGAAATTAATTCAATCTACAGTCCAAGAGCCTTCTTTCTTAAAAATAAGCCTCAGTAGGGAACACATTTCCCTCACTTCACTGGTTGTTTCATATGCATCTTTTTTATTAATGTTGAAAGGAGCACAAGCTGTGCATCACAGAATGCTATTAAACTGTCTATTTTAAAAGCTGACACCTCTTATCTCACAACACAAAATAATGTATTATGTGGAGTGAGAAATCAAAGGACAGAATGTCCCTGGTCAGGGAGATGTTAATAGGGCTGTGGTAAATAATTGATATATAAGGTTATTATCATGCTGTGGCCAGATAACTAATGCAGTCTTTCTCTAACTATTGAGTTTGAATCAGAACTAAAGAAACTCATTGTTTTATACTCTGGCCTAATGACAGCTAATGTAGCGCTGTCTAATTCTGTTCCTTGAAGTACAGAACATGGTAAGAGCAACAAAAGCATTCCAACACTTGAAAGAATGGGCAAATGTGTTAGCTTTTTTTAAAATAAAGACAATCAGTGGGGTTCATAGAAGACCATAAGGAAACAAGAAAAATGTCTTGTTGCTATTTATGAGTACCAACAAGGAAATGCCAATTTGGATAAAGGGACTGAATAAAGTCTTAAATAATGTGACATTTATACTTTTAATAAAGGGTATTTAACCAGTGTAAAAGCTGTGTTACAAGCAGTCACACTTCAGAGTGGCAATATTTCTGAAGTTTCATGTGAAATTACATACAATGATCACAATGTTTCTATCTAGGCTTTTATCTAGAGATCATTTCTCATTTTGTCTCATATTTGTTTTTTCTTTTTCCAGGTGGTGTTCACAGCTAATGATGCTGGTAATCGGCGTTACAAGATTGCTGTTGTCCTCAGTCCCTTCTCTTACTCAACCACAGCAGTAGTTAGTGAGCCAGTGGAATAAAAGCTGACATTAAGCATGAAAATTCAGTTGTGTAAATTAAAATTTCCATAAATGATAAGAACTTCATATCTGAATGTATCAACAGCTTTAGATTTCTTAGTAAATCACTAAGTTTTTTATTCACTTTGTTAACTTTAGGAAGAAAGTGTATTGACTTTGTTTTCAAATACTCTTCCAAATAAAAGTATTCTGCATTTCTGTATTGTCAGTATTGCCCTTCTGAGTAAAAGTTTAGGATTTGAAAAAAACACATTAACCTCAGGAAAAAATTTATTGTAATTCCATTATGGGGTCTCTGACAACAAACTAGTCTTCTATGAAGCTGATAAACTAAATTTCTTCTTGCAAAGGAATTGAACAAAACACATCTGTGAAAGGCGTCTCATGAAAAGCAAGCAGATGGAAAATACAGTCCACCACTACCATCTCCTATGTTTTATTAATGAAGCCCACAACAGAAGAAGTCACATGGGATTACTTACTCAGGACCCCCCATAATAATCAGATAAACTCACCTCTCAATTCTGATTTTGGAGACATGGAAGTGAAAGCAGGTAAAGGTGACAGCATAGTAGAACAGCATTTAAAGACGCTAAGCAGGCTACAGATACTTAAGATGCCTTCTTTCCTGTTTTCCAATATATCACAATTGGTGACATTTTCAAGGACAGACCAGAAGGCTGTGTTTCAGAAAAGTATATCACTCAAACATGCTTGAAGAACTTTATTCATATATTTGCAGAAAATTCTGCAAATATTGTCCCAAGTTAAAGTACTCCCCAGAATTACTTGCATACCTCAAACCATCAGACATTTTCATAATAGCTGTAAAATGCAAATAAAAATAAGGATAACTGATGAATCCTAAGAAAATCAGTTTCCTATTTAATTCCAGGAAAAATATGGATGAATCCTTCTATTCCCATTCTAGTGATTCCTAAATAGGGAAGAACCATTAGGAGATTCAACAGAAGAACAACCCTCTCTTGGAAAAGTACGTAAAAAGGTTGAGTCACTTAGCCTAATAAAACCAAAAGCTGAAAGTCTATAAATATAAAAAAAGGGAAATGCCCTGCTAGCCTAAAGGCTTGATCCCATCACAGTCTAACCTGATGTATTTGGACAGGCGTGTCTTTTTTTTTTTTGCTGTTACTTTGGGGTACCGAGCACTAGAAAAACGAACATTTTATCTAGAAACAAAACACAAAGATGATATCTTTTCCACAGAAGCTCAGAATAAACAAACCAACACAATCTTTAGAACATTATATTTCATAAAAGACAATGATAAAAAAGTACAAACATTTTCATGAACAAAAAAAACCAAAACTATGATAGTACACAGGAAATTCCCAGCATTTGTTTCAGTGCATTTTTTCATTGAGCCTATCTTACATACCTCTACAAATAAAATAATCTTAAGTACACTTCCGTTTGCTGATATGCAATGGATCCTTTTAATTTTTTTTAAAGAGCTGGTTCATTAGTAACCCACTACAACAATTAGTAAACATAACAATAGAAAAATAGAGTGGCAGATCCAAGAAAAAGGACATTTTGCACTTGCTTTTTAATACACCACCTATTTGCAAAATGGACTTTAATATTCTCCTACTTAAATCTGAGATATAGAAAATGGGCTTGAGAGTATCTTAGCATATTAATCAGATTCTACTCTTAATATTTCAGTAATGTTTTTACTTGCTAATTTTCAAGACCTTCAGGATCTTGTAAAATACTCCCTTCTTCTTCTCCCTCCATGTTCACTCCTCGAAGACATCCCTTATTTGCCTTGTCAGCAATACAAAAGCCAATGTGATTGGCTTCTCTCTATATTTTACAAGAACCATGAAATTATCAAAAGGAATGTGCACAACTCTTAGTTCTGCATCATATTTATTTTGTTTGAAGGCACTGGCTATGTTAAAATTCACTACAGAAGAGTACTGAGTTCAGACAGGTAGTATACAAACACTGTTTTGATGTAATTTAAGATGGCAATTTCTAAAACTTCCCAACAAAGTGATAAAAGGTATTTAGAGAAGAGTGTTGGTCAACAATTCATAATTTAACATCCATCATTTTGGGGCACCAAAATGCAAAATTTTAAGAACTCAGCTATATGTCACAATCCATTCACATACTGGTTTAATTCACATTTTTCTAGGACCATACATGATCAGTCACTTAAAGCTGTAAAGTTATATTAGTTCAGCCACAGCATATGTGTAATATAGTATGTATATATGTAAGTATATATACATATATATGCATTAGATTTTTTTAAATTACACATAAACTTCACAGAATGCCTAAGAAATGGGAACAAAAGCATGCTTCAGAAAACAGTACAGACCTACGATACCAAAGGATGTTTCATTATTGTAGGTGTGAAATTGTAGGTAAACCTGTACTGAAAACCAGGAATCACTTCAAAGTTACATGAGGGATTTAAAAATTTATTCAACTGTTCTTAAAGAACTGTATCAGTCTGCTATGAAATAAGACTAATTTTATTTTGAAGATATAATTGTTTATACAGTGTATTATCTCAGCTTTCTCCATATGCTTCAGAATGTTATATACACCCAGTTATAAGAAAATCTGCCAGGAGATGAGCAAACCACTTAAGCATGCTTTTGAAGGATGTTTTCTTCACTTTATGCTTTTAGTTATTTTCATTTTATTACATCATTCCTAAAGCATATTAGATTAGCTGGTAGATATTAAGGTAATTCCAGTATGGTATAAAATATCCTTTACAATTGCTCTCAACTACTAAATTAAATAATAATATTTCTACTAAATATTTGGGATGCCTACAGGTAAGCTCATAATGTTACCGAAGGATGGCTAAGGGCAAAATTTGCTGCTGGGATGCCAAATAAATAAAAGGTGTTTATGGCGAACAAACTTAAAATATACAAAGCACCACGCCATCTGTGGCAGCAATTCAGGAAACCAACATATAGTAATGACTTAAAGTTAGGATTCTTTGTCAACACTCTTACAGAACACTCTATGGATAAACAATCCTTATTATATATACTGCTTTCCATTCTTTATGGGAGCAGAAATCGGTCTTTGGTTCCTAAAGAGTTGAGTAACTGTGACAAACAAAACAATTTAATATATCTTGGTCACTATATTTGCATTAACATAGAAAATAAATGACCTGGTCCTTTTCCTTTGTATTAACAAGGGATGTAAAAAAATATTAGTAAAGATAATAATGCTTAGCAGTGGGATACTTTCAGGTAGCATAACATTACAAGCAAAGAGAAAATAAGATAAGGAAAGAGGCTAGTTACTCATACATTTAACACCACAAAAATAGAGAAGCAGACAGGACCAATCCTTAGTGGGACTGCACAACCTCAATCTCATTGACAGTCATCGACTTGAGGATCCTCAGTGCATCATAGAAGCACTCAGCACTCTACCAGGATAGGCCCTTAAATAGCTATATTGAATAATATATTATGAGTGGAATTTTAAAAAGCACTTGAGATTGGCCTGCTTTCTGTTCTGCTTATGTCAACACCATCCTCATCAGCAGAACAGCGCGACCAACACCGTGCTTCTGAGAATCCCACACTGCAAGCATTTGACTATCAGAACTGTGTTTTGCTATTCTCTTAAAAATCTAACTTTAATATTCTTCCAATGAAGACACATTTTTGGCTCTTCTAATTTTGGAGGAATAAAAGTGCTGTTTACTAGATTAAAAAAAAAAAAAAGAAAGAACAATACCAAAATACTGTACGCACCCAGACACATTGTTTTAGGCATTAAAATCCCTGACATTGACACTAGTGGCACACTTGGAAACAGTTAAGAGTTCCTGTAGATCATAATATGCAACAACTGCAAGATTTTCTGTAATACACATGCAATATGCATATAAATACGATTCAGATGGCAGGCAGGGTATCATACAATTTTGCTGGCAATAAATAAAATCAAAAGCTTTCTTTCTAGCAGGTTCATATAAGAATTTGATTTTTCTAAATAGATATGCAGAAGGCCTAGAGCTCAAAACTTGTATAACAGTTTACAGTCATAGCTGGCCAACAATTAATATTTCCTTCATTTCACATAAGGTATAACCTTTTTATAAGCATACTTACATTTTACACTTGTTCTTTCATGCTAACAAAAACATTCCTATAGAATTCAAACAAGAACACACTCAAATACATACTGAAGCATAAAATATTGAACAATTGAAAAGCAATGTACACACATTAATTTACATCACATATTTACAAAACACATTTTAAAAAGAAACAAAAGCATTCATTTAAATATGAGGAAGGGCAGTTTAGTATAAAAAATTCCTGGAAGAGGCCTCTGTTCTTACTTCCAGGGAAGCTACAAGTCTATTTTCTGCAGTTTATTTAGTTGAGTAGTTAAGATAGAGAGTATGAAGAATGAAGGCTTGAACAGTAGTCTCATGCTGTAAACATCTGAGTGGTAGCTGCTGGCTTTTCCTTCAGATCAAAATGCATGGTACATACAATCACTTCTCACCCCAAATATGCATCATCAGTTTATCAAAAAACTCCAATTCTAAGCTGTTTTTTGTTGGTTTTGTTTTGTTTTACAGTGTTTATCAGTAGCTTCCAGTGTTATAAGTTTATTCTGGTAGGATATCTTGCCATTCCACTTCCATCAATAGTCTCTAACAGGAGCAAGTTCTGGTAGGAGGTTAACAGTTATATTTTTATACAATCTACTGACAAGTATTTTAGGAGTATATGCTAAATTGTTCAACCCATCAATATACTGACGTTCTCTGGAATACCTCAGAAGTTTGTATCTGCAGAAGGAGTTGGAAGAAGAAAAATGAAAAAGATTTGCAAGAAACAATTCAGTTGTTGTTAGACATGATACTGTGACAGTCATTTAATTTTCAAGTATACTTTAAATTCTGAAACTACTTTTCAGACCCTTGAAATCACCAAATAACCTACCTTAGGTTTAAAAGTAAGCTTTTAAAGATTTTTAATACGGTTAGATTTTATGGTCACATATGCAAGTTAACATTAAGACTAAATAACAAAGGGAGCATTCCATATGTACACTTTTTATGGTCCTAAACTGAATAGATTTTGAAACATTATTCAATTTCTTCATGTTCTTTTGCTATAAAATTCAACTGAGGAGAACAGGGAAGATTTAGCAATCTCCACTATTCTTCATTATACATTCAAATGTCTGAAATTATTTTCATTTCAGTCTTGAGACTCCTGCATTTGCAAACATCTGAATTTGAGGTGATTAAAAAAATGTTTCCCTCCCCCAGATTATCCATATATACATTTTAGTTTCCTATAACAGATTTACTCCTCTCTACTGTGCATGTCTATAATTTTATTCATAATTCAAAACTATGAATAAAAGAGAAAATGTGTTCCCAGAAAAAAAAATCCATTGATGACAGAATTGAGCAGTATTTCTAGTTACCTGAAAACACATATCATAAACCCTTCATTTTGTGCTTCACCTTCTAAATTTTATGTGTAGCTCATCTGCTGCATTCTGGTTTCTATTCCATTCCAGGGCAGCCAGAACCTACAGGCCAGTTTAAGTGTTTTGTATCTTTGTAGGAAAAGAAAGGAACCCCAAAAGAAAAGGTTTAAATCAATGTATGCAGGAAATGAGAAGACCTGTATCTCAAAAAATAATGAAATATGAGAGAAGAAACCAATCCTTGAGGAGTTTTAAAGTCAGTTTTCATGCAGGAGTCCTTTGCCCTAGCTGCACTGCTTCCTTTTGCCAAATATCCAAAATAGGCCACTAATGGAGCCCTGCCAGCACTAATGCCCAAACTATTATGGAACAACAACATTATGGATCAAAGGTTATGATGATGGTATCTTCTCATATGCAAATTTAGTCTCTCTCTTGGTTAAATAAAAAATATCTGAACAGCAAATGTGTGTTTAAGAGAATACAAATTTTAGCACCAAAGAGGAAATAACACTGATGAGAACTGCTTGTTTGTATGTGTGGATGCAAGAAAAAATTTTACATCTTTAGCTGTAATATTTGAATATTTCTCTGTTTTTCTTACCGTCCTAAAAACTGGACTTCTCCTCTGTGGTGATGAGGAATGGATTTGTACTTCCCTAAATCGCCTTCTGGTCTTGTTACATTGTATCCAGCATAGTGAACCCTGCAGTATAACATATAAACATTTGTAAAAACATCTTCTTACAACTTGTCATACAAGTTGAAGTGAAAAATACACATCAAATATTTTAAAGCTATGTCTTTATGTTCACTGACATTCTCTTCCTAAAAAACCCCGCAACATTCCAAATCCAACAACTAAAAAAGCTGGCAAAATTAAGTGCAAAATAATAATAATTTCATATTTAATATTTCCTGCTTGTTCCAGCATAAAAGCATGGAAACAGCAAAAAAAATATAAAAACAAACTCGTCCTTTAAAATATATATCTTTATCTATAAAACTCTAAAAAAACCTCTTTTATCTATAAAACACTTTATCTAAAAAACTCATGCAGACATTTTCAACAGCTCAGTTAGAACAGTTTAGACTCATTCACAGTGAGGAGTAGGTAATGCCTGAGCAGGGCTGTCCATTGTCCACTCTGGGATTACCAATATACTCACAAATTAACCTCTCTCTCAAGCACTGCCCCTAAGACATGGAACTCATGCTTACACTACATGTCTGTGGGGTGGTATTTCATAATATTAGCAGTAAGAGTGATGCAATGTGCTTAGTATGGTTACCTGTTGTTATATCTGTTGTTACAAGACCAAGCTCTTAAAAACCTGCTAGTTGTCCCCAGGCCAGGAAAAAACAACATCATACTTATTCCTTCAAATGGTATATTCTGACATTTCTGAAGCAAACTATGTAGAACTTGTCCATTGAAAACAAATTACAAAACTGTAACAAGTGACAGAGCAAAAAGCACCTAATTGGTCTCAAAGGGTGGATGGTACAGAAAGATCTAAGCACTCAAAGCTCACCTGTTCCAAAGATCATCATCTTCTCCACCCCATCCCCAAAAGGCATTTGGAAAACCATTGATCTTCTTGAATTGTTCCACTGTCAGGCCACTTACACCACCAAAGAACTCATTGTATGGAAGGCTGTAAACAAAAGACAAATTCTATATTGTTAGCTGAACTTTGATAGGTAAGCTTATTCTAAGCTCTGCCTCTCTTTAAACAATACCTTTCCAAAAAAGCAAGAGCCCCAAGCTAAGGACATGATCAGAGGCTGAATGTATTCACCAAGGGAAACTGGTTCATGGATTGCCAGCACTAAGTAACTTATACCAAGCTGAACAAAAGGTTTGCAGTATTGTCTGATTTGCATAAAAGGTGCTCTTAAAATGTAGCTGCAATTAGTATCACACATATGAAACAAAAGTATACCAGGAATTTCAGATGGCTGATTTAGACTCATAGCTGAAGTGTTAAGTGAAGCCCTCAAACTATTTACGTTGACACTATTCAACTGAAAAACACCTCTTCAAACAAATGAAAAAATACAAATCAGTAATGCATCAATTAAATAATTTTAATTTATGACTACATTCTACAGAACTGTTAAAACTTGAGAGAAACAGTTTAACAGTACATATGAAACAGTGAATGGCATGCTGATTTAAAAAAAAAAATACAGGTTCCAGTTTTTAAAAGATAAATTGTGAATGAAAAGGATCTACAGGCTTTCCCCTCAATATTCAACAATATTTGCTAACAGATATAATTAAGCAATAAGCAGTTGGCCAACATGAACAGCCTATCCATATAACATGCTATGCCACAGACAATGTGATTTCCAGTCCTTCAAACACTCTGTCAATCTAAAAAAAAATTAAAACATTTAAGTGTATATATTTACTTCTATCAATATTAACTTGCATTCTTAACCCAGAAGCTGCTGCAGTAAAGTAGCTTTCTTTCAGAAGCAGCACACAATTTCATAAAACAAAAGTCTCTCAGGAGACACTTCCAAATATGGAACCTTCAAGGAGCTAAGAGCATCTACAAAAAGATTTACCATTGCTTAGGACACAATTGCCACACTGAATAAGTCCAGAATGCACAGGGAAAGAAAATAGAAATAGACAATCATGTAATTCCTGATCTCTGTGGAAATACAGGATTCAACCAAATGTTAATAGCATGTGGAGAAGGTTGCAATTACATTTGCCTTTCAACATGTAACCAAAAGAGTGGGTGTTTTAACCCCCGTCCTGCCTCTCAAAAAACCCCACATACATACTTCCAAAATAACCAACAAAAAAAATATTGCAAACCCAAAACCAAACCACCAACCAAAACCAAAACCAACTGAAATATGACAGTTAATGGGACTTTCTGAGGTTTATTTATTTTTTTATTTTATAAATCTAGTTTCATTTATACAAAATTTATCAATTTTGCAAATACTTACCTATGTAGACATTATATAAATGCATTAATGTTTTATAAGTACATACAAAGTTAGATGAAATCTCTTATTTGTTCATAGGTGCTAACTTATTTATTTTTAAATACACATGAAATCTTTAAACATTTAACTGCTGATTGGTTGACAACCTGAAGTCCCGACACAGAGCCATGGTTTCAAGGCATTGCTTTTCCTCTGTTAGTTGACCAGGTTATCAAGTTGATTAATTTCACAAATAATGTCCAAGATAGCAAATAGCTACATGCAGCAAGCTATAAGCTACCGATTTCTGTGAAGTGACTCCAAGAATGTCATGAGACAGCAGAGTGCTAAGAAGCAAGTGGCACATCATTAATGTAAACTGACAGAAGAGAAAGAGGTAAGAAAACTGCAGGTCCCACTACATTCACCAAATGTCAATAGAGAATGAGAGAGAATATACAAAATGGTCTAGCAGTAAGAAAATATTCAGTTTAAAAAGCAGTATGAAACAGAAATAAAAGTACATTTATCAGAAAATAAAGACACTTTTCCTGTGATATTTTGCTGCAGATCATCTGCTTTTCTTTTGTAATATCCAGTAGAAGTGTTTATGTAGCCAAGAAATTTCTAGTGAGTTAGGTAAGATTTTCCCCCTTGACATACAAAGCCTTTTTTTTTTTCAAGATCAACCTCATGGCAACAAGCTCAACATTGAAAATCATAAATTATATATTCTAATTAATAACACATCAAATGTAGAAACTAAATTTAGATCTTTATTTTATTAACTATTCCTTTCTGCAAATAGCATAGTAGGAGGCTGCTTTGTTGTTTTCACCTACTATATATACATAGTATCAAAAAATTCATACTTTTAAATATTTCTGAGTATTTAAGAAATAATGTGAATAAAACTATTTACTTACATGTACATGTATTTGTCCAGCTTTGCTGCAAAATGGCGTGGCATTTCTCCACATCCATAGTAATTTCTATCGTTTTCAGGTAAGTGATCCACATCATGGAATATTATGCAGTCCCAGACAGCATCCTTCATAGCCTCTTTGAAGCCAACATTAAAGAGCATTGCACGATTAAAAGGTTGTGTACCTGTCTTCATAGAGAAAACAAAGGAGACATTGTAAAAATCAAGAAACAAAACTTTCCATACTACGAGAAAAACATACTCTAACACACACACACACAAAAAATTGACAATGATGCCTCTTTTGACCGGCAGCTCACACTGGGTTGGCTGCAGCTGAGGATGGGGTTTGCCCTCCTGGCTGCCAGGGCACACATTGCTGGCTCCTGTGAGCCAGGAGTGAGCCTGGCCCTGCTGCCAAGCAGCATCCCCAGATCCCGTTGTGCAGGGCTGCTCTCCAGGCACTCCTCTCCCAGTTTACACTTGTGCCTGGCTTTACTCCATCCTAGGTGCAGAGTCCAACATTTTGACTTATTACATTTCATCCCACTGATCACTGTCCAGTGCTCCAATTTATCTAGAACTCTCTGCAAGGCATCCCATCCTTTAAAAGTCGACCACAACCTCCCAGCTGGATATGATCAAGAACTTGCTGATAGTGCATTCAGCTCCCTCATCCACTGAACATAAGGCCCTGGAACCGAGCCCTGAGGAACACTGCTGCTGACCTACTTTTTTGCCTTGAAAACTTACAACTACAATAGATTCTAAGAGGCCAGCTTATTACCTATGAAATATCAGGCTATATTTGAAGAAAAGCATTGTGTATCCAGGCACTGCTCAAGATGAGGAATGGAAATTGAGCTTTCCTTTTTCATTTAAAGGAGTAGAAGAGTGGAGTAACAATTTTTAAATTCTGGATTCATTCAAACCTTGGTAAGAATATCAAACCCCTTTTAGTAAGGAATCTTGAAAGTCACCTTTCAAGTAGATGCTGTTACCTGTTCAACAACATAGAAGGCAAATTCCAGCCGCTGCTTCTGCAACATAGGTATCAGATGACGGAAAAAAATTGGAAGATGCTCGTGACGATTCCGAAAAGGAATAAGGATAGCCACCTTCATTAAAAAAAATAAAAAAAGAAAAAAGAAAAAAGAAAGCTATTATATCAGCATTTTAAAGTTTTAATTTTTCAATACATATCCAGTTTCCTGCGGCTTTTCAACTTTTACATTTAAACTGGCTGTGTTTTACATGTTTGCTACCCCTAGGAAAGTGTGCTGAAAATTTGCTCAAATAATTAAGAAAAAATTTTAAGTAAAATGTAAATAAGATTTTCCTTTTATGTTCACTTGCTTCTATACTTCAAACAACAGACACATAAGACAGATTTGCATCCATAAGATGAAATGTTTAGTAACTACAGCTAATGAACCTTTAAAAGTTCTTCATGGTCCATTTCAAATTTTTCTCCTAGCTGAAGTTTCTTCTTGCGCACAGATGGCACACTACAAATACTATAAGATACTACATATATAGCACCAAAGACTGAGTGCTTGTAATGGTAAATTATTCTTATATGCCAACAAGAAAAAATAAACCAAAACAGAAAACCAGCATCTAACCTTCCACCGTGGCTTACAGTCATTTGGTTTCCAGTGTCCTCCTGGTTTAATGTCTAAATCTTTTGAAAACAGTCGTTGAATTTCATCAAAACTAATTTCACTCATATTAACATCAATAAGGCCTCCTAAAGAGAGGAAAAAAAAAACAAACTTATATGTTAATTTCAATTAAGAAAATTGACCTAATGCTACAAGGAATATAATGGACAAATGGCATCAGAAATTTGTAGTTACACTACCTACAGGAAAAAAAGAAACTATTTATACTATCCTCCTAATCTTTAATTCTTACAGAATGAAGTTTTAGTGTTTCCAGAAACAAACATTCCTTCCATAAAACCCATAAACAAAATACTAATTTCAAAGGACACAGAACTAGCAAAGTAATTTGAATTCTGCATCTCTTACAGAAAATTTGGGTTGCCTTTCATTTCAAGTACCACTGTTAACAATTCTACATCATCTGCACTACTGAACCTTTACTCAGATTCTGTGTGCCTTCCTGCTCCAATTCCACATTAAAGGAAAATGTATCATCACTACATTTAACAAACTTCCTCAATTTAAATTTTAGATTATTTGTACATTTCATGTAGAGTCTTCATCCACTAATTCACCACAGTTTGCTTCAAACCAATTAATAGCAAGGGGCTGGATTTGAGAATTACCATTGGTAGAACTAATAACCCCAATGGAAAAGGCATTTGCAAAAGGCATGGAAGTGAAATTCAGTAAGTTATTGAATAATGGCCACGATATGATTTGAAAAAAATCAGGTTGGTACCTACTATGAGAAAATATTAACATTAGTTGACAGCTGAAAGTTGTCAGTTGTTAGCTTATGCATGTGTAAAAAGTTCAAAACTGGAAATAATGGTTCATAGTAAATACCCTCAAAAGCAGAAAAGAAGCAAGAAAATCTGGGGAGAAGACTAATGTAATACGTATTAACCAGAAGCTCACGTTTTTCTTCGGCAACTACTACACTCTAAATCATCACATAAAAATCTTGCAAGAACTTTCTGACAAACACCACAAAATATTCTTATTTTTGTCTACAAAGTTAAGTATTTTGGTGATAGAAGGTTTAAAGTCAGTCCAAAAATCACTCCCATTTTTTCCCATGTGTCCATACACAAAATATCCTATTTGTGTCACTAAACTGACTAGTTATGTAAATCTTTTGAAAATACTGAAATTTTTGGAATGCACTAGGAATAACTATTGTTTTCAGAAGAAGGTAGAAGATACTGCATGACTTATTTTAGTTTGGGATATGATTAAATAAAGTAATACTTGCAAATGAAGAAGGTAACTTTTTTAATGTAAAATCATAGGTGAAAAATTATCAACAACAGTACACTATGGAGCTATTTCAAGAGAAGATTTAAAGAAACCCATATTAATTTAATTATTTTAGGAAAAAAGGAAGCTGGCAGTTGCTAAAAAACCTATATAGACAAACACTAGAACAGACTAGTCCTACAGAGATTTAAATAAAAATTTTAAAATAATTAAAAATAAAAATAATTATTTTAAAATAAGCTTAGATTATCATAATGGCTGTGTCTGAAATTCTTCAATAACCCAAAAAAGAAATCTTATGAAATACAGAATCAAGGTCAATCAACAAAGAACTAGTATATAAACATGTACAAAATATTTTATTTTTAAATTAAAAAAATCAATTTCAACTACCAAGACCAGAAAAGCAACAAGAGCCTTTCAGTCCAAATACAGAATCTAAAAGGAAAATAAAGATAAATAAAGGTCAATTACTACACCAGAAAGGGAAGGAAATAGCACATGATGTGACTCAGATACCTCAGTATTCTGAGAAAAGTTCAGATGTGATCAGATGACTGCAGAGTTTAAATCAGAAAGAAACATCAAATGGTAGAACAGTATTTAGATAAAACCTTTAGATAAAGGTGCTTCTAGTTCCATGAGACATGATAAATTTCCATCCAAAGTGTTTAAAAAGAAGCTATAGTAAAACCTGAAGTATTGGTACTACCAAAACCACACAGGAGATGAGTGAATAGAAATCAGCATTTTTTCCCCTTCACTGGTGGGGAGCAGGAAAAAGCTCTGTGCAGCTATTTACAGTGCACTGTAAATAGCTGCACTTTGTATTCACTAGTTCCATCAGTGTCTAGTAGGCTGCAATAAAACATGTATACAACCCACAAAATAAGAAAGCTGAGAAAGCAAAAAACATCTTGAAGAAGAAAATCAGAAAAAAAAAAATTAATTCAACAAATGAGGTAGACCCAGAAACCAATAAATTAAAATTAATTTAAAATAATAAAGGATTGTTTCTTACTGAAGGAAAAATGAAGCATGCACAACAAAACAAGCAATACCTGGCTATGCTGCCAGGCAGTTTTACAGTTTGTAATAGATTGCACATTAATATGAGCCAGCGCAATGCAATTGTACAGAAATAGAAAATCTCATCCTGGAATGTATTAACTGCTGCTATGTGAAAAAAAAGAGAAGTTTTCCAAAACTAATTTGTTTTGTAACCAGGATTTAAGCCCGTTATGATGCTTTAGAAAGAAATCAAATTAAAGATAGTCTACAGTGCAAAAAATTCAAGAATGACAAGAGCTTTAGAAACTATGCAGTCTAGAAAGGTTGGGATTATCAGCTTATCTACAAAGGAAAAGACATTCTTGCACTGCATCTATCTTGAAGAAGTGTTTTGTTGTATTGAACTCCCAGATTCAATCTTACAGTGTTTTGCTTACAAATTACAACAGCACTGCCCAGCCAGTGGGCAGTATAACCTGTTCTACTGCGTCATACAAAAAAGGCAATAGCTGCTCTTATTTTAAGAGCATATGTACTTGGGACCAAATATGATTTTACCATGCCCCTCCCTTTCATGATATAAATTTGGTTAAGTTGATGAAAAGAAGAAAAGATGACTTCTATAATAACCTTAGACTAATTAAGCATGTCAAAATATACACGATTCAAATGTCTTTCTTCCCTGGCTATCTCACACTTCCTACAACATTTCATTAAATTAAAAGATCTTCAGAGATCCTTTATTTAGATTATAATTAGAAAGAGAGATAATGATTAAAATGCCATACATGGAAACCAAAAAGGGAAACACATATCCCTTGGTTGAAAAGCAACTTATCCAGTGAATTATTTTCTATTAAAATTATTATTTCCCTATTAAATTAAACAGGGTAGAAGAAGTACAGAGCAATTACTAACAAAAAAAAAAAAACAAACCACCATCCACAAAAAAAAGGTGGTAAAAGGAGAGTGGCAACAAAGAGATCTGTAGAGAAACTACTGGTGAAATTACTTTGTTTTGAACTAATCTGACAGAATTCCAACTGCCAGATCCCTTGAAAGTGACATTAAAAATACTAATTTATGTGCATTTTTTAATCAGCAAAAACATCACATCCTGTTTTTCTAATTATCCAGATTTGCCATTTGCAAACCTTTTATGTTTCCAAAAGTAGCTAAAAAATATACTACTGAAATAATTTGGTTTAATTTGTTTAGCTGTCCAAAAATATATAAAAATGTGATTTTTAAAGTCAAACCCTATGTCTGGAGGGAAAGAGGTTTAAATAAGGATATTATCACACCATGGGGCTAATTACTACCTGGCTTAAGACAGTTTTCTTTATGATTTAGTTTCATAAGCAACAGCAACTGATCTATACCTTTGGCTCCATGTCTGTATGTTTAAAATATAAAACAAAGCTTAGAATCTGACATTATTGAGAAGAAACACAGGTAACATGCACTGATTTGGTTTTCTTCAACAGATAAACTCAGTTAAGATTAAAAAATTATAATGGAATCTAGATTATCCTAATAAAATCCACTCTTTTTCTTTGAAGAAAAATTGATCAGATTTTAGTTCAGCTGCCAGCAACATTTTTTGGTATGATATGGATCTGAACTGCTATATTAGATATTTAATTAATTGCTCATGCTGAATGACAGCCCACAGATTAAGTCAGGTGTCTAAAAGACAAGAGGTTAGAATTCTGCAATACATCACAAATAACTTCAGAAACTGTGTGAAATTTTCTCTCTTACAAATCAGTAGTTCAATTATTTGATTTCAAATCAGTAAAGGTGATTAGTAAAGAGACCAAAACTTCAGTAACTCATTAGTTACAGGCAAACTTCTGCAAAGCATCATTGTGCATTATCAGATGTATTTTATTCATTAATTTTTGTTATATACTTAGACTCCTTATGATTTTATTTTATATTAAAATAATTGTGTTTTGTTTAAAATACAATTTAATTTACTAGGTAAACATTAAGATCACTTTAAAACTTACTCATGTAAGGCAGCTTCTCTGGACAAGGCTGGTAAGGAGAGTAGGTGAAGTTCTCTGGAAGATACATTGTTGTTTGAGCAACACAGTCACTAGAATTGTTTCCTTCAGGATAATCTTAAAAAGAAGAATTGATTTTTGTAAAAACCTGTATTATCCACTGAAATTGTAAGATATCATCATGCAGGTGAGAGCATTAGTTTTTAGTTCCTAGCAACATGATTTTAAAAGCATTTTATTGCTCTAGAGGAATAATAATTAAATACAAGTATCTTTGTTACAGATAATAGATATATTTCCTACTGACGTGAACTGATAAATAGTAACTATTTGACCTTGACTCCAATTTCAGAGAAGTAGGATTTAGGTATAAGTTTTCATAATCGAGCTATGTCATTAATGATTGGCTTTTTAAAAAAATTTTTAAAAAAGAGGTCTTTTAAAAAGAAATAAGAAATATTCTTACCTGTGCCATTCAGTGTAGTATTTTTGTTAGTGTACAATCTTATCATGTGTCCTATTGTTTTTACATTTTCTCTCAACATTATACCACGAGCTTGCACCATAAAGAGATATGTGTTTGCTGATAAAACAAAAAGCAATTTTGAATTTGTATTAAAATAATGTATTTCCAAATTATTTTAACATACATCTACAATGCGTTCAACATTTTTTACTGTGTTTGAATCCATGGTCAGCAAACAATAATTCCTTGAGATGAAGGTCCACACAGTGAAACCTAACAGCAACAATAGAAAATAATAACATGGATTCATAAACATGGCTCTGTTCAAACCCAAAAACTGCAGACTGTCAATAGCCATTTTATACATCAGTTTCATTTTTCTTTAACTAATAAAAAAGCAACTGAGAGTGACAAGAAAATTCAATTTACCAATAAAACCATTTTCATATGTAGATACATGTCTCATATTTAGATCTACAAAAACATCATTGATATTTAGGATAAAAAAACTCTAGAAAATCTTCTAGTCACATAAAAGGGCCCCTTTTTTACTCACTAGTTAACACAACTTCCAGTCAAAATGTACTGTTTATTCATTCACTCCAAAAACCTGCTTTGTTATACAACTGTTACAAATCTCTGCCAATCTCAAAGTATTAATGTTTTATAATTATACATGAAATATTTATTATAGGCATCAAGGGTCAGTAAATCAACATTCTGAGTAATTAAGTGACTCACTAACAACAGCAGCATTAAATATTTCTCTGTCTCAATCTTGCACCTAAAGCCCCAGATATGATCTCAAGACATTTCTTTATATTTGACAGAAGTTACTAAGGTAGAAATGAAGCTGCATTTATATCTGAGTGAGCAAATGCCTACCCAGAACAAAAGAGCTCAAAAAATATTGCAAAGGGAAGGAAAAATTTCCATTACAGAAGGTAGAAAAGAGGGTCAAAGGGATCATCTGTCATTTCACCTACATTAAGCACCCAGTTATGCAGGGAATATTTGTCTCCCTGTAACTCATAACAACCGCAACCAAAAAATGCTCTGCATCTTTGGGGGAAAGAACTAAGCATACCAGGGACAAAAAATAAGTAAAGAAATTAAAGAAAAGTTAGAAAATTATCTCAGGAACTCCATCAAATTGCCCAGCACCAGTGGCATGACACAAGTAACTCCAGATCAACCAATAACTTCTTATAGCCCAACACAGAGCTGTATAAGGGACTGGGGGCATTTCCAGAGGAAAACACAGTGATTAATTCCACCACATTAGCAAACTACCAACACCCATAAAAATAAAAAAAAAAAAACAGCTTAATCTTTCAAGGAATAGTATTTCAAAGTCCTACAATAATGTGTTAATTTTTAAATGAATGAATGGGGGGATTCTCCTGGCTTTCAAAGAACTCCTTATTAAAACAAGGAATATTGACAGCTAAAAGAGGGACTCTGAACATGCTAGGTGCTGTGCATGGCATGTAATTCTCAAACCCTTGACCAGCATGACAAACTGCATGTGTTAACAAGAGTTTACATGAATGTAAACTTACTCAGCTGCTACAATCCTGAAGTTGTCTCAACACCTTCTGACCACCAAAACAGAAGCAAAACAAAACAAAAATGCTACAACCTTGGCCTGACAACATGTAGGAAATTCCAGAAGAAAGATTCTTACCAGGATTCAAGACAACAGATAACATTCAGATTTCCTTACACAAAAATTACACAAAAACTTTGCTAAATTTTAACCCAATTCACATAAAGTAAGACACTGAGGTTCCAATTGCTTCATTCCATTTGTAGTTTTCCATTCAGATACTGGGATTTTTAGGGTGTCTCTACTAAGCATTTCAAGGAATCTGTAGAATTTGTGAATTCATACATGAAGCTACCTAAACAAGCCTCCTCCTTTTGGAATCAAAAAAAAGGCAATTTGATCTGTTCCTCCAAGAACAGTTATTTACCTTCAAACAATTTCAAAATCCAAGGTTTTCCTGAAAGTAAAACATGTGTATATTTGCCTTTTAAATAGGGCAAAAAATTCTTAACAAAAAATTTCTTTCTGCAAACTTTAATATATTTTAAATTGGTATCATCTTTTCCCCCAAATAAGTTTTTTTTTCTCCCATAGGTACAGCTCTTCTCTTCAATATCTTCCTATTCCAACACTAAAATAAAGTGGATTTTTTAATATAAATCCGTTTGTAAATACTGATTTCACAGCTAATCTCTGGAAGATTCTGTGCTTTATTCTTCTTTTTAATATGATACCAAAACCTAAAGTCACTTGAATTTTTAACTCTGCAGAAGGTTTATAGGGCTTTCAGCAGGTATACAGAAGGATATATAAGGTGTGGTAGGTTGATGTGGCTAACAGCTAAGTCCCCACTCAGTTGCTTGGTCACTCCGCTGAAGTGAGATGGAGGAAACAATAAGAAGGGCAAAAGTCTTAGGAACCTGATACAGTAAGGAACTGAGAGTAAGTATTTTCAAACAAGTCCACAACAAAACCAAAAAGACATGTAAATGTTCTCAATTTTTATGGGAAATATTATTGCAGTCCAGATAATGTATACATAAACCTTGGAAAAACAAGATTTTCTGCAAAAGCACCTACATCTTGCCTTTAGTGAAGTACTTACCCCTTCTGACACAGAGGGGAAAATTCGAACAAACACACAAGACCTTTGTGAAGGTTAGAAAAGGCATTTGTCTCAAAAATAGACAACATGAAAAGACATAATTGAAAAAACCCAACCAGGTAAAGTCTGCTGCCACCTTGGCTTAAGTATGCAAGAGCTGCTCTTGCTGCCAGGAAAATCCAACCTTGCCATGATTTTATCATGTAATTCCTCAGTCTACCTCCTCTTGCTTAGCTGCTTGTCAACTCACTATCCAACTTAGCACCAATACAACAGGAATTAATCAGGAATGAAACATTCTCTTTCTGGGCAGTCTTTTTCGTACTACCTGGCTCTCCATCACAATCATAGGTACAAGGAGTTCAGATCTCCTCAGTTCATTCCACTATCATACAGCAGCTGCTTAGGTAGCAGCAGATGCTTGAGCAGCCAATTAATTACGTCAGAAGCTAAAACATCAGGCAAAAATCAAAGATATTAATTTAGTCCTAAAAATAAATCTCATCTACTGGCACAGGTTTGTTGGCAAAGACCTGTGAAAAGAGCACAGTTCACGGGTCACATCAACCAGCAGCAACAGCAACAAAGTATTCAACCCTGGCAGGCTAAAACAGCAACAGAGAAACTCAGCTTTTCTTCCAGTGGGGTGGGGGATGACTGACAGCAGAAGGCAGCCAGATAAAACTCCAGAAGGTTCCTGGTGTGCCCTAGTGGCAACTTCCTGCCACAAGTGCCAGAGTCAGTGAGGGGAAGTGATCTGCAGAACCTCATACCTACCAAGGAGGAGGGGTTCACTGGGGATATGAAGATCAAAGGCAACCTTGGCTGCAGAGATCATGGGATGGTGGAGTTCAGGATCCATGGGACAGGAGATGCAAAAGAAAGCTCACAACCCTGGACTTCAAGAGAGCAGACTCTTCAAGTATCTGTGTGGTGGAATCCCATGGGATAAAGCCCTCAAGTGAAGATAGGGGCAAGAAAGCTAGGTAATATTCATGGATAATATCCTTCAAGCTTACAAGAGATCCATGTCAACAACTATGAAAACAGGTAAAATGCCAGGAGGCCTGCATGGATGAACAAGGACCTCCTGTGAAAAAAAAACAAACACAAAAATAATTCATTGGGAGGAAGCCATCACAAGGAATGCAGGAGGGATACAGAAAAAATACCTGGGCATCCAGTGATGCAGTTAGGAAAGCTAAAGGCCAAATGGAACTGAGTCTGGCCAGGGACATCAAAGACAAGAAGCATTTCTATAAGTACATAGGTAATAAGAAGAAAACAGAATAATGTGAACCCACTGCTCAATGAGAAAGACGCTTGGATAAGTCTGCAACACTGAATGTCACCTTTTCTGTTTTTATTAACAATACCAATATTCAGAAAGTCCAGAAACTCCCTGAGACCAGTCTAGAGCAAGGAAGTTGTACTCTTGCCCTTGGTGTGGAAGACTTAAGCAAACAGGACACATGTTAAGTCCGTGGGTCCTTACGGGATGCATCAAGTGCTAAGGGAGATGGCAGATCTCATTGCACAGCCACTCCTGACCATCTTTGGTTGATCATGATGAGTGGAAGAAGGGCCTGATGACTAGAGGAAAGCAAATGTCACTCCTATCTTCAAGGAGGAGGACCCAGAGAAATACAGACTGATCAGCCTCAGCTTGATCCCAGGGAAGGTGATGGAGCAGCTAATCCTGGAAACCATTCTTCAGGTACATAAATGACAACAAAATCATCAGAAACAGTTAATCAACTGGGTAACCTTCTCTGATGAAAGATACATAAGGAATAAGCAGGGGTCATTGTCTACCAGACTTCAGTAAGGCCTTCCACACTGTATCCCATAAGACTCTCATAGACAAACTGTTGATATACAGGCTGGCTAAGCAAACGTTGAGCTGGATCAAAAGCTGACTGACCAAGCCCAAAGGGTGAGGTCAGTGATCAGTGATGTAGCCAGGGGTCAATACCAGGTTCATTCCTGTTTAACACCTTCATTGATTACGTGGATGACAGGCAGAACATAACCTCACAAAGTTTATTTATGACACAAAAATGGGGTAAGTAGCTGATATGCCAAAGGGACATGCTGCCATCCAGAGGTACCTCAGCAGGCTGGAGAAATGTGCTGACATGAACTTCATGCAGTTCACAAAGAACAGTGCAAATTTCTGCATCTGGGGAGGAACAACCCCAGACAACAAAGTATGCTTAGGGACATCCTACTAGAAAGCAGCTTGAGAGAAGAGGCTTTGGAGGTACTGGTGGATATCAAGTGGAACATGAGCCAGCAATGTGCTGCAAAGAAGGCCAAC
Organism: Onychostruthus taczanowskii; assembly: GCF_017590055.1. Classification (NCBI taxonomy): domain Eukaryota; kingdom Metazoa; phylum Chordata; class Aves; order Passeriformes; family Passeridae; genus Onychostruthus; species Onychostruthus taczanowskii. The sequence continues at coordinate 13,823,972 of NW_024498795.1, forward strand.
AGCATCCTGGCATGCATTAGGAAAAATGCTGCCAGCAGGTCAAGTTGATCCTTCATAGCCTTCACTCAGCACTGTTCAAGCCACACCTGGTGTAGTGTCCGGTTCTGAGCTCCACAGTGGAATAGGGAACACGGACATCCTGGAGAATATCCAACACCAGGCCATGAAGAAGACAAAGGGACTGAAGCATCGCTTCTATGAGGAATGGCTGAGAGAGCAGGGATTGTTGCGCTCAAAAGAGAAAGCTCAGGGGGCACATTAATGTGTACAAAGGGCAGGTGTATATGTACACAATGTATATGAAGGGAAGGTGCAAAAAGGGACAGAGCCAGCCACTTTTCAGTGGCGTTCAGGGACTGAACCAGAGGCAGTGGGCACAAACTGAAACACAGGATGTTCCACCTGAACACCAGGAAACACTCCTGTACTGTGAGGGGGACAGAGCACTGGCACAAGCTGCTCACAGTGGTTGTGGAGAATATCCTCAGAAATATTCTAAAGCCTTCTGGACACGGTCCTGAGCAACTGGCTCCAGGTGGCACTTCTTCAGTAGGGAGGTTGGACTAGATAATCTCCAGAGATCCCTTCCAAACTCAACTAATCTGTGATTTTTTTTTTTCTGCTTTTGTCTTTCTGCGTTTGTACCAACCATCGCTGTCACAGTGCCAGGCAAAGCACAAACCGGGAAGGCAAAATTTCACACATGACCAAAGAAAACATCTAACAATGTAACACCTAGAAGCAATTTTATCCATATTCTTCTTATTTCACTGTACATGGTTCACAATAAGTAAGAAAGAGAATTTTTGGCTCCAGAAACATAGAATCCAGGCTGCCACACAGTTTACAGGTTAATCAGATGGAAAGTGCAGTGAGGAATATAAAACAACACACACATATAGTACACCTTGGAATCAATACTATACTCAGTGTTCCATCTCAAGCAACTGCAAGTGTGAGCTCAGAGCTCATAACTAATTCAGATGAAGTTTTCCTATCAATTGACCCAGATCTGCATCAGCAATCATGAACACACAGCCACATGTCAGTAATCAAAAGTCCTGGTTTTAGGGCTTTATATAAAACTCATTCTGATAACACATTAGGGCATTAAAGGGATCATCCTGTATTTCAGAGGAATATTAAAAGTATCAGATGAATCATTTTTTGTCTCAAATTATTTATAGCTCACTAGTTATTAATAGTTTTATGTGCTAGACTGTTGGGGGGGCAATGCATTAATTCTAACAGTATAAAAAAAGCTGTAAAAATGGCTCAATGTTTTATATCAGGTGGCTTTTTGTTATTTAGGTATTCACTTGAAGACTATTTACCCTTTTTTTTTTTTTTTTTTAAGAAAATTATATAATTCACAGATCACTCTCCATTAGGGAATCAAGCTCCTTCCAAGCAGTACACCAAAAATCAAAGCACTTCTCACAATACTGCATTAATTTATCATCCCACAACTTCACAGGAAAGCACAAGACTCATTTTTATACAGAAACTTAATAAGTTATCCTACTGTACTCATACACCAAAGCAAAGCCAAAAAATATGCCACACACTTAGAAGTAACCAATGTACGACAGGACAAGTGAATTTGAAACCGGGTCAATGACTGATATTTTGAACAGGACTAGGAAGTTAGAAATGTGATTACTTTAAAAACATAAAAAAGTATCCATTATTACAAAAAAAATTATTTTTAAATGCCAAACAAAAATGAATAAACTTGGAGGCCACAAATTTGATTTTTAAATGCAGCTTTTATTCTGCCAAAGCAAAACCAGAAAACCAAGGCCAAACAAACCCAACAACATGGGAAAAAGCATTATGTCTAGAATATTTTCAAAGCAATTAGCAAAAAGTTAACATGCCAGACCTCAAAAAAAAAAAAAAAAAAAAAAAAGATCTATCATCAGAGCAGTTATAACAACATTATACACTTATCTTTCTGGGAAAAAGAATTGCCAAAAAACTCAGATAGGAAATATTTCATAGAGAACCCATGGATTCTGCAAGGTCCAAATGCAGTAAGGACAGCTTTACACAGAATGGGTCTTGACAAATGACCACCGCCCCTGAAGTTACTCATCTGCTAGTCAACAGTTTTCACTGGACTTCTGAAAAGCACATTCAACACATTGCATAAAAATTGGTATGGATTCAAACAGGTTAACAGAAATATCTCCACTAGTAATTGCAAATGGGGAATCATCTCATGGGAGCATTTCTAGAACAAGTCCCACATGGATGTCTTCTTATCTCAAGGTTATGTGATATTGTTCTCAGCAATACTAGAGTTAGAAATACATTATTGGCAGAGTTCATGCATGGCAAATTAACAAAGAAGTGTTAAAGATTAATTCTATCATTAATCTAAATAAACATTGAGATTGTTTCTGAAATATCACAGTTACAATTCTAGGAGCTATAATATTTTCTGCAGGATAATGACTTCAGTCTGTGAAACTAATTCATTAAACAATTTAGCTGTGAAGGACAATACTCCAATAGAACTGCTGTAACTGGTTCCTATTCAAAAATGGAAATCTACAACAAACATCAATAAATACTATTGCAAGTGTCCAACTTCCTTGGCACTGTATTTATTTTACACATTTGTTGTTAATCAGAAGTTGTTTTTAAAACAGATACAGCAGCATAAAAGAAAAAAAAAAACTTTGTGCCTGGAAATATATTCTTTGCTTGATTTGTTTTTCAGTATTCAGTAGCAGTTTTGCACTATTTGTAAAATAATAATAAATCCAATCTCATTTCACAGAGATAGTGAGACTGCGTTTGAGCCTGTATATGTATACCTACTTATAAGAAAAATATCTTAGAAAGTCATAAATCACCTCAATCTGTTGAAAAAAAACCAAAAGCTACCAGTACTTCTGGCGGCTAACAGTGATCATTCGAATGGTGCAGATGGACAAAACTGTATCAGCTACAACAGAGAAGTCCCAAATTGGTTCTTTAAAACTTCAGGCAACCTCTGTATACTCACTGCAACAACGGATATGTCAAATGGATGAGTCCTCTGACTGCAAGTCTGAGGAATTGGATAAATATCAGTTCACTGTTTATTGGGAGACAGCAAATAAGGGGATCTCCATTTACAGTGAAAAAAATTGAATCAAAATTTCTTTCCCCAGCAGTAGTTTTAAGAATGATAAAAGATACAATGTTCAATATAATTTCTAACATATTTGATACTATTCTATCCTCCCAGGCTATTAGCTGATTTTACAGTAAACTGTAGAATAATTCAATAAATGCACAATGAACTGAAGGTAAAGAAGGACAAGCACAAATCTAAGAAAGTGAACTGACCATTGGCAATACCTTGCAAAAAAGCATCTTTTGTATTTTAAAGTCCTGAAACCAATCTCTGCACTGTGCTCACAAGAATCTAGCACTGGATCCCACACAAAGCATAATCATTTCATGCTGCTCCCCATAATACGATTGCATAATTTGAATACAAAAGATTACTTAAGAGTAAGAGCTATAGAAAAGCAAGTAAAAATAGTCACTTATAGAAATAGTCTTATTAATCAAAAGCCAGTAGATAAGCTGTCTTTCACCACAGACAGGTGTGGAAATGCTTAAAGCTTTGGCCCTGTCAGTAAGGCATCACAGTTCAGATAAATGTCCCCAGGGTATACAATCTCTCCTTCTCAACCCATGAGAAGAATGCATTCAAATAACTGGCTGGCTTAAGTGAAAACTCATTTCACATGAGGCCTCATAATTACTTTGTCCTTGTGAAGTTAAGTTAGCTGCACACCATAAGTAGTACCTGGTCTTTTTCTGTTTTCTGACTAAGAACAACATCACAAAATGAATACTGATTGAAATCTTATGCAGGCAAGTTCTCTGACTAATAACAAGTAATACCTAAGGGCTTTAGGAAAACTATCAGATAACAATTCAGAACAACTGATTCAGAAATAAATATGCATGTTTAGTCAAAGTTAATCTGCTGGTAAAAGTGAAAGAGAGTCATGAATGACAGGACTACAATAATTTATTCAGCATCAAGTGCTAGGAATGACTGTGCTGGGCCAACATAACAGAAAAGTCTTTGCATCTCCCAGACCAAGGCAGAAAATGTATCCATGATACTGCCTGAGTTCAGTGGGTTCAAGGAGCTCAAGCGCTTAGTCAGAATGCTGAGGAACATTTGATCACTGGAAACCAGAGATCAAGCAGAGTGTTTAAACCTCCACTTCCCCTTTGCAGAAGAGAAAAAAGTCCCTATTAATCAGAAAGTAAACTACAATTTCACAGGTAAAGGATTGATGATAATTTGTGGAACTCAAAGGAAAAACTGCAATGCAAGCAAGAAGACCACTGCAGCTAATGAAAGTACTCCTGCTCCAAATGAAGCCTTTAATAACAGGTGAACTTTAATAATGGAATATAGCTGAAAATAGCTTCCAAAAAACAACCAGTTCTGTAGTATAGGCATTTCCCTGCAGAAATTATGAAACAATGGGACAGACAAGTTTTGTTTACTGCAGAAACTTGTAAGAGACCCATGAGAATAATTCCCTAGAAAGAAATAAAAGAAGGCAATAACAGGGAAAGAAAAACACAAACATGAACATCTACCACACCCTGCAAGACTCATCAGCCTTTTATCAGATACTTCCACACAGCATTAGAAATGAGCAAGTTGTATAAGCTCTATTTCACTGCAGCCCATGAGCTGCAGTAGATATATACACAGGCTCTTTTACAAAACCCTCAGACAAGGTATTACCAGCCACCTATCATTGTGGCAAGCACAGTCAACAGTATCCTACCCTGTACTGGCAACAGTATAACCAGCACATCGATAGGAGCAACTCTTGTCTCTTCAGCAGCTTTTAAAACCCTGTTTGGGGTACCATGTCCAGTTTGGGCATTCCAGTAAGAACCAAACATTAATACCAGAACAAGCCCAGAGGAAACCTTCCAAAATTGAGCATATTATGTACAAGCAGAAACTAGAATAAATAGGTTTGCTTAGTCTGAAATAGAAATGGCTGAGAGGAGGGTGCTTTTTTGTTTTGTTTGGTTTTTGCTGTTTTCAGCAATATAGTATTCTTGTAAAGAGAATATTCTTGTATTCTTGTAAAGAGAAGACTAAATTGAACACATTAGTCGGTCAAAAGACACAAAGCAATGAACATAAGGGGGCATATTATGATTACATATTACAATTTTCTCACAGTTGTCTGACACTTGAACAGGTTTCCCAGAGAGACAGCAAAATCTCCATCCCCGGATTTATTAAAAAACTCAAGTGGACACAACCCTGAGCAATTTGATCCAGTAGGATCTGCTTTCAGCAGGAGGTTGGATCAGGTGACTTCCAGGTGCCTCCGCCAATCTAAATTATTCTGTAATCAAACAGCAAGTCTTTAGAAATGCCACAACTGCCACAGATGCCAGGAACAAAGAACACCAGCACAAAGGCTGTGCCCATATTTATGGGCTCAGCACCTGAAAGCCATGATAAGCATTTATCTTGCTGATAGCATTTTCAGCACTCTTCTCCATTTCCGAACAAGTTCAAAAAGGAGTGATATCATTCTTCCTATTAGGAAAACTAGACTAGTAAGAGGACAGGAAATAGATTTATATAAAATTGTGAGCTAAAACCAATAGAGATGATTCCAAGTTCCATGCAGGCTGCACAGCTGCCTTTTGGTTAGGATTGACCAAAAAAGTAGCAAGATTTTAATAAAAGAAGCAGAAGACCACAAGAGAGAAAACATTAGCTGTTTTTTCCTCTTCAAACTCATTTCACCCTTCAGGATTCTTAGTTACTGATGTCAAAGCAGACTGCATCTTCTTTCATCACTGCACTGTTTCATAACCAGTTCTTATTTGAACTGCATAGGTCATTATGTCCAAGGTAGACAAGCTAGAATCACAGAAAAAGCAGAGTTGGAAAGGACCCATTAGGATCATGGAATTCAACTACTGACCCTGCACAGGACCCTCCATGAATGTCACCATGTGCCTGAGAATGTTGTCCAAATACTTCTTGAACTCAGTCAGGCCTGATGCTGTGACCCCTTCCTGGAGAGCCTGTTCCAGTACTCGAGCACTCTCTGGCTGAAAAACTAGATTGTAATTGACTACAATATGGAGAGCTTTAAGATACTTTTCCTATCAGTCTGGCAAAGATTCTCTGCTGCAACAAGACAGAAAGGAATAACCCAGGGATGAACAAGGGATCATTTTCTGAGCTCTGTTATGTCATCCAATGTAATTTCAGTTATAATGCTGAGAGCAAATAGGAAAAACAGGAAAGAAAGAAAAAAATTGCGTCTTGCAATACTCGGTTTGGCAGTGAAATTAGACCAGCAAATGCTCTCCCTTGGTCACCATTGCCTTGTTAATGTGTCTTATTCTCCTAATCTTTGGATCCTTTCTGCAATGTAAACTCGAACCTACATATGGGTTCTGGATAGTTGTCAGGACAAGACATAGATCATTTGAGTCCCTTTTATTACTACTTTTATCTATAACACTGAAAAATACCTATGTTGGTGCCAAATATTCCTGCTCTTAGCTAGCTTCTTCAGCCTTTAATTAATACATGAATACTTGCAACTTTCAATGAAGTTGCAGAATCATAGGCTATTAATTCAAGATCAGAAATTTCAGTTTCTGCTTTTACCAGAGTAGTTCATTTTACAAAATTAACTACTGTCACAAAAGTGGTCATTATGGAGAAGCAGCACCTCTTATCTGCTTTCATCGAATACTTGAGACTATCTCACAGAAGTGTCATTAAACATTTAAATGAAATTTTTAAATTTTAAGCATTTTAAATGTTTTTGACCATTTTAACTTGCCATCCTATCCATTAAGGTTTTCCTCTGAAACATCCACTGAATTAAACAGGAAAAAAATTAAATTATAAAAATAGTTGTCTTCTCTAATAGTTAGAAATCAATCTGCTCTTGTGTTTCAGCTCCTCTGCCTATCAAAAGACTACCAGGGTGCTGAGGTAGGGTTGCAATCACTTCTATCTCATTCAATCATCTGTGCTTACAGAAAAGTGAAAAGCAGGCATATGAACAATCCCAACATAGTATATGAATTCTTCTTAACCATTTAAACCATACATTTTTATATTAATTGCATATATGTCTTCATCTCAAAACACAGAACCATGTCTGAAAACATGAAAATGTGGTTTTCCTTCCCTTGTATTCTGAAGTACATGGAATAATAAAAGCTTCTGTTTCCCAAAGAACTAACATTCTCAGAGGTCTCTTCCAAAAACAAACAGAAGAGTGATATTATTCCAATATCTGTAGATATGGTGCAAATGAAAACTTGTAAATATTAGACAAGTAATTAAATACCTTAATATAAGTAATTATGATTTCTTTCCTCTAAACAAATTGTCAATTATTCAAGTTCACCTAAACTCCAATTGTTACAAAATTTGCAGTTTTGTCAAAAAAAAAAAAAAAAAAAAAAACAGTAATGGTATTTTCTAAATAGTTTGAAGGACAGAGGGAAAGTGACAGTGACCTCTTCGAGAATTCTTTCAGTGCGAAGGGCTTACAAGCGTAGATGTATTTTCCCTTTGATAAGCCATGAATTGCTTCCTAAGGGGATTCCCACTCCATTAGCCCACAAGAATTCAAAATTTCAATCAGCTTTGACATCTTACAAAACCATTCTGCTGCATAACTCATGTATTTTTCCTCTCCCACCTCCCAGTACACTGCTGCTCCATAAAACATTTGGGAGTCCAACTTCTGCCTCTCTTTTCAGTTCCTCGGACCACCACAAAGAGAAGCCAACCACAGAACAGCTCCAGTTCTCTACAACACAATTAGTATTTTCTTCCTCTCTGACATCATGGCTTGTAGCTTGTTGAGGAAGAAAATGTTCTGGTGAACTAAAATATCTTCAGTAAAACACATCTGTACACTTAAAATTGTGACAGATCCCAACCATTTATGACTTAGATGCAGAATATATGTCATGAAAAGCTGCTAACAGGTAAGGTGGCTGAGCTTCAATAAGCAACCTTTAGCCTTCCTCCTCTCCACACACACAGTCAGCCTTGACTTTGATGCATCTATTTCATTACACACAGTAAAAAGGTGCAAGTACAGTGAAATATTCTATCATAATATGCAAATGTCATGAGCATACAGCATATTATTAGATGAATCATCTGCCTGTAAACTTGGGTGTTCCTAAGTGCTTTGAGGATCTTCTGTTCTTACAACTTACATTTTCACTATAATGCCAGGAAGCTTGTTGGTTTTTAGATAATATCTGACCTTCTGTCTCTCCATTCCAGACAGTAACGTTTTAAGGAGCAAATTCCTGGGAAATCAGCATTACACCTGCAGGCTGATAGGCTGAGATATAAAACTTCCTTACTGCCCTTCACCATTTTCTATATTATCATCCCCAGGATCCTTCTGACCAGCACAGCAGCATTTCAAGATGGACATAAGAAGTGTCACAGACAAGGAACAACTTCATTATTGCAGGGTTTTGACTTAAGCTGGATGAGCTCACAACACCACTGGATACAGTTAGGGCAGCACAGCACTGTAGATGGAAAGAGCTGTAGTCTCACAAAATCATGTAAGTACCCAAGATTTTTGCATTGTTAAACCACATCTTGAAAGGGCCAACTACAGTATTTGTGTCTGAGACAACAAGAGGGACTAGTTTGAATATGATTCTTTTTTCCCCTCAGGGTTGATCAGATCTAATTAACCTACACCAAGAACACTTTTGGTACATACTGTTGATTTCATTTCATTCCTGGTACAAAGGAAACTGAACACATACGTAATTCCCAATAGCTGAGCAGAAAGATTAAGTCAGAAATTTAAAGTCTCATCACTAAAGGCTCTGATTTTGAATAAGGTACTGCATAAGCCTTGCTAGTGAGACAATGTTCTTCCTAAAAAAGTACCCATTGGCAAGAAACATTTAAGTAACAAAGTAAAACTACAGCTGCATATATTATGTTAGATGTTATAAGTTTCACTTATAAAGATGTAGAAACTGCACTCTGCTATTTAAATCATGTATCAATTACTTGCAATTAAGGTCTACTTCATATATGTGTCCTGCACAAGCATCTCAAAGATCTAAGATGTCTAAGTGGACATCAGCATCATTCTCACTTGGAAGACTACACCAGATCCCTTTCAGCAGGAAAACAGTGACAGACAAGAAAGTTCAGAACTCTAACCCTATAAATATTATATATTTCCTATTTTTAAAACTTATTTGAACTATTTGAATAATTGGCAGACTTGTCAATATTGTAGGAAGTACATCAGTAAAGGACAACCACGGAATGATAGGTGAACTATATAGAACTATTTAAGTATAGAAGCAACAACTGCACCTTGAAAGTGTTTTCAAGTTAAATAGAAGATAGTGAACAAGAGGGAGCCAAATAGCATAAAAACACAATCAACAGGAAACAATTCCTGAAGATTCAGGTCACACCAGTGTGGACATTTTGTAGTAATGACTGCAGAGAGAAGTTTTAAGCACTAAGGATGAAGAGAGAGATGATTTTGCAAGTATTTAGGTAACACCTGATAAGAAAGGAGATGCAGAAAAATGTAGCAATGTTCCCTGAGGAAATAAAGGAAAACATTCCCTAATCAAGGGACACCCAACACAAGGAAATCCCAGAGAGTACCATACAGGATACCACTGGCCTTAGCTCTGGGGTAATGCTAACCAGTTCTAAAAGCATCATCCACTGAGAAAAAGCCTGATGGTCTCCAGCAGAAGAGTGAACAGCAGAAGAGTGAACTAAGGAAACCAGCACATTTTTTTCGTTTGTTTTAGAAACAAACTTGCACAGTTATTTTATGAAGCTTCTTCCAAATCAACGGTTTGTCTTCCTCTGAAGTGGTTCCTTCAGAAGTGGAAGAGTTACCAAACTGTAAAACCTGTGAAGAGAGAGAGATCCCACTAACAGAAGTAAAAAACAAATATTCAAACTGGTTTTCATTTTTGTTCACACGGGCTTTATTATTAATGCAGTTACTAACAATTTGAAAGATTAATACACTTAAGTGACTCCAGCAGTTTTGCAGTTCTTTCCCAATTCATACCACTGCAACACGACGAAACGCTGAGCCGCTTTAGTGCCTCACTTTGCCAGCCGGAGAAGCAAGGGCAGCATCCACCTACCTCACGATGGCAGATGAACCTTCTAGAGCGTTTGATAGCAGCAGAACAAAGATGCGGGATCCGCGCACGTTACCGCCGCCCCCGCCGGCCGCCCCGACCCTTCCCGGGCGGGCGGGATCGCGCTCCGACAGCCGAGCCGCCCCTCGCCCGGCGCCGCCCGTGCCCTCCCCGCCGCGGTGACAGCCCGGGGGAGGCGGGCGCGCCCCCCACCACCGCCCTCACCCCCGCTCCCCGAGGGGGCGGCTCCGGACTCACCGATCCCGGGGGCCACATAGATGAAGTAGAGGCAGGATGAGGAAAAGGAGAAGAAGAAGATGAAGGCGAGCATGGAGCGGTTGGAGACGCGCAGCGCCTTCCGCAGCAGTGGCATCCTCCCGCCGCGCCGGCCGCCGGCCGCTCCGCTCAGTCCCGGCGAGCCGCGGCGGCGCTTCCTAGGGGGAGGCGGCCCGCTCCTCCCATGGATCGGGCGGCGAGAAGGTGACGAGGGGGCGAGGGGAGCCCCCGCCCTCCCTCCCGGGGCGCGGGGCTGGCAGGGGCAGCGGCGCGGCGTGAGGAGGAGGGCGGGCGGCGGCGCTTTGTGGCCGGTCCTGCTGGCTCCTCGCGGGCGGCTGGAGCGGCGATGCCCGCCCGCCCCCGCGCTGCGCCTCCGGGCGGGCTGAACCGCCGCCGGAGGGAGGGGCCCCCTTAGCGCTGCCGCGGGGCTCGGGGAACGCTCCCGCCGCTGCTCACATGCCGCCGGGCGCCGCGGCCACCAGCTCTCCCGCCTGCAGTCCCCGTACTAGCGGCGGCGGCGGCCGCGGCAGCAGCAGCATCCCCGCTGCGGGCGAGCAGAGTCACCTCCGCGCTGCGCCCGGCCCGGCCCGGCCCGGCCCCACCGCTCCCGCGTCTCCCCGCACCGGGAGGAGCCGCGCGGCCGCTGCGGCGGTTGT